>NC_034608.1:83381821-83405075 GCF_900095145.1 Mus pahari | reverse complement strand
CTAAGTTTCTGGGCTAATATCCGCTTATCAGTGAGTGCATATCTAGTGACTTCTTTTGTGATTGGGTTACCTCACTAAGGATGATATCCTCCAGATAAATCCATTTGCCCAAGAATTTCATAAATTCATTGTTTTTAATAGCTGAGTAGTACTCTATTGTATAAACGTACCACATGTTCTGTATCCATTCCTCTATTGAGGGACATCTGGGCTCTTTCCAGCTTCTGGCTATTATAAATAAGGCTGCTATGAACATTGTGAAGCATATGTCCTTATTATCAGTTGGAAGATCTTCTGGGTATATGCCCAGAAGAGGTATTGCTGGATCCTCCAGTAGTACTATGTCCAATTTTCTGAGGAACTGCCATACTGATTTCCAGAGTGGTTGTACAAGCTTGCAATCCCACCAGCAATGGAGGAGTTTTCCTCTTTCTCTACAACCTCGCCAGCATCTGCTGTCACCTGAATTTTTAATCTTAGCCATCTGACTGGTATGAGATGGAATCTCAGGGTTGTTTTGATTTGCATTTCCCTGATGACTAAGAATGTTGAACATTATTTCAGGTGTTTCTCAGCCATTCGGTATTCCTCAGTTGGAGTTATTTGAATTTCTGGAGAGAAAGCATTTGACAAAATCCAACACCCCTTCATGATAAAAGTCTTGGAAAGATCAGGAATTCAAGACCCCTACCTGAACATAATAAAAGCAATCTACAGCAAACCAATAGCCAACATCAAAGTAAATGGAGAGAAACTCGAACCAATCCCACTAAAATCTGGGACTAGGCAAGGATGCCCACTTTCTCCCTACCTATTCAATATAGTACTTGAAGTCCTGGCCAGAGCAATCCGACAACAAAAGGGGAGATCAAGGGGATACAAATTGGTAAGGAAGAAGTCAAAATATCATTATTTACAGATGATATTATGGTATACATAAGTGACTCCAAAAAGTCCACCAGAGAACTCCTAAACCTGATAAACAGCTTCAGTGCAGTAGCTGGATATAAAATTAACTCAAACAAATCAGTNGCCTTCCTCTACACGAAGGACACACGGGATGAGAAAGAAATTAGGGAAACAACACCCTTCACAATAGTCACAAATGATATAAAATACCTTGGTGTGATTCTAACTAAGGAAGTGAAAGATCTGTGTGATAAGAATGTCAAATCTCTGAAGAAAGAAATCGAAGAAGTTCTCAGAAGATGGAAAGATCTCCCATGCTCATGGATTGGCATTAACATAATCAAAATGGCTGTCCTGCCAAAAGCAATTTACAGATTCAATGCAATCCCCATCAAAATTCCAACCCAATTCTTCACAGAGTTAGAAAGGGCGATTTGCAAATTCATCTGGAATAATAAAAAACCTAGGATAGCAAAAACCATTCTCAACAATAAAAGAACCTCTGGTGGAATCACCATGCCTGACCTCAAGCTGTACTACAGAGCCATTGTGATAAAAACTGCATGGGACTGATTCCCTCTTATCCCCTGGTTGGGCACATGACCCAGGCTGGGTACCTTGGGGACCTCTTTCCAAGGATTTCTGGCAAGTGGGTAGGGAAGCACCCTCATAATGGCAGGCAGGAGGGAGAGGGGAGAGAGGATTTGTGGAGGGGAAACTGGGAAGGGGGATAACATTCAAAATGTAAATAAATAAAATAACCAATAAAAAAAGAAAAAAAGAAAAAAATGCTGACAGTCTGCAGAGCCTGGTGGCATATGCATTTGATCCCAGCACTTGGGAGGCAGAGGTAGGCAAATTTTTGTGAGTTTGAAGCCAGCCTGTCTATGACGAGAGTCCCAGGACATCCAGGGCTATTACAGAGATTAACCCTGTCTCAAAAAAACAAAATATAAAGGTAAGAAAAAATAAATAAAAAATAAAAATAAAACAAAATATGCTGACAGTTCCTCCTTCACTCGGCCCATTTATCGACCTGCGTGAATAAGTTTTCACGTTGCTACCTAGAAGTCTCTAGAACTGCCAAAGTTCTACCTTATTACAAACCTTGGCTGCTCAGCTTCTCTCGCACTCTCCTGAGCCTCCAGTTGTCTTAAGGAGGCTCCTGTTGAAGAGAGTCATCACTGGCTCCTATGGGTGCAGTTAAGGACCCTGTGACCCTTGGCAGTCCCAAAGAGATCTCTGCCAGTGAACAATAGACTTTCCTTCTCCCCGTCTTTCGTTCTATTTTTCTCACAGAGTGTTGTGTGGCTCACACAGTCCCATACTGCTCCATACTGCGTTCACACAGTGACTATAACTAACCACAATAATATATTTGCAAATTCCTAAGCGAATAGGTGGCAAATCTTCTTATAAGAAATATGGCAGGTATATGGTAAGTTATACAGCAGCAAAAATGTTGGCTAACTCTTAAAAATAAAACAATATTGTTTGCACTCACGTGTTCGTGTGGGTGCGCGTGCATGGGCACACACCGTGTGGTAGTAGTTCTCTCCTTGAACTTTTACTTGGGTTTGAGAGGTCAGATTCTGTCACCAGCCTTGGACAGGAAGTGTGTTTACACATTGAGCTATTTTCATGACACAGAAAAACAAGGCCGTCTTGATTTAATCATCCCACAATATATGAACATATCAAAACACCATGCTGGGCATTCTAATCATGCATAAAGGGAAAAGACTCCTTCCCTGAGAAAACAAGCTTTTAATCACTTTTATGGAAGTCTTATCATGTTGATTTACAAGGATGATTACATTTATCTGTCTGTCTGTCTGTGTGTACATGTTTGTGCATATGTAACATGTGCATGTGTGTGCAGGTGCTATGGGCGTCAGGAGCAGCACGGGATGCTTCTGGAGCTGGGCTTTCAGGTGGCTGTGACTCGCTTCATGTGGATTCTGGAAACTGGCTTTGGGCCCTCTGAAGGAGCAGCAAGTGTTCTTAGCTGCTGAACCATTTCTCCAGTCGCTAATGATTTTATATTTTATTAGGAAAAAAAGGCTGACTGATCTTTAAATTTCAGTCATTTACAGTGCATTTTAAATCTATGTACCGTCTCTGCTTCCTAACGTCTAGTTATCTTGGGCAGAATTAGCATATTTTGGTAGAAACGTCACGTTTCCATAAGTTTTCCTAGGGTGCCTGCCCTGGCTTGAATCTGAGGTGTTCCACACAGGCTCATGCTTTGGGTCCTCATTTCCTAGCTGGTGGGTGCTGTTGAGGCTGCAGAATCTTTAGGAGATGGAGCTGAGGAAGCGGGTCACTGCGGTTATGATTTTGCAGGTTATCTAGCCTTTGGTTCCAGTCACTCCCTGGCTCCTGTTGCACCACCATGTGACAACTCCATTGCTTGACTGTCTTGCCAACAGGAGCTGAGCTGCTCTGCTCTGCACACACACACACACACACACACACACACACACACACACACGGAGACAGGTGATAGATAGATAGATAGATAGATAGATAGATAGATAGATAGATAGATAGAGTGATAGATAGATAGATAGATAGATAGATAGATAGATAGATAGATAGATAGATAGATAGATAGATAGATAGACAGGTTATAGATCTGGGTGAATGGATGGATGGATGGAGAGGGAAAGAGAGAGATATCAGAACCCACTGTATTAGTCATCTTTCTTTCATAATGAAACACTGGAGTCCTCTAATGAAGCAGTATATCATGGAGGAGTTTATGAATCAGAGCAAAACCATTTACCCTATCAGCCAGGAAGATACTAGGGCCTCATGACCCCTTTAAGAACGTCAAGAACCAAAGAGTATCCATAAGGCCCACATCCAACAGATACACATCATCTCCTAACCATGCGTTTCTGGGGAACCAAAGCCTTTAACTCACAGACCTATGAGTGACAGTCTAAACCATAGCACCCATCCGGTGTACAATGCTGAGACTAAATCTTAATATAACGTAGGCAGTTTGGTTGATTAAAATGTGTCAGAGTGTGTTCATCAATTGTCAAAAGCATAGCTCTCTAGTGTGGGATGACAGTAATGGAGGAGGTTGGGCCTATGTTGACTGGTGTAAGTGATATACTGGAAATCTCCATACTTTCTTCTCAAATTTTCTGTGAACCCAATATTTCTCCTACTCACAAGCCTTAGTAAATTCAGAGATTATGGTGGATCATCTTAGGCTTGTATCAAGCTGCCATCCAGCAGCATCCCCATGTCTTGGACAGGCAGTGGGTGATGCCTTGGATCATCTCACCCATCTCTAGCTGGTATGAAAGGTAGGCTGCATTGACAAAGAAATTCCCATGGCTTAAGTGCCTTGGAGTTCTGCACCAGTAACAAATAGGAAGTTCTTACCAGATGAGGACTCCAAACTCATTTCTGGTCTAAAGTGGTTACTTGAATAAAGATGGAATCAAGGTCAAAAAACACAGAAGCAAACAGAGATGGATAGATGGAGACCTGGCCAAGAATAAGGTTAGTATTCAAGAGGGATACCCAATTTTACCAAGGTACAGACAAGGAGACCCAGAGAGTTCAGCTTCTTGTTCATGCAGATTGGGTCTAGACAGCTATCTATTGTTAACTAAAGAATGCAATGTGGGGTACCACAGATACATGGCCCACTCTGCCTCCCACTTTAGTGCCCGGACCAGCCCTATAACCTTCCCAAAAGGTCATGACACATAGATATGCTACACAGGGGTCAATCTAATTCTTTTTGTACACTAGGTCTTCAAGACCATAGGACCTACAACATCAGAGCACATCTGTCTCTGTGGCTTGTTTTGAACTCATAGCTCCTTTACTGTATTTTGCAAACACTTATTTATTAGATGGTTTGTGGAGGGCAGAATCCTGGCCTCCCAGTGATGGCCTAATTTTCACAAACTGTGATATTACTTTAGTTTAGATGTTAAAGGAATCTTTCAGGGTGAGAGTGGACGGGAACAGGGTCATCACAAGACTTCTACAAAGAGTCACAGAAGACAAGTGATGTTGAAATCAAAGAACTATATAGTGCTTCAGGGTGTGAAATATTCAGCCCATCTATGCTGATGCTGGCATATGGGAGATGAGACATTGGCCAAGAAGTACAGACAACTCCCGTGAGTTTGGACTTCTAACCTCCATAATTAGAAGATTGTATGTGTCTTTCTCTGTCTCTCTCTATCGGCATCTCTCTTTCCCCCCTCTCTCCCCATGTTAAGCTGCCAAGTTTTCAGAAATTCATACATTTGGATAGTGCCTGTCTTGGGTCATTTGGCAACTCTTGGTCAGGTAAATGAGAAATGCCTAATTGGCAAGGCAGTTTTATGACAAAACTCTAGTTTGGGCCAGGGCATGACGGCAATATGAGTTTATAATTCTAGCACTCAGGAAGCTAAGACAGGGGGTTTGTGAGGTTAAGTCAAGCCCGTGCTACCCAGTCAAGTCCTGTATTAGGCACAAATAGCCAGAAAATTGTACAGTTTCTTACATGAGAGATTTGAGCTCCTCCCCTAGCAGACATGGCAATATATCCCTAAGTCATATTGGTTGAAAAAGGTTGAAAGCCTCTTTATTTGTTAAAGATCAACTTTGGTTACAGGGGAAAGTATAGGTTAGAGGTCTATTTCAAAGTAAGTGTTTATATTTTCACGTAAATTTGGAGCCAGGATTGTTTATGCAGCCCTTAATATAGCTGCTGGGACTTTCCAAAGTGTTCTTAGAATCTTCCCATGTAAGGTACCATTCAATGATGCAACAGTATCATTAAGATAATTATAAACTCCTCAGAGGAGGCACTTTTTCCAAGAAGGAAGTTACAGTGTTCAAAGAGCTAAGTGTGACCTCTGCACCCCTACGTCAGAGAGAGAGAGAGCTTGTTGCTTCTCTCTTCTCCACTTTCATCAGTTTTCTTTACTCTGTTGGCACTCATTCAGTGGTGACAGCTTTGTATGTCCATTTCCACTGTCTACTCTTGATGACCCGAGACATAAGCCACCTAGTCTTGTGGTTTATAGATACACATTTACTCACACCATTTAGAGTATAATACTTGCATTCGCAGAACATAAAAACCAGACATTTCCCAGTGAAGTAAGTAATAATGACATCTTTCTAATGTCGTCACTTTAACAGGCCTGCTGTTTTGGATCACTTCTCTATCTGTAGCATGTTAAAAATATTAAACATATATATGATTGTTTTCAGATTTTTAGACCTATACCAAAAGCCCCCCCCCCGCCATGATCAGGGCTTAAAAATAAAGAGAATAAGATTGACCTTAAAATGGTGTGTGTGTTTGTGTGTGTGTGTTTGTGTGTGTTTGTGTGTGTGTTTGTGTGTGTATGTGTGTATCTATGTGTGTGTGTGTGTGTGTGTGTGTGTATGTATGTGCATTCATGTGCAGGTGCATACATGCATTTGGGTACATGCACACCCTGTATAAGTGGAGGCCAGAGATAATCCTCTGGCATTACCCCTGAAGAGCTAGCTTTCCACCCTATGTTTTTGAGACAGTGTGTAATTTGTTTGGGTGTTTCACATTTGTCACAGCTGGATGACTGGTGGTTACTACAGGGAAGATCTTCCCTTTGTCTTTCCAGTAGTGGGATTGCAAGTGTGTACCTCTGTGTGAGGCTTTTGATGTGAGTCCTGGGGCTTGAACTCAGGTCCTCATGCTTCTGTGGCAAGTGCTTTACCAGCTGCATGATCTCCCCCATCCTTGAGCTTAAATTTTAATTTTCATTCATGCAGCCTTTGTAGCAGAGTCTGGTCCAGACCATCACTCTTTTTAAAGATGGAGGATTCCAGAACATGGGCTTTAGAGTAATCCAATTAGTTAGATATCTACATAAATGGATAGATACACAGATAGACAGGCATGTAGATAGACATACACACAGACAGATATGTACATAAGTGGACATGCATACAAATGGATGTGCATCTAGAAGAGGTTTGCTTTAGGATGGAGATGATGAAAATAAGTCTCCAAAGGTTAGGATTTCCCATCTAATTTTGTCCCCAGATTAGAAACCAGAAGCAGGTACTGACAGCCAATAAAACCCAAATAGTCTAGTTGCTTTCAGGAGACCTGTGACATGACTACACCTGTTCTCATTCTTGTTTCCCAAGCAATGTTCTGTATTTACTTGGCTTCCCATGTTGCAGTGGGTGAATAGGTCTCTCCGATGTTGTTTACCACATAGAGGAGCTGGAGTTCCTGTGGAACCCAGACTTGAGTCTCCAAGTGACAGTGTTGGCTAGGTGAGAGCACAGGGCCAGTGTTCTAACGTGTCTCTTGACTGTGAGGACTCCCTCAGGCCCATGGACAGTCTATCAGGTAGTTGGAGCTGTCTATCTGCAAATATGTCAGGTACTCAGCCTCGGGTACTAGGTGGACGATGTACTGTTCAAATGGGCTTGGAGAGTTTGGGGCTGTACCAGCACTGTCCTAATAGCTCGCTGTTGTTCTTTTGTTATATTGTATTGTTTGTTTGTTTGTTTAGACACGACACAAGTTTGCCCCTTCTGGGAAGTGAGAACCTCAGGTGAGAAAATCCCCCATCAGACTGGACCGTGGGCAAACCTGTGGAACACTTTCCTGATTGGTGATTGATATGGGAGGGCATAGTTCACTATGGGTGGTACAATCCCTGGGAAGGTAGTCCTAAAATGTATAAGAAGGCAAGCTGGGGCTGGAGAGATGGCTTAGAGGTTAAGAGCACTGACTGCTTTTCCAGAGGTCCTGAGTTCAATTCCCAGCAACCACAGGGTGGCTCACAACCATCTGTAATGGGATCCGATGCACTTTTCTGGTGTGTGTCTGAAGACAACTACAGTGTACTCATATAAATAACAATAAATAAATCTTAAAAAAAGAAAGCAATCTGAATAAACCACGAGGAGAAAGCCAGCAAGTAGCTCTCCTTTACGGCTTCTGCTTCTAGGTTGCTGCCCTTGAGTTTTTGCTCTGACTTCCCTTAGTGATGGAGTGTGATGTGGAAAGGTAGGCCAAAATAAATCTTTTCCTTCTAAAGTTGCTTTTGGTTTAATCCTAGCAATAGAAACCGCACCTTAGATTCTCACTTTATTCTGGGCCTATAAGCTGAACTTTGCCAGGCCCTGCTTCCTTACCGTAAAACAGCATTTTCCAAGCAGTAGTTGTCCAAATATTTACTGTTGCAATTATTTCAATAAGCTGATGACATCATAAAATATTGCAAGCAGTTAACAAACAATTGATTTATTTATCTATATGAAATATTGACTGAGGCCTTCCATGTCCCAGGCACTATGCTGTGTCTCCCTGGGAAAAGAATAGTTTACCAGGGCGAGCAGAATGGCCTAAGGCTACATTATTCCTGCTGCCTTCTTGGTTTTATGTTCTTCTCCCATATAATTAGGAAACAAGTAGGTAAATAAAAACTCATTTAAAGCCCATTTGAAATGTAAGCAAATTGCTTTTATTGAACCAAACTTAAGGCAGACTCAATTAATCAACTTTAAATTATGGGTAAAAAAAAGTCAATATAAAATTTCTATCTTTGTTTGCATTCAAGAGTTACTCTGAACTGGTACTCAGCATGTGCAGACAGTTAACTAGAACATTCTTGAAATTAATTTTTACTACTCATATGTGTCAGGAAATTTGTTTCTATAGTCTTTTTTTCTTTTGAAATTAATATGCTAAGGGATATATTTAATGTTCCATGGAAATATTGACTTTATGCAAAAGAAATAGGCAAAACTAATTTGCATATATTAATTTGTACGTGTTGCCTATCTCATTAGACAGGAATGTATTTCCCTTGGATTACATGATACTTCTTGATTAAGTGATGTAATGAAAAGATATGGTTATCTTTTTCAAATTTTGATTGCTGGCATCAAATTCAGTTGACTTATGGCAGCCTATTCATTTAGGGTTAAAGCATTTTTTTACAGTTATTGACTTTGCAGTCAGAATGACAGTTTCCATACATGTTGACCAAAGTCCATGGATCAGGAGAGGCAGTGGGCTTCAGATTCTAGAGGGAACTCAGGAGTGACCAGCATGTCCGGAGGGCATGATCCCCAGGGAGTTGTCTACAAAAAGCTGCAGACCAGGAAAGGTGGCCCCAAGCCTGTCACTAATGTGCATGCCTTTGAAGGGGAAGGAGGACTGGACACCCTGGTGAGATGGGAGCCTGGCCTGGTGAAAGTAACCCAAGTCCCCCAGAGCCGTGATGTGAAATGATATGGGGGTTCTGATGGCCTGGGCAATCTGCTTTGAAGCCTGTATGGCTTCAGCACAACATGAAGTGAGGCTCCTTCAGTTGAAGTGACTGGTGAATTGGGGACTTTGTGTGTAAGAGGGAAAGGGGTCAGCATGCAGCCAGCAGCAGGTTTTGGAAGTCTGGTCAGCAAGCAAGGCCATTTTCTTCACTTTGTACTGAGAGTATTGGAGACTCAGAGTGGTGAGGGAGAGACAGATTTATTTAGGGTCTCAAGAAGCCAGGGATCAGCCTAGATAAAAGGCAAAAATGGCCGGTGTGCTATTTGGTACAAAACAAGGGTATTTATATTTCTGATGCATTTCTCTGCCCCTACCCCAGCAATCCCCCTTACCCTGACCTCAGAACTGACTCATTGACCGAGTTCTTCAGGGAGGTATAAGCTCTGCTTTCTCGCCAACTTTCCCATCCTGTTGGTTCAGGATACACAAGCTTATCGAATGAATACGCTGGGGCTTGAGATTCTCTCATTTGCTAATACTTGTGCTCACACACTCTGATTGCCTGTGACATTTCAACCCTAAGAGGAACTTAGATCACATAGACAAGGAGGCAGGAGGTACCAGCTAGGACAGACAGGTACATAGAGCCTCCTGCTTATGTGTGATTGATTCTCTAATGAGCTCTAAATGCACCTCATAATGTAAACAGGACACAATGATTTTTTTTCTTTTTACAAGAGTAAGACATGGCATATCTTCCACATGGCTCTTGGGTCTTAGGTCCCACTCAGTAGATAACCTAGTGAAGAACTTTATAGGGTGGCAGAATTACCAGCAGAGTGGAAAAGGCTGGCTGCACTGTTTGATGTATCTGATGGCCGGCCTTTCTCACCCTGACCCGTTGTAAGCCAGAAAACTGCTTTGCAGTGGTACACATCTGCTCTTGGCTGTGCAGGCCTTCTGTGTGGCCATGGTTCGAGGTTTGTCAAGCTGGCTGGAGGGCTCTGCTCATAGCTGCTGCCCTCACCGGAGCCGGCTCATTCAGGACAGGCCCCAGGTCCAGACTCCTGAGTAAAGGTTTGATTGAGAGATTTAAACTTGTCCCTCAAACCTTGCTGTGTGTTGCTGCTCTGCCTGGGGTACCTGAAGCCATAAGGCAACAGCACCAGCATCCCCTAGGGAGAGATAGAGGAAATTTTTTCCTCTTAGGGCACCAAAACCACATGTTTAGGACATTGTTTGAAAGGGAGAGGGACTCAGAATGAAACTGTCCGTGTCTCTGGAGGAGCTACTCTGTCCAGCCCGTGCAGACGACGACGGTGACTGCTTGACAGCACTCCTGTGATGAGGATTTTGTCCAGGTCTACCCATAGAAGTTCATCTTCTCAGACTGCGCACTGTCTCTCCAGGTGAGACAAATGTGGTATTTTAGTGCCACATGGCCCAATTTAAATGCTTTTAACTCCACATCATTTCTCCCTCTTCTGGTCTCTGTTGAGCACTCCAGCTGTGGCTCACACATCTGTCATATTATGTTTAGAATTATGAGATCTACTCCTGGGCTTCTTATCTTCCCTCACAAATGACAACTGGTATAGACTTGGATCACGACTTAATTTATCTCTCTCATTACTACAGACCTCTGTTGCTGCTAGGGATGGCGGCTGGTTGTGTACAATGCTAAATCTAAAATGCTGGATGCAAATCCAGGACTCTGACTCCCCCTGGCTATGGGGGACACTGGGGTGGTGACCAGGCACCAGCGAAGCAGATTTTCAACATCATCAGTTCCCAGCATCCTTCACCTGTTTGCTCTGCATTCCTTGTTACCCCCAGGTTTGCAAAATGACTTCTGTCATTCTGTCATTACACCCACCTCCCACATAGTAAGAAGGACATATAAGCCTGTGTACCTTTTATTACAGCATGTGTATCCTTTATCCAAGATGGTTGAGGCTAGAGGTATTTCAGATTTAGTTTGTTTTAGATTTTGGAATATGTGTATATTTTGATATTTTAGGTTTTTGCATTTGCTGTGTGCGTGTGTGTGTGTGTGTGTGTGTGTGTGTGTGTGTGAAGGACAGAGAGTTCATGTTGAGTGTCTTTTTACTATCTTTCAACCTTATTTTTAAATTGCATTTATGTATGTATGTATGTATGTATGTACGAATGTTTTATGTAAATGTATGCATTGTGTGTGTGTGTGCGTGCGTGTGTAAATGCCAGTGGACAGCTTGTAGGAGTTGGATCTCTCTTCCTACCATGTGGGAGTCCTGAGGATCGAACTCAGGTTGTTAGTCTTGGTAGCAAACACCTCTAACCAATGAGCCATTTTGTCAGCCCTTCATCTGCTCTTTCTAGACGGAGTTCTTCACTGAACCCAGAGTTCACTAATTGACTAGATTGGTTGGCCAGTGAGCTCTGCCCTGAGAATCTACCTGTCTTTGCCTCTGTAGCACAGATTATAGAAGTGTGTGACCACACCTAGCTTTTATGTGGTACTACGTATCTGAATTCAGGTTCTAATATTTCAGAGTCAGGCCTTTTACTAACTGAGCCAACTGCCCCGTCAAATTTTCAATAACACCTTTACATCCTAGAGTAGGGACTAAACAAAATCAAAATCAAACCAAGCCAAACAGTGCTGTGAGTAATAGACATAGAACCTGACCTTGTTTGGGGGGAATTGTGAGGAGCCTGCTGTTGTCATATGGGCCTGAAACACATAGCATTTTATTACTGTTTGTGGGTGTGCATGTGTGTGTATGCAGGGGTAATCTGGAGGTGTTCAGAAAAGATATATTGCAGTCATAGAGGCCTGGGGGTTGTTCTTTCACCCAGAATAATGACTACATTGTTTTAAGTCTGTGCTTGATCTGTGACCTGTCACATAGGTCTGGTGTGAAATTTTATACTCATGTTACATCAGCTTATAGTTTTAAAAGTGCTATGTATCCAACATTTATTAGATTATTGGCTTTGTTTGAAGGTCATAAAGAGGAGGTTTTGGCAGAAGTATGGCACAGGACCGTCCTCCATGACAGGCCACCCTCAACTGCAGAAAGGAAGCATTCACTGTTGTTCCTGCTTTATTCATTTTTATGATTTATATATGTTTACAGTGTGTGCATGGAGGCACATGTGTGTTTGGGTACATTTGCATATATATGTGTATGTATACATGTGTGTGGATGACAAAGGTTTGTGTAGGGTATGTTCTTTGGTTGTTCTCCATGTTATTCTTTGAGTCATGGTCACTTACTTGAATTCAGAGCTGGCTTCTTCATCGCAACTAGCTAGTCATCTTATCTAGGGATCATTATCCCGCCACCTCCCAAGCCCTAGGTCGCAGGCGTGCTGACATATGCACTTTGTTTCTATGCTGGGTGTCTGACCTGGGTCCTCACAGTCGTTGCAGCAAGTGCTTCACCCACCACCAACTTCCTAACTCCTTTATATGATTTCTTTTTAAAAGGATATATTGCCGACTGCAACAAAGATGCATTTGTCTTGGTAAGGAAGGAAGGAAAACACCATGTGGCTCCTAGCATTGTGTAGCACACTCCCACTCATAAGTGACTCAAACAAGCACGCGCAGCTTTGCTGTTGTTGTACACAGGCAGTATCGAGGGCCGGCTACATCCTGGCTACTCATGACAGCAGGAGCCAGAGACCTTGTGCACACTTCTAGGCACCTCGTTCTGCAACAACAAACACCAACATGCAAAGGCCTTTCTTGCCAACTTTGCATCCAGGGACTAAAAGGCCGTCTGTGCCAAGAGTGGGTAGGAATGAATGGAGCTTTCTCCCACTGCCTCCCTCCATCCAAATAAAAATGCAAGCAACCCAGCCAGATAAAATATATTAAGTCAGAAAAACATGTGAGTCAAAAAGAAAGTAATGTGAAAAGCTATGGTATGAGCCAGCACTGAAGCTGAGGTTCATTTACAAATATGTACTGCCAGGGCCTTTACACCCCGGGGAGTGAGATGCAAGTGAACTTCCCTAGCAGTTATCAGGTAGGAGAAAGGATCCTGCTTACTGTCTATAGCTCAAAGACAAGTCACTCGGGAGATAGTGCATTCTTCTCAAACCTGAGATGTTTTGCAGGGAGGAGAGAAAGCCAGTTCATAGTCAGAACATTTAAGGACAGCTTCAGATATGAGAAGTTTGCATTATAGGAATCCAAGAAATGGAGCAAATTCATAGAGGTCTGAAGGGGTTCATAGGGCCAGGAGCACTTACAGGATGGGGCATAAATGATGTAACATTAATATAATAATATTAATTATTATTGATTAAATTACCCAAACAATAAGTTATTAATAAATAAATAATAAAAATTTAAAAATAAATTATTATTATTATTATTACTACTAATTATTTACCCTGACACAGGTTAAAGTTATTTGGGAAGAGGTACCTCAAATGGAAAAATTGCCTATTGTTAATATAAATGTATTGGGCATTTTCTTGATTAATGATTGATGTAGGAGGACCCAGACAATTTTGGGCAGTGCCATTCCTAGNCTGATGGTCCTGGGTGTATAAGAAAGAGACTGCTGTGGGTAGTGCTATTCCTAGACTGGTGGTCCTGGGTGTATAAGAAAGAGACTGCTGTGGGNAGTGCTATTCCTAGNCTGGTGGTCCTGGGTGTATAAGAAAGAGACTGCTGTGGGTAGTGCTATTCCTAGACTGGTGGTCCTGGGTGTATAAGAAAGAGACCACTGTGGGCAGTGCCATTCCTAGGCTGGTGGTCCTGGGTGTATAAGAAAGAGACGACTGTGGGCAGTGCCATTCCTAGGCTGATGGTCCTGGGCGTATAAGAAAGAGACGACTGTGGGCAGTGCCATTCCTGGGCTGGTGGTTCTGGGTGTATAAGAAAGAGACTACTGTGGGCAGTGCCATTCCTAGGCTGATGTTTCTGGGTATATAAGAAAGAGACGACTGTGGGCAGTGCCATTCCTAGGCTGGTCCTGGGCATATAAGAAAGCAAACTGAAAAAGCCATGAGGAGCAAGCCAGTAAGCAGTGTTCCTCAATGGCCTCTGCTTCAGTCCTGCCTCTAGGTTCTTGCCTTCAGTTCCCACTCACGATGGACTATGAATCTATGAAGTGAAATAAACCCCACCATCCTCAAGTTACTTTTGGCCCTGGTATTTATTACTGTAGTACAATTTTTAACTAAGATAGGTTCTGGGTGCCATAGTCATGGGAAGAGTTGGGTGACAAGTCATGGGAGGAAACTGGAAAGTTCAGAGATGGCTAAGTCATCTGGATGTTATCAGGTAGACGAAGTGACATGGTTGGATCCATCGTTTCTGGAGGTTACTAGGCATCCCATATAATAATGATTGCTTCATATGGCATAGAAACAGCACGTTGATTCAAGAATTAAAGAAAGTGTATTTATTGCCTTAAGCCCCTGTACCCATGTTTTTCATGTGGCAGTGTAGAAACTTTACACATTGGTTTTAACTTCAATCTTGAACTTTTTTGACTCTGTAGACAGGACATGGATATAAGATAGAAAGCATGTTGCTTCAGACCTTTAATCATGGCAAATCAGAACTCTCAGCAGTGAGCTCCAGCACTCCAAGGGAATGTGTACACATACCAATCGATCAAGTTCAAGCCTTGGGATGGGTGTGCAGTGCTGGCAAAGGCACCAGTCGGGGGAACTTGTCTGGCTTCTTGGTAATAGTGATACTTGGTGCCCGTCTCATATGAGGCAGGATCTGACTGGGGCTGAAAAATAAATCACAGCAGTGTGCTCACTGAATAAGTTACCTGGAGCTCTGGCTGAACTGGCTCATAGACTTGAATCCTGGGGACCAGGGACCTGAGTTCAGTGTGTTTGCTCTCTGGTTCAAACTACACACGGTAGGAACACGGGGGAAGCTTGGAGCTGTGAACTGCTCTTGGTAGTACTGATGCGGTAGGTCACTGCTGATTTACAAACTGGGGGCTTGGGATGCAGTTCCCAGTTGGTAGACTGCTGGTTGGCACAAAACCTTTGGTGTAGTCTCTGATATCACAGAGACTGTGTAGTGATATGTTCAATTCAAGGACATCCTCAGCTACTTAGTGTGTTTGAGGCCAGCTTGAGATGAGAGAGACTCTGTCTAAAAAACAAACAAACAAACAAAACACACACACACACACACACACACACACACACACACAAACCCAAACCCCAAACCAAAAACTAACCAACCAACCAACCAACCAAACACCCCAAATTTAAATTAAAAGTACTTGTGCATATGCATTCACAGAGCAGAGTCAGGTGGCCTGGCAGGTACTCACAGCCTTAGAATGTCCCTGGGCTTCCATCTTGTGTGGTAAGTTTTACATTATGGATGTGAACATATACTGACAGTGGAGGGACACTGAGCATGGCACAGGGACTCAGTGAATAATCTCCCTCTCTTTCCTCTTCCTTCTCTCTGCCAAAAGCAATTATTTTTAAATTATACTTATACAAAAATAGAAAACTTCTGCACGGTGCTTAGCATGGACATTATCTCAATTAATCTTTACAGTAATCCTGGGGATTATTAATTTCCCTCAGTTTATCCCCACAGAAACTTAGAAGTTTCAGGCATTTTCTTGAAGTCACAAAGCAGCTAAGAGGAGAATGAAAGATTTAATATAGGGCTGCTGACCAGTAATTGCATATAATTATGACTGTATTCTGAAGATGAATGCTATAAGCAGGCTTACGTTAATCTTTATTTCCAGTGCTATTTGGGTATGTGGAGTGGGATGAGAATGTAAGAAACTGTGAATGTGAATTTTTAATCCTTTAAAAGAAAAGTGTACAATTATTGCAGAATAAATTACTTTGCTTAAAATACAAGGTAATAATTATAACAGTTACTTAATAATAAACCATGATTGACATGACAGGAAGAACTTGTCATCTCTTAGATGAGTTGAAACATATTTAAACATAGATTACCTTCCAGACAGGACAAACCCTGTATGAAGAGCGAGTAATTAAGCAGTGTTCTATGCATACAGGAAAGAGGTCTGACCTGAAGGTGAGGGATAGTTTAAATGGATGGGTAATCCCACCCCCCCCTCTCTCTCTCTCTCTCTCTCACACACACACACACACACACACACACACACACACACACACNTCTCTCTCACACACACACACACACACACACACACACACACACACACACACGTGCACACGTGCACACAAGCACAGGTTCCCATGCACATGTATGTATGCATGTATGTATATAAGCCAAGGGTTAATATTAAGCATCTTCTCAGTGGCTAGTCACCTCATTTTTGAGACAGGGTCTCTCCCTGAATGTTAAGTTCTCAAATTTTATTAGACAGTGTAGAGTTTGGGTCTTTTGCTGTGGATTGTAATGCTAAGCACAGGCCCCCAAGACCTTTTCCCTGAAGACTAGAGAGTCTGAATGTAGACCTAAGTGACACTTTGTGACCCTGCCCCAAGTTATTTCTGATTGCTAAATAAAGATGCCTACAGCCTATAACTGGGCAGAATTTACGTAGGCAGGGTTTAGGGTTCCCAGGCTTGGGGTCAGAGGGGACCATGAGGAGAAGAGAAGAAGGTGAAGGAGGAAGAAGAAGACACCATGGGTTAGGGGTCAAGAAAGTATGGCCCCAAGGGCTGGCCAATTGGAGTTAAGAGCATCCCAGATGAAATATAGTAAGTAGTAACTCAGAGTTATTGATAGGAAATAGACTTTAATAGCACAGAGGGTAGATGTCTGCCCAGCTCTAGTGCTGATTATGGTTTATTGTAAATATGAAGGTTGTGTGTGTGTGTGTGTGTGTGTGTGTGTGTGTGTGTGTGTCTTTTATCCAGGAACCAAGCGGTCAAAGGCAGGGTAGAAACCCTGGATTAGAATTAAAATGTTCTGGCTGGTGAGCCTCCTATCTCTGCTTGCCCAGCTATAGGATTTTAACTGTTGACCGATGCACCTGGCTCTGTACTTAGGTCTGGGCATCTGCGCTCGGAGCCTTCTGCTTGTGTCCCAAGCACTTTATCCACTGAGCCCTCTCACAGATGGGTACTCCCTATGATGGCTTTTGATGTTTGGAGATAAGCAGGATGGTTGCTGGCTGAGAGACTGGGATAACAATGAAGAGAAACTTCAACTTACAGTTGGAGACGTGGACAGAGAGATGGACAGGGGTCCCTCCCCAGCTTCATAGTGAGCTGACTATTCATGAGGCTACCAGAGGAGCGCTGACAGTTCTGGCTCACGTATAATGAAAGACAGAGGTCTCAGCATTAACTTGCCCCCTGCTCCCTGGCAACCTCACAGGGTTACAGAATTCTGAATGTTCTCTCCACAAAGAAATAATAAATGTACAAAAAGACAAATGAGCAGCTTAACCTCAAATTTGCAAATCTGAGAACTCAAGGTTTAGGCAGAGATGCTGTCTCAAAAATTGAGATGAATAGCTGCTTCATATTCACCTCCGGCTTATACACATGCATACATAGATGTGTGTGAGGTCCTGTGCAGGCATGGGCACATGTGTGCACACACATAATATAAGCTTACAGCTGTTTGCATCTATCCAAATATCACACTACAGCAAATACAATCTCTAGGCATTTCCACACTCAGGAAGCCCATGTGTAGGTAGAGAACGCATGAAGAAGCATGAGTTTTCGTCTTGGACTTGTGAGCTTTGATCCTAACTTCAACACCTTGTGCTCTGTCCTTGTGCTCATAGCTTGCCCCCTGTCCTGGGGGCTGGTGCCTCCATCAGGGTTCAGAGATAAGCTTGTGGGAAAGTGAGTCTCATGATAGGATCTGGGAGATCAATGACACTATACATGGTTAGTTTATCCTTTTCTAGATTGAAGAATATTGTATCCCACAGCAAAGAAGAGGAGAGTGATGCCTGTGGCCATGGCAGTGTGTTAACCTGGCCTCCAAGCACTCAGTGTGGTCCACACAGAGTCAGTCCCAAGAAGCCTGCCAGAACCCTGCAATCAGCCATTTAATCTGCAGGGTGGTAGGCAGTATTTTCTTTTCCATGTTCATTCTTTTTATAGCTTATGACACATTCGGCAATTAAGATTCTGAAAAAATATGAATTTTTAAGTGTGCTAGTATTGCTGATTTGGGGTTTATGCTGTAAAAGCTTCCAGATAAGGTTAAACTTTATTTGGCAGTGTTCACTTCTTTAAATAGAAGCCATAGCATACACCACTTCTTGTCAATCAGCACATGGATCCAGTCTACTGGATTTCATCACAGTAGCCACCTCTTGTGCAGTTTATTACTGGTTGCTTAGAATTCTTTTTCTACTTCTTCCCTGACACACCTTTGTGAAAGAGAGAAATATCTACGACTGCTATAAAATTGATTGATAAACATATTTGGGTAAAAATATGAGTTTCCAAAACAGTTTCCACCTCCTTTTTATTCCCTGGAATACAACTCAGCTGTGTTACCAGATGACAATTTACCTTGTATTGGGATTAGAGGAAATGTGAGGACTGTCGGCTATCCTTTCCAGGGATATAAGAACCTAAAGTTTGCTTAGCTTCTGGGACATGTTTATGCTATAAAACATATGTTAAGAAGGAAAAGGACTCCATAAAGGCGGATCTCAACCTTTTTGGACACTGGCAGTTGCTGAAAGATGCAGAGGCTACACAGCCAGTTTTCCAGACCAGCATGGTGTTCTTTTGGGAGTAAGACTGTATTTCTCTATATATATTATAATAACTACTATTTCTAGGAACCATATTCTGCCTGATAGCATAGCAACAGAATAAGGGGGGGATCTATGCATCAGGCAACCTGGAAAGCACTTAACAGCACTCCAGTTGGTTCTCCAGTATTAATAAAACAGAACAAAGTCTGAGGATGAGTTCAGGAGAATTGCTTCTCAAACTGGCAAACTGCACTGTGAAGAAGTAATTATAGGCCTCCTACCCGATTTAACACATTTCACAAGAAATGTTAAATGAAGCATCTCCCTCCTTCCAAACATGTTCTCTCTTCTTGGATATTTTTTCCTACAGAAAAGCACAGAGAGAAAGACAACAGGCCCTCCCCTCCCCTCCCTGGACTTAATAAATACCTGTGTTAAGTCCTTTCTGCTTCGGGTTGTTTTAAAACAAAAGGAATAAAATATCCTAGATAACTGGACCGTTGCTCTCCCTCCTTCCTCTGGGGAAGTCTCGGTGGTAAACTTGGTGTGCGTCCTGTCTCCAAGTACATAATCCTTAAACTGATCTGCATCTTTTAAGGGACCCATCCTTCTTAGAGATGATCTTACTGCCTCATGGTAAGTGCTATAAAGCAAACCAGAGGTTAGGCTGCCACGGCCTTACTGACTGGTAATTATTTCCTAGTACATGGACTATAAACTCTGCCCATTCCCTAGATATAGTCAAGCTGTGTTAATTTTCAATTATGCATTTTATAGAATGACAGAGACAATTACATTAATTTATAGCCTTTCCCGAGGTTTTTAATATTGTACGCCAGAAGTCACAGATCATTTCCAGGGACATAGCTTACGCCGGTTAATTAGGAACATTTCCTAGAAGTATTCCTTAAGGAGGAAGAATCAAAGCTGTGGGGACTTGGTAGCTTGTCTCCTTGCAAGCTGTGATGTGAGAATGGGACAAACCAGCAATTGAATCACTTATGGACCTAACCAAGCCATGACCATGTTTTGCTCTGTTGCTGGCTTGAATGAATATTCTTCAAAGGAGTCTTTGGAAAATGGAAGGTCTTTACTCTGAGTTACCATAGGCTACCCCTGAGCTTTTATGGACTGATACCTATGTTAAACATTCTAAATACATGAGTAACCTGAAGAGTCCTCCATGCAAAAGCCCTCCAGTTTGCTACTTCAGAATGTTCCCAGTCAGGTCGAGCTTTGAAAGTCCAAGGTTCTCTTACTGAGAGCTCCAAGACCCCATCAGAAAGCTGTGCTTTGAGCATCCAGCCCCCCCTGGTCTCCTTTCTGCTTCATGAGTTCAGCAGTTACAAAGTCACTTGAGCTTTCCTTGCTGTAGAACACACATACATGTGTACATATGCAAGCAGGCACACACACACACACACACACACACACACACACACGTAAAGATCTTGACAGGCAATATTGAATAACTCTACTATTGAGAAGATAACTAAACAGGGGCCAAGGCCATGATCACTTCAGTGCAGGGTGTAGAGTATTTGAGAGGGACAGTAGGGAACTTTCTGAAATGTGGTTGGAACTAGGAGATTCTAGTGTACTATATAGCAAGGGAGAGAGAATATGAGATTAGGAATATAGGGAGGTGGGGGAGATTTGGGAAGATTTAGGGGTGGTGAAAGAATACAATCCAAATATATTGTATGAAGGAAGTAAAATAAGAAATATCTGTAATAAAAACAATTAAATAAATAAATCCAAGTGTGCTGGCATGTACTATATACACACGCAGGCACTTTCTTACCTGTACAAAACAAAACAATAACCAACAAGACAAAGAAACACCAAACCATAACAACAAAAATAATTTGTTCTCTAATGTAGTGATTTTGGGTGTTATCAACTACACTCCAGGGTAGGCCCCATGCTCAGGAGTAGTTGACCAACACAAAACATAGACTCCATGCTTTTAGGGGGTGGTGACTATAATTTGTAGGGTTTGGTTTGGTTTGTTTGTTTGTTTGTCTTTAGTGGGTTCTGGAGATGAAGTGCAGATCTCCACATCTCCAAGGCAAGTGTTTTACTGAGCCATCCGTCTCTCTAGCTCCCATTTGCTTGTTACTTATCTGTTTGTTCTCATCTTACCAGCCTGAGCCCCTTGAGAGCAAGACCTTGCTCTTTATCATGGGATTTAGGATGGTTTAGCTTGACAGGTACAGTTAGCTGCCACAAAAATGATCTGTGAGAGAATGACTGTGTATGATGATCGCATATAATTCTGTCACTGGTAGTGTTGTAGTTGTCTTAGTTTGTCCAAGTACACACTGTCCTATTTCTACAAGAATAAAGTCAGCCTGAAAGGCATTTCTGAATTGTATCCCTTGGTAAGGAACCCATGATTATACCAGTACACATTTCTTATATAAGAATGATTAATCACATCAAGATTCTTTAATGGTCACTGAGAAGAAGCTTAAGTCCTCTTCCAGAGACTTAAAGATGAAAGTAACTTCTTTCCTTAAAAATGTACCTACTTGTATACAAACTTTTAACTAAAACACAAGCCAGCATCTCAATGAATTCAGCTCTCACTGTTTCCTTAACTTGCCACCAGTACCTCAAGAAATGTTGAAAATAGGGCCAAGCAGATGGCTTAGTCAGTAAAATGAGGTGCAACCATGAAGCCTGAGTTTGGATTCTTGTCACCCATGTGAAAAAGCTGAGAATGGTGGCATGTGCCCAAAGTCCTAGCACAGGGAAGGTTGATACAAAAAGGTGCCTGAGAATTACTGACCCGTCTGTCTAACCAAATTGGTGAGCTCTGGGTACAGAGTTATTAAAGAAGACATTCTACTTTGACCTCCAGTCTTCACTTTCAAGTACACACACACACACACACACACACACACACACATGTTTACACATGCATGTGTATTCAGATATGCCTTAGAAAGAAGAATGATAACAAAAGTATAGATAAGCATAAATGTGATAGCACTTAACTTCCCCACTGCCCAGTCAGTGTTTCTCTTACATTTTTTAATTCCCCTGCCTCAGGGTCCTAAGTGCTAGAATTACAGGCATACAAACAGTGTTTAAGGTTAGCTTTAAATTTTTTCTTGTACGTTCACTTGCTCTTCCCTGTGGGATGGAAATGACTAGGCATAGATGAAGAAACAAGCTCAGAGCAGCTAAATAACTTGTCTGAGTCTGCTTATGTGGTAGGAGAGAGAGTAGATGTTATTCCTTTGTTTGAGACATCATGAGAATTGAGAGGATCTTGGCTGCCCTGCCACTCAGAGGTACTGCTGAGCCCATTCTTCCTGAGCCTCTATGCTGTCCTTGGTTTAAAAAACTGACAAAGGAGAGATCAGTGAGGGGAAATGGAAGAAGAGGGGAGAAGGTCTTCCTGACCCAGCGTCACACTGTCTCTTGAGACTCTGCCGATAGAGACTCACTCGGTTCTTCCAATGACACCGTTTATTCACCCACACTCATGGATGCGACTGTGATGTGAGCCAGTGGGTAGCAGGGTTTTTGGTGGAGGAACTGGAACTGTTAACTTTTCTTCACTTGCTTTTAGTTTTAAGAAAACCTTCTACCTTCCGTTTATTATTAATGAGCAGTGCCAGAGTAGTAGAGATTGCCAACAGGAGTAAAGCAAGCAGGCAAGAAGCACCTTTTTCTTCTATCTCCAGTGAGATGCCACTGGAAGGTGCCACCCACATTTAAGTGTTCTAACTTCAAACAATTTTATCAAGAAAATCTCTCACAGGAAGACCCAACCTCCTGCCTTTTACTTGATTCCCAACTGAGCGAAGTTTAACCACCACAGGATCAGTGAAAAATTTTACCATTTACATCTCATATGGTTTTAAGATAATTTTTAAAATATATTTTATGCATATGTGTACACTGTAGCTGTCTGCAGACACACCAGAAGAGGGCTTCTGATCCCATTACAGATGGTTGTGAGCCACCATGTGGTTGCTGGGAATTGAACTCAAGACCTCTGGAAGAGCAGTCAGTGCTCTTAACCCCTGAGCCATCTCTCCAGCCCTAGTTTTATGATAATTTTGAGATCTATAAAACTGGGTTAGTTAAGTTTGTCAGTTCTCCATTATTGGTTTTGTTTGTAGGTGCCACTTGAGAGGAAGACATGATCTTTGACAATCTCATTTCTACTAATAGTATCAGTATAGTTCTTCATAGGGACTTCTTCTACTTTTAGAAGTACTGGGTTTTATGATAATTGCAGAGAACCTCCCAAAACACACACACACACACACACACACACACACACACACACACACACACACACACACCAAAACATGATTCCTATTCTCTGTCTCTCTGTGTCTGTGTCTCTATGTCTGTCTGTCTGTCTGTCTATCTGTCTCTCTCTCTCTGTGTCTCTGTCTCTGTC
>NC_034608.1:83379706-83381726 GCF_900095145.1 Mus pahari | reverse complement strand
GTCTCTGTCTCTGTCTCTCTCTCTCTCTCTGTGTGTGTGTGTGTGTGTGTGTGTGTGTGTGTGTAGGCCAGCATTTGACAGCAGATGCCTCCGTTGATTGTGCTCCATGTGATTTTTTGAAAGCAGATGAACCTGGAGCTCATTAGTTTGATGAGGCTGGCTGACAGTACTCTCAAAGGATCCTCCTTATACCACTCCTCCCAGCACTACTGGGGGCACAGACATACTGCTGCACACTGGTTTTAGGTGAGTGCAGGGATTTGAACTCATGCTTGTTCAGTAGCCCCTAACCTACTGAACTACCTCCCTATTCACTAATATGCCTTTGATCGTTGTCTAAAAGACTCCACATGTATTAGAGGCCTGCTTCTTCCCACTTCTGACCTATCGAACAAACACATCATTATTTTACACTAGGCAATGCTAAAGGAAACAATAGGTAGATAGGTGGCCTGTTGTGTTTTCATTTGGTCCCTGCATTCACAGAGTTATTCATTTGGACTAAACAGTGTAATTTGCTATTCTTAATTATACAGTATTTTTGGACATAGAACCACTTGACCTGTCAACCAACCAAGAATTTCCCGGACTCAGCACTAGCATTTTCATCGACACTGTTGTTTTCAAGTCCCATTTAACCATTTGGTAGTTTTCTCGAGAGCTACACGCTGGTCTCGTGACTTGGGTTATTTTGGGTCATAGATGGAAACGTCAGTGACGTCATATTGAAGTTCCCCTAGGTTCTGGTAGGATTTCTCTTACCTCCTTCTTCCTGTTTCTCACACATCCTTAAAGGTTGCAAGTTTTCCTTTTGTAGAGTCATACAATGAGTTTGCTGTGGTTTCACACCCCAGGGAAGACCTTAACCTCAGGATGGCCGACTGCACACTGCTGATGTTGGCTCTTGCTGTTTACACTGCTCAGTTAAAATGTTACCTTCGATGCTAACCAGAGGTACTTCTGGCTGGGAAGAGGCACACTTTAAGCTGATTCTGTGTCTTGCTCTGACTTTAACACCTGCGTTCCTCCGCTCCAGGACCTGCCTGCATTGCAGTGGCTCAACTGCTCTCTGGGGATTCCTGTGTTGGCACTGCCTCTTTCCTCTTAGGAAGGAACACTTCCTTGGAGGATGTAAAGGAATGTACACTTTGACAACAGGGATATGCACAGAGCCAAGCCTTTGTCCTTTACTGCAGGGTGATAACTCTCAGCACTCTGGCAGAATCCCTTCTGAGCATGAAACAGCATTCTCCTTAATTTCAATAATCTAATTGTCAAGTGGCATGGGTTGATGAGTTCATAGACAAAGAATGAAAGCTACAAATAACTCTTTGGTTGTCGTTCTTTAGTGTTCTCTTTTACTTGTGGGGGTCCTATATGATTTGGGTAGAGTAAACCATTTTTATTTGATTAAGAAATGATTTCCTTGTCTGAGTTTATTTGCAACCACTGTGCTCTCAGACTTATGCCTTCACTCCCACATGGAGGGGAGATGCTGGGGCTCAGTTCAAAGTAGTCACTGGCCATTTAGGGAATGGAAGAAAGTGAAGAGATTATTATTCAGCACTGGGCAGTGTCAACAAAGCAGCATCAAGATTAGGTTAGATTAGATTTGTGTGTGTGAGTGTGTGTTTGAGTGTATGTGAGTGTGTGTGTGTGAGTGTGTGTGTGAGTGTGTATGTGTGTGTGTATGTGTGGAGTAGTAGTAGTGGTAGTGGTGGTGGTGGTAGTGGTGGTGACAGTGGTGGTAGTAGCTTTATAGATCATATTAATTTTGTGTTTGATATTATTGACTTATAAAGTAAAGTCAAAGTAAGGATTCTGATCCCATACTGCCCAGATTGGAAGTCCAGCTTCATCAGTTAGAGATCACAGGACCCTGGGAAAATTTCTTAGTATTTTCAGCCTCCATGCATATCAGATTTCTTCTTCTTCTTCTTCTTCTTCTTCTTCTTCTTCTTCTTCTTCTTCTTCTTCTTCTTCTTCTTCTTCTTCTTCTTCTTCTTCTTCTTCTTCTTCT
>NC_034608.1:83371714-83379471 GCF_900095145.1 Mus pahari | reverse complement strand
TCCTCCTCCTCCTCCTCCTCCTCCTCCTCCTCCTTCTTCTTCTTCTTCTTCTTCTTCTTCTTCTTCTTCTTCTTCTTCTTCTTCTTCTTCCTTTTCCTACTCTTCCTCTTCCCCCTCACTCTTCTCCCCCTCCTCCATATCCTCCTCATCTTCCTCCTTGTTCTCCTTTACTGTCATTTATTTATAACAAATTGTCTCATTCTATAAGATACAGGATATTTTCAGTATTGTCTATATTCTTCTGTAGGAATTTGTATATGGCTTAGAATAATAGACCTTCTACTGCTGTTCATTCTTAACTTCTGAGGAATTGTTCTCTCAGCAAGATAATGGGAAGGGAGCAGTGTGGGGGAGCACTGCCTTAGTGTTTTAAGGATACCAGGGTAGTTGGAATTCTCTTGGGCTCCTTGTGTATGGGCTTAAAATTAGCTGAGTTCGCTTTAGCTCCTTATTTAGTGGTAGAAAAGGAGGCAGCATGGAGGGTCACAAGGGTTCTTACAAACTGAATAAATTCTTAGTAAAATTTCTTTTTTGGAAACCCAACTGAAAGACTTCTACTAATTTCTCATTAATCAGTAACATTTTCAATGGATATTGGGAAAGGTAATTTTTCTTCAGGAATTTTGATCTCAAAAATATGAATGTCTGTCACTCAAAGGGAGTGTGTAGGTCTAAATAGGAATGGCCCCATAGACTCATGTGTTTGAATGTTGACCCATAGGGAGTGGCACTGTTAAGAGGTATGGCCTTGTTGGAGTAGGTATGGGCTTGTTGAAGAAAGTACGTGACTGTGGAAGCGGGCTTTGGGGTGGTATATGCTCAAACTGCACTCAGTGTGTCACACAGTCCCCTTCTGCTAGCTGCAGATCAAGATGTAGAACTCTCAGCTCTTCCTCCAACACTATGTCTGCCTGCATGCTGCCATGATGACAATGTCCTAAACCCCTGAAACTCTAAGCCAGCTCTAAGTGTTTTTCTTTATAAGAATTAACAAAGTCATGTTGTCTCTTCACAGCAATAGAAACCCCGACTAAGACATGGAGAACAGATATCATCGTAAAAGCAAATACTGTTTTTGGTCACAGTGAGACCTCACCATAGCAAAACTACCTTTAGATTTTTTTAATTCAATATTTATTTATAGGTATGTTTGTGCCCATGTCACCAAACATGTGGAAGAGCATGCCAACTTTTGGGAGTTGATTCTCTCTTCCCATCATGTGGGGCTTTAGGATCAAGCTCAGGTCATCTGGCTCAGCAGCAGGCAGTTGTATTTGACGAACCATCTTGAGATGGAGAGGAGGAGGGCGATTTGTAGATCAGAAAGAATGGCACACTAAGTTTATGTTCACAACAGAACACCATGGCAACAGAGCACCATGGCTTGCTAGCCTCAAGTTCAGTCAGAGCAGAATGCAAACCTATCAGTGAGTCTGAGATCCTATGTCACAACTCAGAAGGTGAAAGATTACTTTCTAAGCACAGATGTGCTATTGATGATTTATATAAGGGGGAAAGAAGGATGTAAAAGTCTTATGCCTCATTTACTATTTTAAAATCATGATAAAACGCCCTTAACACTTACCAGGTTAGAGAGTTCTGTGGTATACTGTACATTCATACTGTGCAGTGATCACTATCATCCAATGTCTTGAAGCATCCATTGTGCAAAACTGAAACTCGGAGCCCATTCAGCAACAATCTCCAGCTTTCCACCCCACAGTTCTACTTCCGATCTCTCTATGACTGTTTGTGGTGTCTTACCTAAGTGCGAGCTCCCACCTTTTCTCTGACATTATTGACGGGCTTCTTTCATTTAGCATAATGTTTCCAGGACCAACCCACAGTGTAGCATGTGTCAACATAGATTCCCTTTGTTAGGCTGAGTACCAGTCCACCATATGTCTGCCATAGTTTTTATCCACTACTTTGTTGGTAGATTCCTGCTTTGTTTCCACCTTTTGGCATTGTGGTAGCACTACAATGAACATGGGGGTTAAACGTTTTCTTTAAGATCCTTTCAACACATGTGGGCGGGATGACAGGACTCAGCATGGTGTTTCCTACACTCTGTTCTGGCTGTGTGTTAGATGTTAATTTTTCATAGCAAACAGTGAGCCCTGGAGAGCAGTCTGACTTCAATTCATTCTCATACCCGTGGTGTGGGTACCACACTTGTCCCCTCCATCTCCTTATGCTTCCATGAAGCCTGTGGCCCATAGCACACACAACTAGAAGGAATGACGGAAGGATAGATATGATTATTAGGTGGACGAATGACTAGTGAAGGAATTCTGTAATGGTTAAAGCAGTGGCCAATAAACTACATGCCAGGCTGGTCTATCACTATTTGGGGGTTTGCTGCCAGCGAAGAGTGTTTTTTTTAATGGTTTGTTTATTTATTATTAATTAATTAATTAATTTCCCAAATGTTACCCTCTTCTCGGTTCTCCCTCACAGAATTCTTCCCTGACTCCCCACCCCCCTTCACGGGCATCAAGTCTTTACAGGATTAGGCCCAGCATATACGTAGCAAAAGACTGCCTTGTCTGGCTTCAGTGGGAGAGAATATACCTAAGAATCGCATTAAAGATGAGCATTTGAAGTCCCCAAAAGGGGAACACTAACTTTGAATCCCAGTTAAGTGTAATGTCCATCCTCAAAGAACATTCTTCATTGGTCTCATAATATAAAATATTTCACTCTCAATTGTAGTTAGTATTTCTTCCATTTCATAAACAATATATTTTTTGAGAGTGGTTTGCTCTTTTTATATAGAAGTACCTAGATAACAGCCTAGATTGTGTCACTTGGTCCCTACGCCATGGTTATAGGAAGCATCTAACAAATGATGCTATTTTCCCCTCTCAAACGCAACTCTTCTGTTCCTACCTGAACCTTATAGAGTGAATAGTCAGTTGAGTTAGGTAAGTGTACCGACTTAAAAGGAGGTTATGCAATATCTTACTTGACTAGGTTGCACGTGGGCTATCTATAAGACAAACTGTGTAAAGTACAATTTGGGTTGGGGGACAAACTTGTTTCATAGGGTGAAGTCTCCAAATTCCCTTTGATAGTGCCCTGGGCTACAGGATGACTAAATTTGTGGTTTCCTACAGAAAAGAGCATTCAGCTTCTGCCATTGGTGTGCTTTGTTTGGAAACAAAGCCTGGGGCTTCTAGGTTATTTTTCCTACCAGTCTTGTATCTAAAGATCTTTAAATTTTCATGTTTGGAGTGTTTTCCTGTTCATTTTTCATTTTATTAAGAAGAAACTATAAATGAAGCATAACAATGCCATCATTTTTCATTATTGCTAATGGCTTTATGACAGGATGAAGTCTTGTGCAGTATAATGTGGGGGGTTTTATGCTTCAATTGTTGGCAGGAAAATCATTTAGAAATATTACTGAACTTTCTCTAGTCAAAGAAAAAGCTTTTGACTTCCACATATCATTTAAAGTATAAAATATGGTGCATTTTATTGTGTGAAATTTTCTGTGTGTAATTTTTGGAGGCAATCCCATATCTCCTACATTTCTGTCTTGACACTGTAATTTACAATTTCTACCCTCAAACTTCAACACAGCCTTTAACATAAGAGTCTAAAAGCCAACTGTTTTATATTATCATGCCTCAATCATGCCCTGCCTTAAATCTGCATATCTTAATTTTTTGTGAAATTAAATGTGCATTGATTGATTGATTGATTGACTGATTGTGTTTATGCTTTTGTGTGTGCTAGTATACAGGTCTATATGGAAGCCAGGAGTAATGTTGATTGTTCTTCCTTGGGAGTCTTCCATCTTTTCTGAGACAGGGTTTCTCATTGATCTGGAACTCTCCAGGTAGGCTAGGCTGATTGGCCAGCAAATATCAGTGACCTTATGTGATCTAACTTTCTCCCATTGAAAGCTGAGGTCAAGAGGGGGTAGTTAGTGCCAAAGCAGAGAAAGAAACAAGGAAATCAGGGACAATTCTTGAGCTATTTTCTCTTCTCATGTTTTCAGTTAAAGAAAAAGAAACAAACTGCATATAATAAAGACTTTGTTATTGTTGAGTTCCCATTCGAGATCCATGAATGAGAAGAAATTACAGAAGTCAGAATTAAAGCATGGTAATTCAAATTATTGTTAGTTGTACGTAAACTTGAAATTAAATGAAAGCTTTTAGGAAACTAACCATGTCTCTTTAAGATGTGCTGTAGCTCACACAGATATTTACATACATATGTTTTGTTGGGGTTCTCCATCAGCACAGATGATGTTGAAATAATAGATTTTCTCAGCATACAAATGCACCAGAGGGAAAGCAGTCTTTTGGTAAGTGACCCGTATTGACCTCAGGGCACTTTTGTGGCATTGTAGGGCCATTTGTAATTATTTTGCAGATTTGGTAATTTTGTGTTCCATCTTTGCTGCTCCCCAGATATCCTGGCACAAACTTTCATCACCCTTGTGCATCTGTACAGTGGATACCTATGGGAAAGCTCCTGCAAATCTGGGGTTGGCCTTTTTCTTTCTATTGTTTTTTTTTTTAATTCTTATTAACGTGATTGTCTTAAGGTGGCTGCCAGAATTTCTATAAGCACAGACTGAGAGTAGCTCAGTGAGAATGGAAGAGTTCAAAACCCATATTATCATAATCACTTATTGCAATTTACATTACATGAACAGGAACCCATGCTGTTATCTAGTCAATAAGGTCTTATGGGCACCACCAACATTTCTAAACGCCTTGGTGCAGAATAAAACATGTATGAATATACTAATGTGTATTTAGGCACATCCTTGCCTTTATGTGCTGGCTCCAATACCAACTCAGCAATGCCAGAGTCTTCATTATATACAGTCTCTCTCTCTCTCTCTCTCTCTCTCTCTCTCTCTCTCTCTCTCTCTCTCTCTCTCTCTCTCTCTCTCTCCCTCCCTCCCTCTTTCTCCCTCTCTGTCTCAGAACTTTAAAAATATTAATTAAAAGAGTCAAATGTTCTAAGGTTGAGTGTTAAGTATGATTCAGTGATTTCTTTTGAAATGCAAGATGTGACATGAGGTCAATCTCCTTAAAAAATGCAGCATTGAGGAAGGACCAGTATTATACTGTTTCTACTGCAATGGGCAGTTGCTCAATATTCAGTCATTTTCTGGAACACTGTGTTCTGACTCTCAATTGTACATCTGTTATATCTCTGTAGAAAGGAGTGAAAAGGTTGTGAAAATATCAGGTGAGTTGCTTAAGGATTTTAAAATTTCTCTTTGCCAGATAATCCTAGATACTTACTTAATGGCATATTCCAAGTTCAAGACTTAATGAATGGCAGATACCAGCTATTCCTGGAAGAATGTTTGTGATCAGGGCTTGAGCAAATATTGGAGAACAGTTGCCTGGTTCAGTGTCTAGTTGTTCATAAAGATATTAACTGAAGTTGTAGCTGTAAACAGGGGCTCTCTGGAAGGGAAGATGGATTACAGAAAAGCCTTTGGTGGGGATCTGGTACGTAGGTATCAACTAGGGCACAGTCAAGACTGAAGACTATGAGCCAAGCCTCATGAGTCATGGCTTACAGAATCGAACAAGCACTTTAAGACAAGGACTTAGTTACAATGATCCTTGGAAGGTGTGAAAAGCTAAATAGAAGATGATGAGGTCACTCAGGGATTAATAACTGGAGCTCCCAATACCACAAAGGCTGGTGGATCAAAGAAGGGATGTTGATACAACTAGAAGACAAGAAGAGAATCTCCGTGTCAGCGTGTTTGCTCAAGCCCTGATCACAAACTTTTTCCAGAAGTACCTGGAAGTCTGGCATCTGGGAAACCCAAGCTCATGGAGCTAGCATTCCACAGTGAAAAACCAGTGGGTGGGAGATCGAGAGAGGGGTGGAACTGAACGGAACTCCTGTGATAATGGTATTGATTCATTCATGAGGACACTGACTGAATCTTCTCTTAGACATATCCTGCCTCTTGGCAAGTGCTCCTTGGAGGAGTTTCCCATGCCTGAATTTTACATTCATTAGTTCCAACACTGGTGAGACCATCTATAGCAGAGAGATGAAGGTGAACCCTAGCTGTCATCTTCCATCTTCCACTGAATATGGCTGGAGTTTGTTGTTAGCTCAGTCTGGAAAAGTTAGTCTTTAGATAAAGGGCAGGAATGGATCACAGAGGGAATAGGCACATGACTAGTGAACAAGCATGGGTTTAGGGTTAGGACTGAGCAGACTCCAGGCAATATAGAGCCTCCTGGTGTTAAGGCCTTGTATGTAGTATCCATTGGTGTTTCCAAGGCATAGGTGTGGGTCCTAGCAGTACAGAGGCCTGCCTGTATTAGGTGACCACTTATTCTTATTCCAGTTAGAAGGCAAGGAAGATTTTAGGGTGGTGGGATCTTTTCGGAATACAGATATTTCTGTTAACATCCTCTTATCAGAGCCAACCCCCCCAAGCCATTTTAAGTGACTAAGTTTTCTAGATGAGCAATAGAAAATTTTACTATGGTAAATGTAAAATAAAACTCTTTGAAAAGTAACTCATTTCAATATTTCAATGTCCTGAATGGCTACGAAGTGATACTTTACCTGAGATAGTCAGATAAACTCTAAACTATGAGTTAGGGCATCTTCTGGTTCTTGTCCCCTTGCAGATGGTCTAGATAGAAAACCACTTGAAACATCCTCCATTTTCTCTTTCTTTGTTTCTTTGTTTCTTTGTTTCTTTCTTTGTTTCTTTGTTTCTTTCTTTCTTTTTTCTTTTTTCTTTTTCTTTTTTCTTTTTCTTTTTCTTTTTTTTTTTTTTGAGACAGGGTTTCTCTGTGTAGCCCTGGCTGTCCAGGAACTCACTCTGTAGACCAGGCTGGCCTCGAACTCATAAATCTGCCTGCCTCTGTCTCCCAAGTGATGGGATTAAAGGCTTGCGCCACCATGTCCGGCTGTCCATTTTCATAATGGCCATCCCTACTTCTGGATCATGGCTACTCTACACATCATAAGGAGAACACTGCATTTTGCATTGTAGCAAACGTGAGGTAAGCTCTCTGTAACAATGGTAGCAATACTTTCACTGACTCAGTAGCCCTCAAGCTTCTGTTAAAATGCAGGTGGCTCTGAGCCCCAACTCCTTAAACTCCATTCATGATTCAGCATGCCTTAGTGAGCATAGACATTAGCATTGCATAATGGTGCCCAGATGTCATTGCTACACCAGGGATATACTCACAGGTCACCACACAAGCACCTTGGCTAGTCACTGTGTTCCAGGCAAGTATTCTTATCTCCATCCTACCACAGTGGAGGCTTCCAGAAGCCAAGTCACCAGGTCATAGCCATGTGGCTAGGGAACGGTGGTGAAAGACCACTACTGGGTATTGTTTTTAACCTCGGTCACCTTTGTTTGATTGACAGGATTACCACCATCAGGACTACTGTACTGCAGGACTGGGTAGCTACCACCTCTGGACCTCCTGTGGAATTTGTAGTTTGGTCTTAGCCCTAAGTGATTCTCTTTTAAGAAATGAGACTAAGCTACTTTTTTTTAAAACTTTTTTTCTTCTCTCATACATTACATCCTGACTGCAGTTTCCCCTCCCTCTATTCCTCCCTGTCCCTCTTCTGATCTCCCTTTCCTCTACAATTCCTCCATTTTCAAAAAAAAAAAAAAAAAAAAAAAAAAAAAATAGAATCACTAATTAATAAAAAAAAAACCAAAAAAAAACCCAGGACCTGATGGTCTCTCAGAGATATCCACAAAACATGGGCCAACA
>NC_034608.1:83368881-83371630 GCF_900095145.1 Mus pahari | reverse complement strand
CTTCTGATCTCCCTTTCCTCTACAATTCCTCCATTGTCAAAAAAAAAAAAAAAAAAAAAAAAAAAAAATAGAATAACTAATTAATAAAAAAAAAAAAAAAAAAAAAAAAAAAAGGAGCAGGTCTCTCAGAGATATCCACAAAACATGGGCCAACAAGATTGAATAAAACTGGGCATAAGTCTTCATATCAAGGCAGAATGTAGGAAAAACTGGGTTCCAATTGCAGGCAGGAGTCAGAGACACCCCCACTCCTATTGTTGGAAGTTCCACAAGAACACCAAGCCAAACAACTATAAAGTATGTGCGGAAGACCTGGCTCACCTTTTTAGAGGATCTGTGTTTGTCACTTCTGTCTCTGTGAGCCCCTATGAGCCCTACTTAGTTGATTCTGGGGGCCATGCTCTTGCAGCGTCCTCAATCTCTGTGGCTCCTACCATTCTTCCTTCCTCACTTCTGTAAGGCTCTCTTGACTCTGCCTAGTGTTTGGCTGTGGGTCTCTGCATGGGCTCCCATCAGCTGCTGGATGGTCCCTTCTGATGACAGTTGGGCTAGGCACCACTCTGAGTATGGCAGAGTATCATTGGGAATCATCCTATTGACATTTTTTTTCTTTTTTGTCAGTTGTGTTTGGTTCTATCCTGGGTGTTGGGTTCTAGCCTGTATTATCTCTGGTTTCCTGGTCATCCCGACAGTGTTAGTAGTAGGTTCCCTCTCGTGGCATGGGCCTCAGATTGGACCCATTATTGGTTCTGAGCCACCACTGCCCCAGGACATCTTGCAGGCATATAGGTCAGAGATCTTGTGGCTAGGTTCATGTCCCACTGCTAGGAGACATCCCTGGTTATAGAAAACATCCAGTTCAGGCTCCTATCTCCCATTACTAGAAGACTTTGCTAGAGTCACCCTTGTAGATGCCATGGAGTTTCCACTGCGCTAGGTTTCTACATCATTCCTCCCCTTCCCATCCCACTTCCCACCTGGATCCCTTCTGTTCTCATTCCCACCCACCCCCAATCCACCTGAAAATCTGTTTTCTCTTTCCAGTGAGATCCGTGCATCCTCCTTGAGCCTTCATTACTCAGCCTCTTTGAGGCTGTGAATTGTAGTGTGATTATTCTTTACTTAACATCTAGTATCCATTTACAAGTGAGTCCATATCACATTTGTCTTCCTGGGTCTGGGTTCCCTCATTCAGGATGATTGTTTCTAGTTTATCCATTTGCCTGCGGATTTCATGATGCCATTGTTTTTAACAGCTAAGTAGTATTTCATTGTGTAAGAGTACCACATTTTCTTTATCTATTCTTCAGCTGAAAGCACATCTAAGGAATTGGGCCTTGCTCATGTAGTGTGTATTGACTTTTTGGTACAAACGCCCCTGCTGTCTGATGCTGGTTTGGTTGACAGAGACTGTGGCATGGGGAAGCCCCACTCATCTGCAGTAAGGGAGAGACTTTATCAATAGCTGGCTGAGCTGTCTGTGGTCTTTCCAGTGCTGGACTGGACACTGGGCACTACCTTACGCATACAGTTTGGGGAATTTGCTGTCACAATCAGCCTTGTATATTCCTGCTCAGAGTGTCCTGTTGCATTTGGTTCTGCAATAAGTCAATAGGATGATTAATAAGTTATTTGTTTACTTTGAGGCTACTATAGCCCAAACTAATGACCTTGACAGAGGAGGCAACATCTTTTCATCTTTCATCTTAGATCTCTTACCAACTAACTCTACCCAATTTCCCACATTACCCATTAACAAGAATGATCTAGGAGTTGGCAGGTTAAAAGGGCAGCCCTTACAGCTTGCTGCCTTCTTCTCTGTGAATTGCAGTCACATATTAATTATTAATCCAGAGTATCTTTCTTGTTCCATCTGCAAACTGCAAATGTGAATTTCAGCATGTATTTTTAAACACCTCTATTATGATCAGGCAAATTTGAATATCACATGCACTTTATTTCAAATGAGCTTTGTTTACAGAGGAAAAATCTGCTTCATATATGATTTCTAGACTTTAATTTTTGTAAACTGTAGCCAAATTCTTAGGAGAAACATGAACTGTTTTACAATTTAATAGTTCCATATATCATACTTCCAGAAGTTTCTATTTTGTTTGCTTTGTAGAAATAGAGAATTAAGATGGAAAGTAGAAGTTGTGTTCTAGAGTAAATTATAGTAATCAATGAATTCATAATAATACAGATAAATAATAGATGATTTTACCTGGGTAGTAATGTTTGCATGCATGTGTGATGTGTACAGGTGTGCTTGCCTGTGTGTGTATGTGGAGGGCATGTGTGATGTGTACAGGTGTGCTTGTCTGTGTGTGTATGTGGAGGCCATGAGTGATGTGTGCAGGTGTGTGTACCTGTGTGTGTACATGGAGGCCATGTGTGATGTGTACAGGTGTGCTTGCCTGTGTGTGTANGTGGAGGCCATGAGTGATGTGTGCAGGTGTGTGTACCTGTGTGTGTACATGGAGGCCATGTGTGATGTGTGCAGGTGTGCTTGCCTGTGTGTGTATGTGGAGGCCATGTGTGATGTGTACAGGTGTGTGTACCTGTGTGTGTACATGGAGGCCATGTGTGATGTGTACAGGTGTGTGTACCCGTGTGTGTACATGGAGGCCATGTGTGATGTGTACAGGTGTGTGTTCCCGTGTGTGCACATGGAGGCCATATGTGATGTGTGCAGGTGTGCTTGCCTGTGTGTGATGTGTGCAGGTGTGCTTGCCTGTGTGTGATGTAT
>NC_034608.1:83366670-83368856 GCF_900095145.1 Mus pahari | reverse complement strand
TGCCTGTGTGTGATGTATGCTTGCCTGTGTGTGATGTATGCTTGCCTGTGTGTGATGTGTGCAGGTGTGCTTGCCTGTGTGTGATGTATGCTTGCCTGTGTGTGATGTGTGCTTGCCTGTGTGTGATGTGTGCTTGTCTGTGTGTGATGTATGCAGGTGTGCTTGCCTGTGTGTGATGTATGCTTGCCTGTGTGTGTACATGGAGGCTGGAGCTTTACTTTGGCTGTTTTTCTCTATCACTGTCTACCTTAGGTTTAATTTTTACATTTTATTTGTTTGTTTGCTTGTTTATTTATTTGTGTGGGTGTGCACATGGAGGTCTGATGACAATTTGCAGGAGTCTGTCCTTTCCTCCCACCATGTAGGCTCCAGGGATGGAACTCCAGCCATCAGGTGAGGCGTTAAATGCCTTTACATGCTGAGCCATTTCTTTAACTTCACCTTAGTTTTTGAGATAAGGTCTCTCATTGTACCAGGACTTGTCATTTTTGCTAGGCTCGTTGGCCATCAAACCCTGGGAATCTGCTGGTTCTGTCACCTACCCAGGCATGCCCTTCCTTTCCTTACTACAACCAAAAAGAAACTAGACTCTTGATGCCTACAGTAGTTTCCTCTGCCTCATGTCCAACTTCTCCCAAACAATGGTTTGATACTGAGTCAGCTATTGAGCTCAACATGTGGTTGGCCCACAGCTTGGCTTGGAAGGTTGGGGTTCTTTGCATAGTAGTTTAGGAAGTTCAATAGGGTGCTAGAAACTCCATTTTTAAGATAGCCATTCATGTGACTGGTCAGCATCATATTCAGATTAGAAGTCCAGGAAGGACTGATAACCAGAGGACCAAATATCCACCCACCAATCCTAAATAATGTAGGCTGCCATTGTAACAGGGTTTAGAGAGGATCTATCCTAAAAGAACCAGCTGCAAGACACACTATAGCCTGTTTGATCTTAGTCTTTGAAGTTATTTAGTATAACTTCTGAAGTTTTCTATGGATCCATGCATGCATGGTTTGTGTACACCTGGATACTCATATAAGCACATATACATACATCTCACACACACATATTAAAAATAAGAAAAGTTTAGCTGAAGCAATGAGATAAGAGCAGTTACAGGAAGGAGGTAAATGGATGAGAGCATATCTATAGTCTTTTCTTTTTCTTCCTCCCAAAGAGAGCAAGAATAAAGGCAGTATGGGGTAGAACAGGGTGTTTTTCCTATTCTTATATCTGACCTAATTTCTTGTATACCTTTTCCAAAGTACAAGTTGAGACAACACCATATACAAGACACTTAAATAATGATTTTTCTGTACAACTAAGAAATCTCAGTGTGGTGCAAAGGATTGCCAAACATCTGCCTGGCCTCTGCTCTTCTTTGGGATGTGGCTCTTTGCCTGCCTTCTTGTTTCCTACTAAACTGGGACGATTTTTCATTAATTAAAGTTGGTGGGTGAGAAGACCATATCCAGTAGCACCCATATGGGAGTTATTCCCACCATCCTGTCCCCAGAAAAACAATACTATCAGAACGGTCTTCTCCTACAACATCATCTGGCCACCTTCAAAATGAGGCACAAACTCTTTCCAGAGAGGAATGTTGTGAGGTGTGTGTGTAAGGTCCCTTGCTCTTGTACTTCCTGCATCGTGCTCTGAATTGTCAAAGTTGTCAACAATGCATGGTGGAAATGCAGGAGGGGATTACAGTCTTCCTGGCCAGTTCAGCTTCATCACACACTTGAGTTCTCTCTTCAGGGTCACAGGGTGTCCCCTGCAGTCCCTTACCCATAATTTTTACTTAAACAAGGAATTGGCCTGGAAGTAACAGTGATGTTTCTCTTCATGACTTGCAACTATAATAAAATAAGTACTTTCTCTATATAATTGTTTTCTTTCTTTCTAAGAAGTGAAATCCACGGGGTAGGTTAAATAATAAGCGAGTTGCACTTCCTTTATCTGACACATGAGACCTGGTGGACAATCTTTCAAGAAAATTATTCTTGTTAGTATGGTAATGGTCTGAAGAATATAATGTGGAGAGGGTAATGTAGTCTAGTTTTTAATTTGTGCTAATTAACTGCTATAGAAATTCAGCTTAGTTAATTTCATTTTTCAATAATTGTGCCACACCTGTTTAGGAAGATTATTGCCATGATATGCATATGCATATATATATATATATATA
>NC_034608.1:83356277-83366627 GCF_900095145.1 Mus pahari | reverse complement strand
TATATATATATATATATATATATATATATATATATATATATATATTACTTTCTAGTAGGACGTTCTTTGAGAGAAACTTGCAAATTGAATTTTTAAAGCAAAACTTTTCATTGGCACAAAGTCTAAGACCTCAATTGTGCATGCATTTCCCAAGTTTTTCCACTTAATAGAAACAGTGTGTTTGTTTCTCTGATCGTTCAGAGACAAATGATGATTAAATGTTCTTCTGAAGAATTTGTCAAGAAATTGCTAGGGTGAATATTTAAAGTTTATGACTCCAATCATATCTATTTTACTCTAATAGAGCAAAAACTACAAGCAGGGTCACAGTATCCAGAGGCCCTGGAGATCGCAATGTATCCACAGTATCCAGAGGCCCTGGAGATCGCAATGTATCCACAGTATCCAGAGGCCCTGGAGATTGCAATGTATCCAGCCACAGTAACAATACTAGAGTAGTGTAGACAGCATTTGAAGCAATGTGTTTGTGTTTTCTACTTGTATTTGCTGCTTTCCTTAACACCGAGACAAAAACAAGAGAAGGAAATGGAAAACTATTTTTTCTCACTGTCTTCAGGAGATTTCATTTTGTCGCGGTGGGTCACGTGAGGTGGCCAGCCACTACTTGCGTTCTGGTGAACTAGGAAGCCTGCTGCTTCATCCAAAACCATGAGTGAGTATATACTTCAGGGGACTGCCCTTCATTACTTACCTCTGCCAACCAGGCTGAATGTCCCAAAGGTCCTACAGCTTCTCCAAATAGCACCGCCATCTATGGACTAAGTATTCAAGCACAGACAAGCCCATGAAAGAAAGCTTAGGCTTAAACCGTAGCACTAGTATGAGTTCTTATGAGTTCTACATGATTTTGTCTTAGGTGGGAATCTTTGTGCCCGGTTTAAGAGGTAGGTGTAAAGCTAACTAATTGGATGCAGAAAGGGAAAAAGATGTTACCATGCACCCTGTGTCTACTCTAACAACTGTTGTTGATCCCAAGTAACTCTATTCAAATCATCCCAGTGGTGGTAGAGCAGCAGCCCACCATGATGATCTCTGGGATATTCCCTATTACTTTCCTAGGGTAGTTACTAGATTAATAATAACAGGAGTTTTCAAGATCTGCATGTTCTTCCTGGAATGTTCTTTCCGTGACCAGCTTGTTTTTCCTTAGGGAGAGAGGTGTTTAAAGATCCACCTAAGCTTGATGTGACAAGAATGTCCACTGGAACTGGGTATGGCATACAGAACAGAGTGAACTATTTCTGTTCAACATATAGGCTTTGCAGGCATTTCCTCTGATGAGTCATAGACACACTTCCTTGGACAGTCATTCTAATGTACCTCCCTGGAGAACTGGATCTTGGGCAGGCAACACAAAGAGAAAAGATGACTAGACCTTACTTGCAGCAGCACCCTGTTACCTCTGAGACTGCTGATCTCCCTTGATCCTCTGGAGTGCTACCTCCTGGGATAAAGTGATGGTGATTTTTACTTATTTAAAATGATCCCAGGGCTGGCAAATGTTAGTATCATCCTTTAACCTCAAAGGGGTCCTGGCCACGATAGACTACTTTGTAGTTGTCTGTAGGTTACCAGTGTCTCCAGCTCTCTCTCTTGTCCTTTTTCTCTTGTCAGCCTTGTCAGCCTCCTGGGTGAGTGCAAAGCTAAGCACTGGTTTTCCCACTTTGCATTAACCAAGGATGATTGCCTGTAGGTAAGGAGTGAGCTGTGCTCTTGCCTTTGCTGTGTGGCATTCCTGCAAGGGTCTCCATCACTGTAGGTTTAAGGCCGGTGCTTCACCCAGAGTATATGTGTACATGATGACTTTGATGAATGATCATGGGGAGACATTATTACCAAGTATTATAAGTTCCCCAATTGCCTCAGTGCAGTCAGGTGAGTTGCTCTAGACCATCTGGCTATTAACCAGGAAATGCAGATCTTGAAAACTTGTGCTTGCTGCCTCTATAATGACCTTCCTCTCCTGTGTGTCAGAGTCAGCCTTATAGTGAGATACCCAGAAGCATCGCACCCACAAGATGTGGAGTCTCACAGCAGAGAAGGGTTGAAGAAGACCTGTGGTACTATGTGATTATTCAGAGCTGCTGGAGAACATGTGATTCCTTCTTCTTTAAACTTATGATTCCCCTGCCCAAGTTTCCAGAGTGCTAGGATATATTGATTGCAATGGCTAGAACTTGAATTCAAAGCTTGTGCTCTGAGATGTCATACTGAGTACATGTTATAGATGCAGAATTATTTAATAAAAGTAATAATAATAATAATAATAATAATAATAATGTGCTTATTAAAGTCTCCTTCAGTCTGTTCCTTCCAGTCAGGCGAGTTGTATACACATCTATAGTTAGAGTTGTAGACACATATAGGGACAGGGATGGAACCAGTGTTTGGAATCTGAAGCTTGGGCAAATTGGCTTCTCAAACAAACAAACAAACAAACAAACCCAGCAACACAAACAGGAGGGGCTGGCAAGCGTTAACATGAGTAAAAGCACTTGCCATGCAAACCTGATGCAAACCTGACGCCCTAAGTTTCATCTCCATCTCTAGAGCCACAATAGAGAAAACTCACTCTGGAAAGCTCCCCTCTGGCCTTCACGCGTGGGCCCATGACACACACCACACTAAAACTTAAAACGAAAGCACACAGGTATGAAAGCAGGTATTAAGCAGTGAGAAATCAAAACCATTTCAAGGGTCTAGAGACATCCTCATAGTTTGGAGACTCAGGGCCTTGCTTTCTTTCTTAGTTCTTTCTTCGGAAGTTGATCAGGAGAACTTACATAACGGGCTTTTGGACAAGAACCTGGTTCTCCTCTTTTCTCTCAAATTTACTCATCTGGGAGATCATAAAGATGGTGCCAAGTTCTTGAAGGAAAATTCTGTTGTGCTTAATATGCATTTTTGGTTACATGTAAAGATTTAATTTATAAAGCTCTGAAATCTGCGTAATGTTCAGTTATCTCCTCAGAAGCTTGGTGTGCCTCGGTGTTCTATTTTCGTTGGCTGCATTCAGCATTCTCCTTTTGTTTTCCTTGTCAAATTTTTTAATGTTCAACCTCATGTAGTTATTTTCATGTTTTTTTTTTTAATGGAAGGTATCATGTACATTTCCCCATAATCCTTTCTGACCGAATTTGCTTAGGTAAATGATCTATTTATACATGTATGTATGTATAGATGTCCACATGTACATATCATGGTGCTGACCTGCATGTGCTGGGACAGCTCTCTGCTACTGAGCGACATCTCTGGTCCGAGAAAGGCTTCTTTTGAAAGGAGTAGTGCTTTCTACTCTCACAAATACCTCACCAAACCTAGTACTTTTAATATTTGGTCAACCATGAGTCCTTTAAAAAACCTTTTCTTACATTTTGAAACCCATTTTTGGAGTGGTTTCTTTCTGAAAATAAAAATCTTGATACTCTAACAACTGGTCATTGTCAGTGGCCTTGGTCATTCCTGGGAAGGTTTCTTGTCATCAAGATTGTGCCTGAAGACAAGCAGGGTAAATCAAGGTGGGGATGCACAGGCTGAAGATATTATTATAAATTATTGAAAGCCAGATGAAGTGAGAGTCCTACAGCAGGCATTAGTCTGTAACTTGATCTGTCATTGATGCTGATGGCTACTTATCAGGGCCACTTCAGAAGACATGGTAGACTTGCTCTACCTGCATCTCACTGTATGAAGTTCATAGGCAAACTCATGCTCTATGGATTTCCTTGAGGTTTGAATGTTTTCCTGGTAGCCTTCTCCTGTGGACCGAGGAGCGAGGAGGGCTCTTGTATCCCGCTGCAGAGCAGTCTTGTGTTTATCCTTTCCAGTGCTTTTAGAAAAGGTTGCATAAGCCACATCTCCAATGTGGGCAGACAGGCATGTCCTAGGTTCAGCTGCCATGTGCAGGTTGTGTTGTGGCATGCCCTGGAACCACACAGAATAACTAAATCTGCATTTGTGACTTATCCAACACTTAGGCTGATCTTGGTTGAATATGGTCTTAATTTAACATGTATGACTTGTAGGTTCTCAACCACAGGTGTCTCAATGGCTACTTCTGTGGACTCTTGGACCAGAGCACCAAGGTAGGCATAGAAGGGTGACCCCATGTCTGAGATGGTGACAACAGTCTTCTTTTGGATTTCCTGTGTGGGTGTGGAGCACAGGGACATTTTCCCTAATGGGTATAATACTGCTGGGTACTGGTTGACAGCTTATTTCCAATTAAGAAGAGTCCTTGGGGAGGGGAGAAAGTTTGAGAACCTATTACCAAGCTTTCTGATTCTTTTCTTGGCATACTAGGAAGAGATAGGCCCACCCTTGACACTTGCTAGCCCTGGGGCCATTCGTATGTCATGTCTGTCTAACCATTTTTAAGTTACATCAAGCAATCTACAAGTCAGATTCTAGGTGTCTATCTTTATAAACACCTTCCTAATGACTTGGGAAGCCAGGTCCAGATTTAAATTCAGCAGCAGCCTTGAGTTGCTTTCCAAAATCTCCTCGTTTATATCTTAGAGAGAGGGTTATGTGTACATATCTATAACTGCAGGCCCTATGTTTATGTACAGCTGCCCACGAATGGCTTCCTTTCTCACGGTGATGATGTGGTTTGTGCTTTATGCTGCTGGGCTTGTATGGGAAACTCTGGCTGGAGGAGGTATCAATGGGACCTATGATGTGTGTTGCCTAGAGCATGGGCATAGCTTCTTGTTCAGCCTAAGATAGAGCAGTTCAAGTCTCTGTGTGAGTGAAGAGAGCAGATGGGAGGATAAAACTATGTCCAGGGATGTGAGATGCTAAATGTAGCGCGGTCCATTACCCTGATTGAGAATGTAGGATGTGCCAAACTGGTTTTAGAAGAAACCTTTTATTGACTCTGGGTTTTGGGTTGTATACACACAGATTTATCACTTGCCTCATGGGGACCCAGAGGCCACACCCTGTATTTTTCATTTGCCTCTATCCTCTGTATTTCTCCTGAGCCCTTCAGGCCTCCTGTAGTGTGGGTGATGTTGGTGGTAGAGTTCTGCTGTAATTAAAAAAAAGACTAGACAGTATCAAGGACAGGGACTTCCCTCTCTGTGCATCTCCTCTCTGTTTGCACATCTGTTCTTCTCTGCTTCCACCTTCTGCCTCAGTATTCCATCCCCCCCCCCCCGCACACTTTCATTTTCATTTTCTAGACTTAGCTTGACTGAAAGTTTCTTCAGATGCCCTGGTATGGGTACCGGGTATCTTTACAGGGATCCAGGGGATTCTTGCACTTGCTAATGTTCATTACTGCATTTAGATCCTTTAATGGTAGAAAGAATTTTGAGGGATCACATGCAAACTACCCCTAACAACACTCTCCTTGGAGGAGGTGACCGTCTAGCTTCAAAAACCTGATTTATGAGTGAGCATTGGAACAAAACCAGCTTATCATTGTGCTGTTATTTTCAGAATACGTTAGCATCTATGAAGGTACTTGGCATACTTAGGTTTGATAGACGCACTAAGTGTGCTTTGAATTGGTGAGGCCTCTTCCAGCTCCAAAGACCTGAGATTTCAGTTCACTTCTTTCGTTTTTAAATAGGTGAGGAAACAAAGGTTGGAAAATAAGGAAATTAAAGCAGAATCATCATGGGAACCAGTTTTCTAACCCCATCCTGCCTCTCTTCTATTTAGTACTAGGATCTAAGAGTGTCATTTGGGTGTCCCGAGGGGTTTGCATGAGCTCCTATACGTGGATCAGTAGCACAGAGAGGCAGAAGGGGGAGCTTGAAGCCTTGGACTGGCACAAAGGGATGCACAGGCCTGATGCTGGGCTTAGCTCTGTGTGAGGGTAAAGGGTGAAGGGGCAAAGGTGAAGTTGCTAAAATGTCACCAGAAATAGAGCTTCTTGAATTTAAATGTGGCTTGTGGGTCATTTGATGACTCCTGTCATTCTTATCAGTATATTAAAATGAGATTTATCTTCATATTGAATGAAATTGCTACATTTTTATAGCTTTGCAGCACACACACACACACACACACACACACACACACACACACACACACACACCACATACATAAAAGAGAAATAAAAGCATCCTTTCCACTGAGCTTTATGGAATTAATTTTTCATGGCACCAATTGCATAACATCTATGTGGGTTTTCCTCCTCTTTAAGTAGGGATAATGAGAAGGACTATTTAAGCCTTTCCTCAGGATCACATGATGATAGAAATGGATGGCTCCCAGCTCTACACTGACCCTTAATAAATATCACTAAATGCAGTGACTTCTATCATTGTCAAAACTGTTATTATAACCTGGGCTTCTTGCTCACTGCCAAGAGTCTCTTTCTGTTTCCTCACAGCCTTCCTTGTCCTCTCTGAAACCTCCTCAGTCATTTGAATGTATTGGCTGCTCCTCCAGGGGAATGTGTGTCGTGTTCTAAAGAGCTTTCATTCATAAGTCAAGAAGTATATAATTTTTTCTTTTTTCAGTGTTTAAAGATATTTTGATTTGTTAGAGTATAAGACACAGCTGTGATAACTTTCTGTTGTCACAGAATCCTAACATGAGGTTTTTTTTTAATTGTAATATATCTTTTTGTAGCATTTGTCTTGGATCCTCGGTCTCTAAGCTGAAGTGGAAGGGTCTTTCTTGACCTCACTTATTCTTTCTCTTCAGTGCCTTCTTGGCATCAACTTCCATAACCAGTAACTGCGCAGCCATGAGAATAAAATGAGATCAAGCTTTATACAGTTACTACCCTTCTTAAACATTTGCTGAGACATAGCCAGAGACGGATAGATGCTCTTGCAGAGGACCTTGATTCATTTCCCAGAACCCACATGAGAACTTATAACCATCCACAACTCTAACTCCAGGAGATTAAATGACTTCTAGCTTTTCTGGGCATTAAGCACTCATGTGGTTCAAATACATATGTGTAGGTAAAGCACACACATACACATATACACACATGTACTTATATCACACACATATACACACATGTACATATATACATATATATGTAAATGGAGCAAACATTTACTGAATAAAATGCTTTCTTAGTTTGAATATCCTGTTTATCTGTAGCTTCAGCATTCCCTAGAAAGGAATCCTACCTAAGTTCCATCAGTCAGCAAGACCACATTGCTGAAGACAATTACAAAACTCAGTGAACACTGATATGTGAAGCTGGTGCCTACATAGGGCCTTTACCCCTATGCTTTAGTATCTTTGGTACAGGAAGGTGTTCTGCATGCTACCAAAAGAGTAATGTATACACCCACCTAGCCACAAACCCTTGTTCAAGAACTCTGTTTTGCCTGAAAGATATGCTAGGCCAATGGTGGCACAAAGCTTGTGGAAGTATCCAACCTACATCTGTTTTGACTTAAGGCCAATCAGTTTGGGCCAAAGGTATTCAAACCACCACAGGTGTGCACAGCTCCTTCCTTTATACTCAATCTGGACTCCAGCCTATTGAATGGTACCACCCATATTTATGGTGGGTCTTCCCACATCATTAAATCCAATTTCTTCATAGGCATGCCTAGAGGATTATCTCCTAGATATTCATGATCTTACCAAGTTGACAATCAATTTTAACTATTGCACACCGCCTTTTCCATCTAAGTCATGGGCCCTGACATCCCTCCATTGTTCAGGACATGTTCAGGAGTTATCCATGGCTTTCTCATTTGCTTATATTTCATTTTCAATACATTAGTAAATCTCGATTGTGTTTTCAAAATATATATCTAAAATGTGTACTTGGCATCTTACTTATCTTAGTTATCAAATTTTCCACATTTTTGCATTTCTCTCATTACTCACTTGACTCTGGTCACTAATCTCTAGCCATTCTTTGGCTCTTCTATTGTGTTCCTGCTGGTCTTTGTCCTTGCCTTTCCTCCGTTTCTAAGGATGTTCCACCAGTTGTCTGTAGGGCTATCTTTCTTTTACCTATCTTCTAATCCCTGCTCAAACATCTCCACAGAAACCCTACCTCTCCCTTACTCTCTCTTTCTTCTCTTACTTATAAAGTATATTAATAGCATTCATCAAATTTGCATTGTTTACATCGTCTACTTCCTGTTCTTAACTCTTTTATAATAAGCTGCTTGAGTTTACTCCTTCAGTGCTATACTGTGGCTTCCTAGAAAAGTGCCTAGCCAGGATAGACAGTGCATACTTGGCGAATGAATTAACTGAAAGACAAATGATATATTCTTAACTAAGAGGATGATGATATGGTTATTTCTAATCTTTTCCAAAACATTATATTAGAGGAAGGATAAAGAGATGAATCACTAGTGGCCTTAGAGTGAATATCATAGGTCTGCTTTTATAATACCCAATGTTAGCACCATAGTAGAAGCTGGTGAATTAAGTTCTGACTCTTATGTACTTAAATGTGGTTGTTTGAGTCCCAGCAGACCATTACCAAGTATAGATGTGAAAACTAAAGGTATGAACACCCAATTTTCACTCTTGTAGCTAATAGTACATCTTGAAGTTTGAGGAAGGTGGGGCAAAGCAGTATTGAAGCTGGTACGGACCACATTGTACATAGCAATGATGGTAATCACTGTCATTTACTCATGTTCCTACCTGTCTCCAGCTTCCAGGGATCCTTCTTGCTGATATCTGTTTTATTGTGAATAGGTTCCTTGACCATGCATGGCAGATTGGAGAGCTGCCATGTGGATCTACAGTACTCAATGTGAGAAGCTTTAAACAATCATTTCTGTGGCTGGAATCTTCAAATGATCTACTTTATTCCCTCTGGGGCATAACCAGGTTGGTTGTGAAGATGTTGTCATCATTATTTTTCTCATTGTTATGATAAAATATCCGATGATTTAAAGAAGAAAACATTTATGTTGACTCAGTTTGAGCATACAGTCCATCAGGGCAGGGAGTGATGGCAGCAAGACAGATTGTATCTATAACTGGAAACAATGAGAAACGAATCCTGGTGCTTAGCACACTTTCTCTTTTTTATTCTAGCTCATAGAATGGTGCATCTCATACTTATGATGGGTCTTTCCACTTTAGTTAATGTAATCTAGACACTACCTCTTAGACACATTCAAGAGTTTGTTTCCATGGTGATTCTAATCCTACCCAGTTGGCAATCAGTATTAGTCATCCAAGATTGAGTAGATACACAGCAAAAAGACTTAAACTAAGATACCCAGAGTGGACTTTCAAACCCACATTGCCTTGTAGCTGCGTTCCTTTGGAGTGAGTGAGCTGACCAACTGAATTATCCATAGAAACGGTCCTAATTCTCTCAGGGTCTGCATCCTCCCACGTGAAATGATAAGATGATACTTGCTTCCTCCTTTTCCCGAGGCTGCATTGGAGGGGAAGAATATTTCAGATAACTTTTACTACTAATTAACACTGGACTGGAGGTTTTTGATGAAGCATGAAAGATAGTACTCACAGCTTAGTATTTCCTATTGCCACAACAGAGAAACTATTATTATTCAGTAGCATGTCGCCATAATGAACCATCTCAAATGATAAATGGTCACTGTATTCTGTTCACATTTTTCTTTTTCTTTTCGGAGTTCAGCCTTTTCTTGTTTGCCAAGCTTTGTACAAGTCTTATTTAGTCCTTTTTCTTCTTTTTGTGGCAGTTTAACATGTTTCTTTTAAAAACAAGAGCAGAGGTGTAACCATGCTATGACTAGAATTTAAGATAAGTAGTTTATAAACTATTAAGATCTATTTCTTGCTTAAATTTCAAAACCAAAATATTATGTAGCTGTCACATCCACATGACTAGAAAGAGAGACAACAATGAAAGTGTCTTCTGCATTGCCTCTGCAGGCTGGCGACCGTTTACTCAGTTGTTAATAGTATTCTTTAGCTGTCCAGATTGCACGGTGGTTTCCAGTATCTTAAAGGCATTCGGCGATGCATTGGCACCTTGCAAGGAAGGTGCTAAATATGTCTGAGATATGACTCACTCCTGTTTGCAGAAGGAAGCTTCAGTGGGAGGAAAACATTTCCAGGCATCCCTAAAGCTAGATGGAAGGCAGAATTCTTCATGAATACTCTGCAATTTTTTGTTATTTATTAATCTAGTGGGCAGTTATTGCTTGTTCCTCTTGGTACCAGTTTCTATGCTATATAGGCACTTAAGGAAGACCTCTGTACTATAAAGAGTATTTCTGCTTTTGTATAGAAGTTGATGGTAGAATAATGGGGAAGCCAGAACATTTCTGTGAGGCTGATGAAAGATTGTCAAGTGTGGGTGGTTGAAAAGCTTAACAAGAGAGAGGGGGAGAGGAGGGAGGAGAGGGAGAGGGAGAGGGAGAGGGAGAGGGAGAG
>NC_034608.1:83351347-83355822 GCF_900095145.1 Mus pahari | reverse complement strand
GAGAGGGAGAGGGAGAGGGAGAGGGAGAGGGAGAGAGACTGAATTGGAATACATTTGAAAAACTTTTGGCCTGTATATTAAAGTATTGATATACTCAAAACCATGTTCCTGATTCTATACAAGTTCATATCTTTACTTTTCTCATTACACACACACACACCCACACCCATACCCCCACACAAACATGCACACACACACACACACACACACACACACACACAGGCACACACGTATTCAGAATCAAGAAAAATCTAATTGCCTCATAGAACAGAACAGTTAAATGATATGGTGTGCTTATAAATTGGAATTCCCCATAGTCATTAAAAACCATACTGTAAATTAATATTTAATGGGTTGGGGATTGCTTGTCACATTTTAAATGTAAAAATTAAAAGTATGATGTAAAGTATGATATCAGTTTGCTAATGTTGTGCTCTCAATCTGACCTGCTGTGAATGCTGTAGTGGTCCGTGCTACCCCTCCACCTCGTCCTGCACCTCTCGTCTACCCATCCTCAATGGCCTTTCATCTTCCTGCAGCTTTGGTTGCCGTCTTACAAACTGCCATGTACACTTGTTTCTACCACTTCTTACCACCTTTATCTCCTGATAGAATATAAGTTATTAGGGGGCAGAAACTTATATATAATTTGTTCACAGTGACTCCTCAAAAGCTAAGAACAGTCAATGTACTGTACCTAGAAGCTCAGAATAAACAATGATGAACAAATTAATAACAGAAATGAAGTTAAATTATAATATGATTGGTCATACTTGTATTTTTCTGAATTTTATGTTTTTCTATGATAAACATGCATTTTCTCGGTAATTAGACTGCACATGAATTCCTCATATAGACCTAAAGAGGTGGTCTTTAGGAATGGCAGAATGCATAATTGAAGAGGGCAGAGTCAAACCCTTCTGGTTGAATGTAGACAGATCTTTGTAACTGTTGCATATAGTCTGGGTTCTGGGCTTGTCTAACCATTGGGCCTTAAGTCTATCCTTGTCTTCTCTACCCACCATCTCCATCATTTCCCTTTCCTGAGCCCACATGCTGGTTCCTGGACTCCACACTGTTCATGCCAAGGTCTGCCCTCAAACCTTGCATGTGTCTTCTTCCTAGGTTTGTTGTTTGGCTTATAATTTCAACATCTGTATTTTCTTTGAATGTGAGCTTGCATCCTGCTCTTTTTCATGACATTCTGTACTGATTCTAGCCTCATTGTCCCTTTAATTTTCCTGGCAGCTGTAGAATGTGCCAGGCCCTCAGCGCAATGCCCCCCACTGCAAGACAAGGATGTTTACCACTGTTAGCTGAAGCAGTCAAAAAGCTACCTCCAATGGGAGCCCAGTGGAATCTGGCTCAGTCTATTTTAAGCCACAAACCAACCATAGAAACACTTAGAGAACATATGCTTTTCTTGTCTCTTGTGTTACCTTTTTTTTCTTCTTCTTCTTCAAGCACATAACAAGCTGCTTGAGAGAAAGCTTTCTGTTTTCTACTTTTCTTGTCTTCAGTAGTGCAGAAGCTCTTCTGGTCTTAGAGTTATTTCTATGTGTTTTAGTTAGTGGATACTTAGATTCCCATGTAGAAAGTAGACATGGTTTCTGGCTTTTCACAGATAGCATCAGAGTAGTTTAGGGTGGTTTGAGTGCCTTTGGAGACACTATATATGTATACACATATATATTTAATGTCAGATTGTTATTAATATTTAAAATGTAATAAATGAAAGTGAAATATTCAAGATCAAACTTGGTTGCTGTAATCTCCTGTAAAAATGGTATTGTTCTGTTCAGGGGCGTAGATTGATTTTGTGGAAAAAGGATATTACATAACAGATTCCTCAATTCAATAAAGGCTTATTGAGATTCTGCTGTTTATTACTGCAGCAGGCAGAGAAGGAAATTGTAGAGATCAGCTAAAAATGGTCCATTAACAACACAAGCCAGAAAGACCTATTGTTGAATATTTCAAAGAGGAAGAGATTCCTCAGGAATAGATAAGTGTGCATGGACATTGTAATGAAGACAGAATTATGAAAACATTAGTAGGTGTAGATGGTAGCTGAGTAGAAACAAAGGACTGCACACGAGGATAAGAAAATCAAGAAAGGATAGGAAGGGTGTCTTTTGTGAGAGGCAGCCTGTTGTTGTTCATGGGCAGAATTTCAGGGAACAGGCAGATGAGGTAGTGGGAGATGAGATGAAAAATACTTTAATCAAAAGCAACTTAGGGGAGAAAGAGCTTATTTTATCTCCAAGACTATATGTCATCGCTTTAGGGAAGTCACAGTAATAGGTGCTAGAAATAGCTGGTCATATCATATTTAATGTCACGAATGCATACCTAGCACTCAGAGTCTTTTCTACTAGTATATAATTGTACTGGCTAATTTTGTGTCAACTTGACACAGCTGGAGTTATCACAGAGAAAGGAGCTTTAGTTGGGGAAATGCCTCCATGAGATCCAGCTGCAGGGCATTCTCTCAATTAGTGACCAAGCGGGGAGGGCCCCTTGTGGGTGGTGCCATCTCTGGGCTACTAGTCTTAGTTCTATAAGAGAGCAGGCTGAGCAAGCCAGGGGAGGCAAGCCAGTAAGAAACATCCCTCCGCGGGGCGTGATGGCACACGCCTTTAATCCCAGCACTCAGGAGGCAGAGGCAGGTGGATTTCTGAGTTCGAGGCCAGCCTGGTCTACAGAGTGAGTTCCAAGACAGCCAGGGCTATACAGAGAAACCCTGTCTCAAAAAAAAAAAAAAAAAAAGAAAAAAGAAAGAAAGAAAAGAAACATCCCTCCATGGCCTCTGCATCAGCTCCTGCTTCCTGACCTGCTTGAGTTCCAATCCTGCATCCTTTGGTGATCAACAGCAGTATGGAAGTGTAAGCTGAATAAACCCTTTCCTCCCCAACTGCTTCTTGGTCATGATGTTCGTGTAGGAATAGAAACCCTGACTAAGACAATAATATTAGACCTCAAGCTAGAGAATAGTACTGCCCATAGTAGACTAGGTTTTCCCACATCAATTAATGAAATCAAGACAACCCCTCACAGATATTCCTACAAACCAAGTCATCTGGATAATCCTTTGTGGAAACTCTCTTCCCAAGTGATTCTAGATTGTGTCATTTCAACAGGTTTAGGAAATATACAGAAGGAAGATTTTGGGGCTGGAGTAAGCACCCCTAGGTTCTGCCTCCTAAGGAATTGTTGGAGGCTTAACATCGAAAATGAGGTTTAAAAGCAAAGGTTAACAGTTTCCATTGTGTTTGACAAAAAAAATTCCCAGGGGATTTCAGCATTTTTGGTATTTGTGACAGTGTTCTTTTCCCCTGAATTCAATTATTAAATGAAGGTCCATAATCCAAGGGGAAAAGCTTTAATAATTAGCATTATAAGGCTTCTTCTAGCCTTCTGTGATTCCAACAACACGATTGGAGTAGACCCTGGGTCTGCAAATTTACTCCAACAGCTATTGAGAAAATAAGGGTTCATCCTAAATGACTGTTTTCATTGAAGCTATGCAGTTGGAAATCAAAATACATTTACCTAGAGTCTGTGACTGTGTCTGTAAGGAGCGCACCAGAGCCCACCAGAGCTGGCATTGTTTTCAGATTTTGCAGACTGTGATTTTCAGAATTTTGATGTTCATTCAGTATTCTGGTTTTAATGCTGCTTTAGTTTATTTCTTTGTGTGCAAGTTGTTTCATAACCAGTAAATAGATACCCAAATCTTTTTTGGACATTTTGATGTCTAAACATGGTTACTGGAAGCTTATAGATTATGTTAAGGTTGTTTTATCATTATTTATTAATTATTAGAGTTTTCGTAGTATTTCAGTTAGGATATTCATTTCATAGGTTACTTATAATAATTATATTTATTTCACGTAGATTAGCCATTTAGATGTGTAGAATTAAATCTCTGTTTGGGTTTATTCATGAAGTCATGAATCAGTTAAATTCTCTTGTATTATTTAAATTTTGAACTTTCTCTTTACTTTAAAAAAAATTCTTCAGTATATTCAGAAAATAATTAGGAGACTCATGCCAAATGTTTGATTATTTTTTAGAAATGTGTGTATTATGTGATTGTGTGTGTGTGTGTGTGTGTGTGTGTCTGAGATGGGGACTGAATGAGAAGAGCAACTAGCTGAGATGTGATTGACCCCAAAATATATCTTAGGGCGATTCTAGAGAACAGGTGACATTGAAGGAATAGGGGAAATGCAATTTCCTATTAATTTACAAAGCTTTAAAAGAGATGTTGAGGGCAAGCAATGGCCTAGTAGATAGAATCATGGCCACCGAGCTTAATGACCCGAGTATGATCCCCACCAAGCTTGATGACCCGGGTCTGATCCCCACCAATCTTGATGACCCGGGTCTGATCCCCACCAAGCTTGATGACCCGGGTCTGATCCCCACCAAGCTTGATGACTCCGGTCTGATCCCCACCAAGCTTGATGACC
>NC_034608.1:83343385-83350938 GCF_900095145.1 Mus pahari | reverse complement strand
ATGACCCGGGTCTGATCCCCACCAAGCTTGATGACTCAGGTCTGATCCCTACCAAGCTTGATGACCCGGGTCTGATCCCCACCAAGCTTGATGACTTGAGTCTGATCCCCAGAGCCCATATTGTGGAAGAAGATAACCAATTCCCATAAGTTTTCCTCTGACCTCCACATGAGTTCTTTGGTACACACAAATAAATAAATGAAATTACGAATTAATGGAAACATGTTTAACTCTGCCATGTTTGTTTTTCTTTTAATAAAAACGGGAAACCATACTTGTCAAAACTACCTTTTCTCGTGACAATTAACATGCTTTATTTAGTTGCTTTTGTCTCTCTTACAGTGCTTGCAGCTTCCATTTCTAATATTTGAAAATTTTAAATTCTAGAGCTCAATTTTACTACTTTTATTTTCAGAGACAATGGCTCTGCTCTGCACTTTAATTACATTCATTTTAAATATTTAGTTGGAGAAAAATCTCATGGCCACTCATAGAGTTTAATACGTTTTTCACATGTTTTGTCGAATGCTTGAATTTACGCCCATGCTTAATGCTTCTGTAATGAAAATCTATGGATGGAATAATCTTCCATTCCATGCTCTGTTCTGTGAGTTATCATGATTTATGGCCCGTGATTTCCACATTCTGTCTGATGAAGCAGTAAATGATCTTTTCAGCTTTTTGAAAGTACTCCTCATTCAAGGGGCAGACATCGGGTTTTAGGTTTCAAATACCTTTTCCTTCCTGCATTTAGTGGTTATGCTCCATGAAGGGCCTTGACCCCTTGCAATATCCATCATACATGGCTCAAGGAAAGCATAACTGATGCTAGTCTTCCATTGTCATTTATTACTACTCTCTCATCATGTCAATCGAAAGTTCAGTCACCACATTCATAAGATTCCAGGGTAGATTAGAAATCAACACACGTTGGAAAGAACATTTTTAACATAGTGGTTAACGTATCTGTAGAGAATCGGGAGAAGTAGAAGAAATTTTAATTTTTTTCCACGGGAACTGCAATGTGTTATTTAACTTTTCTGAGGTACTATTCCCTTACTGTGAGGTAAGAGCTACGTGTGGGTCACTTATACCACTAGCATTTGGTGGCTGCAGACATCTAGTGAGGAGGGCTTGGAGCGGATAAGCGTCCTAAGGTATCTACATTCCCTGCCTCCAGCTTGGAGATATGATTTCATAAGCCTCAGGGGGCAGCAAGCCCTTCCTGGTGTCCACGGGAACAAAGGGGAGAATTTTAAAGGCTATAGAGTTATACTTGGTAAACAACTTGAAATAGCTCTGAAAGAAGTTAAAATAACCTAAATGTGGACTGCCACACAAGCGTTCTCTCTCTCTCTCTCTCTCTCTCTCTCTCTCTCTCTCTCTCTCTCTCTCACACACACACACACACACACACACACACACACACAATCTAAAATGTAATCTTCAACTTCAAAGATGAAAAATGGAGAAATAAGAAGACTTGGAAATATCTAAGATGTAATAATATGACTATGGGTGTTGTTGACCTTGTCATGGGGAGGGGCTACGATCTAGAGAAGTTGAAGTCTTAGGTTTGATTGGACAGTAGGCATGCTCTTTCTACCTGAAAATTATTCATGATCCCCCCCATTTAACAAACCCACTGTGTTATTTGACACATTGAATCAGAGCACATTGAAACGAATTGAATCTATGTCCGCTGTGGGGAGAAGGGCTGTGTTTTCTTAGGTTGCCAGTTCAGCATTTAGATGTACTATACTATTGTTCTATCCCTAGGCTATAGTTCAGTTGTGAAGTCTGGAAGAAGTCAGACTCAGCAGGGAGATTTCAGGATTGCCATGAGAAAAGAACAAATATCCACTCGGAGTCTGAACGTGTTTGAGACTTTGAGACTAAGTCTTTCCTTGTTCTTTTCCTTTGAGTTTTTCTTCTATATGTTTGTTGTCTTAGTAAGCAAACTGTTTATAAATACACATCTTATAAGTAGTTAAAAACTATTTTAAAAGCATGAAAGAACTATTTTGTCTTGAAATGCTCAATTCAGCAGTGAGTAGTCTACAAATAAATTTGCTTTTTCTTTCCACAAATACCAAAATTTATCTACCAAGGTGATTTGAAGCTGAGCAAAAAACATGATTTCTTTATCTAGCGATCTTATAAAACAAGTACTATCTTCATTCTGCTCTCAGATTTACAGCTTTGAAAGCCATTTTCAACCTAAAGTGCCAGAGTGAGTTACTTTTGAGGTGAGCAGTCCAGTGTCAAGAACTACTGGGACAAAATAGCTTCATTTCTGAGCAGCCAGCCCGAGCCATTGTGCAGGCGGCTGGCTGGGGACTTCCTTAGCCAGACAGGAATAGTCCCTGAGATGATAATGGGAAAAGTCTTCACAGTGAGCAGTATAATTTCTTGTCCTGTACATGGAGTAGCACTTTCCTATCATTTTAACGTTGCCAGTATCTTCTTGAATTTGAGTCTGAAAGTTATGTTAGGACCATCATCAGGTTCAGGAAGAAAGAAGTGGTACATGATAGGAAGAAGAGGAGGGTGAGGAGTAGGAGGATAAGAAGGATGTGGAAGGAGGGAGAGGTGAAGGAGAAGGAAAGGAAGGAGGAGGAAGGGAAGGAAGAGAATTAGGGGGAAGGAGGGACTTGAGGAAAAGGAGGAAGAGGAAAAGAAGGCAGAAGGAAGGAAAAGGACTGTGAAGAGGAAGAGGAGTAAAGGAATAGGGGGAGGAGGAAGTGGAGGAGGAGAAGATGGAGGAGAGAGAAGAGGAGAGGGAGGAGGAAGGACCTCTGTGTCTTGTGTTTAATCAGTTCTCATACCTTAAATTTCTTCCTGAAGACTGAAATCTCTCACACAATAAAAATACAGCATCCCCCATGTAGTTCTGAGTAACAGGAGGTTCCCTACTTTCCTGTCCAACCGGAAACCAGGCTGCTGGAAGCTTAGGGAAGTGTGGCCATCCCAGAATGCAGCGTTTGCACTCTGCAGGGCTGTCTCTTCTCAGCCTGCAGAGACAGGTGCTGAGCTATTTGGAAGGGAGCCCAATATAGGAACTCCTCATTTGAGGGAGAAAAGAAAATTAGAGTGTTTGGTCATCAACTGTTGTGAAGTTTAAGGTTTGCTCTCAATGTATTTACTTGTGGTGAGCAATTTTCAGTGATTTTTGTTTTCAGATTTTTAAAGATGGGAGAATTAAAAAAAACCACCCAAAGGAAATAGTTTCTTTTTTTTTTTTTTATAACATCTTCTCCTATCCTTAAACTACAGCAGAAAATAAGCTTTTTCATTACTAGTTTTTAAAATTAGCATACAAAGTAATGGGTTTCATTACAACATTTGCATATTTGTTCCTTTACATTACCCTCTCCTCCCTTCCCTGTTTTCCAACCCCTCTCCTGCTGGTTCTCTCCTCCAGTAATCCCTCTGCTTTCATGTCACATGTATTCTATTACTCGCCCACTTGAGGAGCCCCTCCCCCATCTTTCATGTCTCAGCACCCTCAGATATACATATTTATAGAGCACAAGCTGGAGGCTCCCAACAGAGGAAGCTTGGGAAACTGTTCTCTGCAGTCTGGCTTAGTTAACAAAATGGTTTCCAGCTCTATTCATTTCTCTGTAAATGTCATGATGTCATGAACAAAATTCCACTATGCATATGTACCCATATTGTTTTTAAACATTTGTGTTTTGATAGACATTTTGGTGGGTTCCATTTCTTACCTATATATACCAAAAAGTCCTTTGGGTATATATATTCAACAATGGTAATCTGGTGCATTTGATCATTTCAGTTTTAGCTTTTTAAAGAAAACTCTATACTAATTTCCACACTTGGGTGCACCAGCTTATACTCCGACTAGCAATGGGTAAAGGTTTTTCCTTTCTCAGAAGCTTTGCCTGCATTGGTTGGCATTTACTAGGAGATAAACATAAGCTACAGTAAGCACAGGCCTGATCTTAAGTCATGGGAAATAGGAAAAATGATAATATCTGTCTTCAGAACTGCCATTCTCTTCTTAAGATGCTGGTGTGGCTGTGTGGAGGGAGCAACCACGAGTCCTAAGGACCTTAACAGAAGCACACAGCACATCCCTTTGTTCTGTGCTTCCCTTTCCAGTCATCAGTAAACTGGAATGCTTTTCCTTTTACCACAATAGACCTGCCCAACACTGTAGACATTCTGCCTCTGTGATTACCAAAGTTTTGGGAGTGGTCATGGTTCTAGGGGGGTTGGGAGAGAATGACATTAACTGGGTGAGGGTTGGCGTGGCGGCTCCCTAGCTCTACACTGATGGCCTCAGCCCATTTGCTTACAGTGGGTGGTAACGGAGCCAAAGGAGAGCACTGTGAGAGTTCTCCATGGTCACTGATGAGTAGAAACCAAACAAAGGTCTCCAGAGATGTTCACTACACAGACTCCAGTGGACACCTGCAAAAACACCTGTTTTTCTTTTTGACTCAAGGCTTTCTATCAGGAAGGAGAAATAAGAGCTTGCTTTCTCACTAAAGGCAATATTGTCCAGAGCAATCCTAGCTGTTAACTGTGTAGAATGATGTAAAGCTTTTGTTTTGTTTTTGTTATATTTATTTATTTATCTTACTTATTTACTTTACATCTCACTCACTGGCCCCTCCTGGCCACCGCCTCCCACCACGCTTTCTCCCATCTCCCCTCCTCCTCTGAGCAGTTGGGGGACTCCTGGGTATTCCACCATGTTGGCACTTCAAGTCTCTGTGAGACTAGGCGCTTACCTCTCCCACTGAGGCCAGACAAGGCAGCCCAGCTAGAAGAACATATTCCACGGACAGGCAACAACTTTTGGGGATAGCTCCTGCTCCAGTTGTTTGGGATCCACGTGAAGACTAAGCTGCACATCTGTTACATGTGTGTGAGGATGCCTCTTTGGTTTGTGGTTCAGTCTCTGAGAACCCCAAGGGTCCAGGTTAATTGACTCCATTGGTCTTCCTGTGGAGTTCCGATCCCTTTCAGGGACCCACAATCCTTCCTCCTATTCTTCTATAAGAGTCCCCAAGCTCCATCCACTGTTGGGCTGTGAATGTCTGTATCTGTCTGAGTCAGTTGCTGGGTGGAGCCTCTCTGAGGACAACATGTTCCTGTCTGTAAGCATAACACAGTATCATTAATAGTGCTAGGGTTTGGTACTTGTTCGTGGGATGGGTCTCAAGTTGGGCCAGTTATTGGTTGGCCATTCCCTCAGTCTCTGCTCTCTCCCCTGTGCCTGCATTTCTTATAAATTTTGGGTTGAAAGTTTTGTGGGTGGGTAGGTGTCTCTATTGCTCTACTGGGGTTCCTGTTTGGCTATAGGAGGTGGCCTCTTCAGGTTCCATATCCCCAATGTAGTGAGTCACAGCTAAGGTCACCCCTATTGATTTTGGGCTCTGTCTTGTCCTGGAGATGCCCCCCCCCCACCTCCTCACCCCTGTCAGTTGCAGATTTCCATTCATTTTCATGGCATGTGGCCATCTCTCCTGTCTCTCCCTACATCTGACATAAGCTTTCAACATCAGTGTCATACCTGATGTGCCAGCTTTGACTTCCAAATCAGCAAGAATACCAACGTAGTAAGGTGATGCTGCAATTGTTTGGGTTGATGGATCTCAGGGAAGAGCTGGGCCTGGGAGAATGGAGATAAGGTCAGTGGTACATAACAGTAGAAGCAGGGTTGATCTATGAAGGCAACCTCAAAACACCTAGCCTTTAATCTCAGATGGAAAGATAGGAAGGGAAGTGAGGATTTGTTTACTAGACCTTGAAATGTTATGATGATGTACAGATCTTTAAGTGACTCATGAAGAGACACACCCCACAGAGGCCCAGAGCTGACTGAATTGAATATTGAGGAGAAGCCAAGTCATAGCCATGAGTCCATGACTTTTGGTAGAGGATACACCTCTCTTTTTGTTTCATGGAAAATGATGGTCAGCTAGAGTTTCTCTTGCTAACAGAATATTCCATAAAGGGCTATTTGTGAAGTCCTAACTGAAGCATGAGCCTTAGTCCTGGCCCTCCCACAAATGCTACCAGACTGCTGCATTCCTTAGCTGCTAGGTAGTTTTTCACGTTGAAATTTTNCTTTATAAACTTTTTTTTTTTTTTTTGGGTGCTTCATGACCAGCACTCAGGAGACTTTTGCAGCATTTTATTGAGGATCTGAACTGACTGACAGATATCAGGAGGGACTTTCCACCCTGTAATGCATGTTCATATTCTTTGAATAGAGCCTCTACCTGCTCTCCGGGCACCACATAGCCAATGGAATGAGACTCAATGATCTACAGCTCTTGATTAGTAGAGTGAACTGTGCATGCTCCCTGGGGGCCGAAGACATTGTACCACCGTGTTGTGGGGCAGTACATCTCTGTAAGACCCTGCTATTATCTTACATGTAGAAAGGAGAATATTCTGATGGGAAAATAACAAACTAATGTCTCTGGGCTCCTAATCCTCATTTCTGGTGCCACTGAGTATAATGGGAGGATTTACATAGAGCCCATTATGAGCAAGAGGAGGGCCTTCCTTCAATAACTATTATATCCTGTATGCTGGCATATCAATTAATTCAGAATATCAGACATCTTAGGTACAGTGAGACCAGGAGATTCTTCTGGGGGATTGAGTTACCCCTCTCCAAGCAGTTGGCAACTGGGAAGCATTTGCCTTTCCCACAATTTTGGAAGATTATAATCTTTAGGAGGATGTAGCATCATGGTGTTATAGAAAGATTATGCAGTTAAATCCTCCTTCTGCCTCTCATCAACCATAATGGAAGGTTATAATTATCCCCAATTTGCAGATGAAGAAATTGTGGCTCAGAGGATTGAGTAATTTGCCTGCAGGTTGGACAATTAATAGCTAGGCCTGTAGCTTGAGGTTATCTAGTGCCCAGACATGACTCTAAGATCTTCTGAACCTTCTCATCTTTGTACCCTGTTTCTCTTAGGCCCCACAACAGAATGTGTGAGATAACACAATTGGTCCTTTAAAGATGTATGCATGGAATTATGGGTAGGAAGATGAACTTTAGAGATCAGATTGACCAGTTCCTAAGTCATCACCTGGCTTCACACCAGCTGTAAGACTGGGTAAATCACATAATGCCTTTGTGACTCAATTCCTCCACTTATGGTAGAGGGACAGTCCCTAACCTAGACTTAACTGTCAAAAAAGTCAATGAAGTTGAACACAGAATGAGTCAAGTATTTGATTGACATTCAGTAAATGTGAGCTATTACTTTTTCCATAGTTTGTTTCATTTCAAGCCAGAGAGTGACTTTTGTAGGTACTTTCTGGGTGGCAAGAAGCACAGCTCTGTCCCTTCTAGGACAGGCAATGCTGGAGGGTCATGTGCTACTGGTGTCGTGTCCAGGAAGACAGTTTTCTAAGCAGCATATGAAGCAGGTGCCCTCAAGCTGCCTACAACAGGAGAAGCTGAAGGTCCTGCCTGCCAACCTTCAGTCAACCACTAAGACGTAATTTAGCTTGGTGTGTGTGTGTGTGTGTGTGTGTGTGTGTGTGTGTGT
>NC_034608.1:83332834-83343300 GCF_900095145.1 Mus pahari | reverse complement strand
AGAGAGAGAGAGAGAGAGAGAGAGAGACTCTTATTATGAAAAGGGAAAGGTATCCCTGAAACCAATATCCAATTTTGTTGAAAAAAGACTTTCATAGTAATTTATAACCTCCAGGAAGATTTTGTTCAAATATTTTTAGAGTCACTACCAGTACAGTGATACAAGTTCTGGGAATTTATATGACTAATTGTTTAGCACTAGGGAACACTCAATTTGTTGGAAGTCCAATTTATTGCAGAAGGCTTTGTAATAGCTTCAATTGGCAAGGAGAATGGATGGCTCCTGCTGGCACAAGCAGCAAATGAGGATATCCAGAAGAGAGGGGAGAAGGCTGAGAAGAATCTGACCGAGTTGGTTTTCAGTGACTCTCTTCTTGACTTTTCTTAGCAACTACTACTGTAAAACAAAGCTTTTTAAAAAGTATTGTGAGCTGAGAGTGGGGGTGCATACCTATACTTATGGCACTTGTGTGGTAGAGGCAGGGCAATGAGGAAATCAAGTCAACTTTGGCCACATAGAAAGTTCTAGACCAGCTTGTGCTATATGAGACCCTGAGACAGACAAATCCAACCAAGCCAAAACAACAAAAAGTATTATTACTAGAAGAATAATTATATAACTCATCTTTGCTATAACAAAGATGGAGTGACTTAAATACAGTTTGGAGGCCAAGAAGTATACATCTAAGATGCTGGCCTACTCAGGTACTAGTGAAGACTGCTGATATCTTCCTGATAGCTGTGTGTTCAAATGGTCCTGCCTTGACACTTGACATAGATCCAGCCTCCTCTCCCAGCATCTCTTCTTATAAGGAAGAGATGCCTCTTCCTTATAGGGCATCATCTAAGCTGAATCATCTCTCAAAGGCCCCATAAAAAAATCTTGAGGTTTATATTTCAACATGTGAATTTTGAAAAGGTTTTAGTATTCAGTTCAGAACAAATAATTAATCACAATCTGTCACTTTTCTTACTAAATAAGAATTAAGGTTGAAAGGTAATTTAAAGACCATTTAGTTATACCACACCGCTGTGCAGTAGGCCATCTAGCCAGTGCCTAGATATCATCATCAACATGGGGTTCTTGAACCTGTTTATAAAGAACCATATATAACAATATCTGAGTATCTTTGACAAATTAGTTGGAAGACTCACAGAGAATCAAATCTATGACTATATTCAAGTCCCTAATATAAAATGGTTTAATATATGTGACCTAAGTGCATTCACCATCTTCTTTTAGGCATCTGTAGATTTCAGTCACTTTATGTGATGAAAATGTTCTACCAATAGTTGACAGACTATATTATTTAGAGACCAATGACTAAAAAGACCTTATGTGGGCAATTTCAGTAGAGTTACAGTTTCATTTTGTATATTTTTAATTTGTAGTTTGTATAACACAAAGCCTATGGATTCCGAGGTTCAGTTCTAATTTCTCTTCCTTGATGTTACAAGCACTTCATCCCTGCGCATTGCCCTTTCTTCTTACTGCTCCAGAATCTAGAGCACTGGACACAGTTTTAGATAAGTCTTTTGTCCTATTCTGAAGATGCAGTTCTGATACAGCTTGACATTTTTTTGTTTTTACTTCAATGGATATATTTCCCACTGGATTTTGACTTCAGAAGTCAACTAGTGATGTCTTTTGAAGTAATACATCTTTTCCTTCAAGATCCCCAAAAGATGCATTCGTCTTTGGTATTCTGTGGTATGTCTGTGATATGGTGGAAGTGAATATCGTTCCTTGTTTCAGTTGACTGTGCTAAGGCTGGGCCTTTACTACTCTGGGTTGATATGTTCCATCAGTTGTCATTTCTTCATGTGTTAACTTGGATCTGCTTTTTGTTTTTGTTTTTGTTTTTGTTTTTTGTTTTTCGTTGAAATCCAATTGGCTCTATTGATTTTAAACATCCTATGCTGTCTAGCCTGTACTAGACATTTTCCCATCTGTGCTGTTCTCTGCTTTATTTTAGATTATTTCTACAATTCTGTCTTAAATTTCTCAGATTTTCTGTTCAGCTGTGGCTAGTCTATTAAGAAACACATCCATCATGTCTTAAATGTCAGTGAATTTGTATACTTTTATTTTAAATCTTGCAGCTATTTAAAATAGTTGCTTAATTTTGAAAACTTTCCCTTTAATGGTTTTGTATTCCATATTCATTTTTAAACTTCTAAGTTTACTTCTGTAAACAAATGAAAACTAGAAATTCCCTAAAACCAGACTTACTGTATGATTCGGACATATCACTCTGGAATGTATAGCGAAGGAGTGTCACTCAGCACACCACAGAGGTCCTTGCATGTCCATGTCTGTTGCTACACTATACATGATAGCTGATGCATGGACAAAGCCTCGGTGTCCATCAATAGATGAGTGAAAAAAGAAATCATGTATGATATGCACATACATAGTGGAATGTTACTCAGTTTTCTCAAGAAGAATGGACTCATGCCATAAATAGAGAATGAGAGAAATTAGAAGTCAGTATATTAAAGTAAGCAAGGCTCAGAAAGACAAATATTGTGTTTTCGCTCCTATGTGGAAGATACATGATGTAGAAGTAGTGTCTGTGAAAGAGGAAGAGGACATACAGGGAAACAAGAGAAGGTAATAGCATACATTCGGCGATAAGCAGAGGGAAGAAGGTCTCAATCAGGAGAGGTTGATGGGGGATAGAGACGGAACTGAAGGCAGCAAAGAAGAGCAAATCACTGAGAGGCCTAGATATGAAAATGTCACGATTAGATTCTTCATATACTAACCAAAAGATTGGTATTTAGCTCAATATCCAAAGTGGTAGCTGATATGGGATTTTTTTTTCCATGTGATTTCTGCTATATCTTGCTTTTGTGTACTCCGAGTCTTTGTGAGAACAGTGTTCTTGGATATTTGTGGGCCTTTGTGACCTCTAGCTTGACATAGAGTCTTCTGTGGAGAAGTGATGTTTGCTACAGCTTGAGGCGTTAGCAGCTTCGGGACACTTTAAAGCAGACTTTGAGGGGTTGGGAATGTATAGAGCGCTTGCCTAGCATGCTAGAGGCTGGGTTTGATGCCCCTCCCTCAAAACCAACAAACAGTCAAACAAACAATATTTTAGAGAATTATAATGAGCAAGGTAACCCAGAGCCAGAAAGTCAAAGACCACATGCTTTGTCTCATAGGTGGCTCCTAACTCAAAACTGTCCGTTAGAACTGTGTGTCAGGCTTGGAGAACCAGCAGAACCCCGGAAGCTAGAAAAGAGCATGGGAGGAAGGGAGGGATTCTGGGAGGGTGCTGTCCACCACAGAGCTAGAAGGGAAAGGGGAGAAAGAGAGTGGGAGGTTCACGTGGGGATGGGAATGGAAGGGTGGGGCAGAAGAAAGGGGCAGGAGGGAAAGCACGAACAACAAGTTTTGTCGGGAGGTTGTCTGGCCCCATAGTGACTTGCTAAGAATTTTACGGGAGGCCTCACCTACAGTTATTTGATTACAGATTTTTAAGATGTGCTCCCCAACCCTGAGCTTCCTCATAGGCTTTGAAATCCTCAGATTGTCTCGAGCTGCTGGGGACTGCTGTACCACTAGTCATTGTTGTGCAAACTTGAAAAATGCACTCCCATTTATACTAACTTTGTGATATTGGTTAGAAGCTCTAACATCTTAGATGATTGTGAACATATCTCAGGAGCTGCTGGGTGGATAACAAGTTATCTTCACGTGATTTAAATAGGATCCCTTTCACCGTCCTCACTTACTGACTCTGCACACAATGTGGTGCTCCCCGCTGAGTCAGCACGTCCCGCAAGCTTATTACTGTCTTGTCCGTTACTCTTTCTCTATTTGCTTTCAAGTCGCAGAATTGCATACCTAATTTACATTTCTGTATTCCACTACCTTAAGGAGATAGTGTATTTTGACCAAAAATGAAATGGAAGGATTCATTGAATAATACTATGTGAATGGACTGAGCAAACAATGAAAAGAGACCAGCTGTCAGGATGGTGTATGAATGAAGGTCCTTTATGTATGAAGGTTCTTCCTGTCTTCAGGGTACAGTTCAGGAAGGCCACCATAGCCAGCTGTAGCTGTCCCTGGTCATGCAGGCCTGAGAAGTGAGCTGTTAGTGCCTGCAGAGGAAGTGGTTTGCCAGCCACATCTGTCCTCTCCTGTTACCGCCAGAGATGGGTGCTGTAGAGGAAACTCTCTCACTCATTCCAGGAAAATGGCTTCTACAAATCACTATTTTTTTTTAAAAAAAAAGATGAAACCATGCCATTCTATAAAAATTATTACCCCCAAACCATTTGATTCTTAGTGTATTTTATTTGATTTGTTAGCTGAGTAGACACATGTCCTATGTGTTCAGTCCTTGCCAACCTCTCTCACTCAGGGGGGTTTCACTTTATTTTTCCAGAGGGACTACAGAAATAATTAAAAAACAAACAACAACAACAACAAAAAAAACCTCTCCACCTTGACACTGGAGAGATGGTCCAGCAGTTAAGACTATGTCTTGCTTTTGTAGAGGATCTGAGTTCAGTGTGGGGGATGGGAGGGTGTGGGAGATGGGAGAATAGGAGATTATGCTCAAAGTATTGTATATACATGCATGAAAATGGCCTTAAATAACTCCATGTAATAAAAAGTTAAAGTTTATTATAGAAATAAGGTACAGACAATATGTGTGTATGTGTGTGTGTGTCTGTGTGTCTGTGTGTGTGTGTGTATTAAAAATTCTCTACCATGCAGACGTTTTGTCATCTTTGAGGGTTATAGAAATTTAACTTTGTACTTGACACTTTATATTTTACATTTATGAGTGTTTTGCCTGCATGTGCCCTACTTGCCTGCCTGGTGCCTATAGAGGCCAGAAGAAGGCATTGCATTGCCTGAAACTGGAGTTATATATGGTAGGGAGTCATCATGTTGATGCTGGGAATTGAACCTGTGTCCTTTGCTCTTAACTGAGTCATTATCTTTCCAGCTTCTGTTTGTGGTCCTTTTAAAAATAAATTATGTGATTTCAATCTTTGAAGATTGTTCCCATTTTAAAGTTAGAGAAACTGTGGCACAGTAACTCATTCTGGTTACCGAACCCTGAATGGGTGGGGCCATTGTCATCAGATTTAGGTATACATGGTAGAATGTTTTCTCTTTCCAGTGAACCTCACATTGACCCTTATGAATTTACAGTATAAACTGGTCCCATTTTCAGCCTTGAGCATTTAGTATATTTAATTGCTTTCCCCTTCTGTTTTCAGTTTAAGGCTCATCACTGTGTTAACAGAACATGTCCTTGTAGGAAAGTGATGAACATGTCCGGTTTCTGTTATTCATTTTTTATTTGGAGAAACATCTGGAAAGCATTATGTCCAGTGACTATTGCTGACTTAGTGACTCAGGTTTGGTTCATAGTGTGGGACTTCTTACACTCTCTCAGAGCCACCAGGAAGAATGCAATTGGAGACTGCTTAACAAGGCAGGTTTTGTGAGAGGGCACACCGGGAATTTCAGAATTTGCTGCTTAGAGGAAGAGCTTACATCCCTGGAGGTGGAGACTGGGCCTCATCTTGTGTGAACCATTCAGACTGGTTTCTCACAAGGAAGCCAAATTCCTCTAGAGAGGAAGCGGGAGGAATCACGGGTGCACGCCAGGCAGTCACAAATACAGCCGTTATGGTGGCTCTTCTTGGTTATCCATTCGTCTGGATTAACTGAAACCCAAGCAGCTCAGTATACCTGTGAGATATTTTTTTTTTTCTTAATTAAATCATTTGAAATGAGAAGACCCACTTTTAATCTAGATATTTTGAGGTGGGAAGATACACTTTTAATCCAGATCATTTGAAGTGGGAAGATGCACCTTTAATCTGGGCCACACCATCTGCTGGCAGCCTATATAAAGGACAAGGGAGAAGGAAGCTGGCTTTTTTTTTTTTTTTTTTTTGCCTGCTTACTCTCAATCTTGCTGGTAAGACCATTCCTTCACTGGAACCAGAGTCCACTTCTTGGGGATTCTGAGGTATACACTGAAGACCAGCTAAGACATCTAACCAGCCTTGTGAGTGGAACAATTATTGGATTCCTGGACCTTCCATTGGTATATAGTGATTGTTGGACTCCTTGGACCATAAGACCACAGTCTGTAAGCCAGCCTAATGTCTGTCTGTCTGTCTGTCTGTCTGTCTGTCTGTCTGTCTGTCTGTCTCTCTCTCTCTCTCTCTTACACACATACACACACACACACACACACACACACTGTTCAGGCTGAGTGGCACACTCCTGTGCTCCCATGCCTGTTGCCCTACAAGCACTCTGTTCACCCTCTTTTTTCCTTTCCTTGTTTTTATTTTAAATTGGGGTCTCACCATGTACCTCAAAGTAGCCTGAAATTTACCTCAAATTGGCCTCAAACTCGCGATTCTCCTGTCTCTGGCTGAAATTACATGCATGTGCTTGGCATGCCAGCTACAGTTTGTGGTGTGTGTGTGTGTGTGTTCTTTACCTTTTCTAAGAAGCCAACACTCCCCTCTGCTCTGGAATCATGCTCGCCATCTCCCACCAGGCACACACACTACTTGTCCCGCCTCCTGTGCTTCAGTTGCTTTGTTGTGAACTTCCTCATTGTGGCAGTGTATAGTTAGCAATCTTACACACACTTCAGTATAGCTTGTCTCCTTGTGGAGCACACCATGATTTTCACCAAAGGCCACCACTGGACAGGAACATCGAGGCTGACCATCCTTGTGGTGATTCTACAATTTCTAGTACATTATTTACACTTGTCAGATGAATTTTAAGTTAAAGAAATGTAAGTGCTTCAAAACTGCTCGCTTACACATGAAATGATGGACTAATTCCTAGTTCTTCTTAACTATTCATGAAATCAGAATCCTCCAGAATCTCTCACAAACTATGCTGAGTTATTGTCCCGATTTGAAAGCAAAGGACTCGAAGGCAACTGTCTTCCCCTCTTCTCAGAGCTTCTGAGAGAAAAGACAGCTCTATTTCCTTTCCTGATTTGATAATGCATTTGAAGGAGCTTAATAGTTGCAAGTTAGTTCTCAGATGTGAGTTGTGTTTAATTAGACATATTGTCTAGCATGTTGCAGTTCAAACTGTGGCCTAGTCACCATTGATGGCATTGTCCCTAAGGAGCTCCTTAGAAGTGCAGTCCTGGTGCCCCACCCCCACCCCCTATCCTCTGCAGACCTGCTAAGCCTATGCAATTGAACAGTATCTTCAGTGATGGCTCGCCTTAAGTCTTCACAAACGCCACTCTGTGCTCTGGGACTTGTGATTTAGAACGGCACATGCACATCCCAGCTCTATGGCGCCCTTCCGTGTGCTTTATACATTCAAATAAGGAAACTTCTATATTTTAGGATAAATATTTCATATTACAAAAATGTTATATATCTCTGTTATTGTTGGTAGTAGATCACAGCTGAGAGATGGGGTAATATGCTTTTATTCTTTTTTTTACTACCTGGAATGCATTTAATTTCTTCCTTTATGTAGAAATAAAGTCAAAAACTTCTATTGTCTTGGTTAATCTTATTGAGTAAACAAATTTAACCATCACTCAGCAATAGTCATAATGTGTGTGTATACATGTATACAACATATGTGTATGTATATATGTACATTTATGTGCATATATGCATATGTATATATATGAGTATATGTGTATATATGCATATATGTGTATGTTTTCATGAGTGTACATATTTTATCATTTCTCTGGATTGCTTTACAATTTTCTTATGCTCCTGTGGGTTCTGTATACAGTGGATTGTGTTTTTCATTTTGAAGTCCCTGAAAAACTGAGGGCTTAATTATACAAGTAAATACAGGACTAAAACTACATTTCTTTAAAAACGCATAATTCATGCATAGCACTATTTGCACTGTCCTTCATAACAACTTGTCCAAGCAAACAATGAGAAATGAGTGTATTATTTATTTGGGAGCAGCTTATACTTGTGACAGATTTCCAAAGATTTAGGTAAATGTAAGGCTTCCCTCTCCATCGCCAGCCATACCGTTCTGCGTCCTCTTTTCAGGGTGGCTTTCCCCGTCTGACTTCTTCTCTTCTACTTCTTCCAGTCTACCTCAGGATCTCCTGCACATCAGTCGCTGAGCCATGTCCCAGTCCCTGCACTAGAAAGTTCTATGTAGTCAGCCCTGCGATGCTGGCCTCTGAGACTAGGCAAGACTTTGAACCCAGCCGGTAGCTCTGTGGAGAAGCTACTGGGTCTGATTTTGTCTCAATTTTGTCACTGGAAAAGTAGGAATATTAGATATGCCAAGACAAACAAATGAGACAGTTCATGTGACATGCTGAGGATCAATTATGGGCTTGTAACAGTTAAGGAGTACTAACTTCTTCTGTTTTATACAGGTGTTTCTTTAGTAGATTGTGTATTTTTTTAAATATATTGCTTTCAGAAACCCAGCAAAATGAGATTTTTCACTTGAGCTCATGAGATTGGCTGTCTTATTGATTGAACTGCCTCATTTTACTTTGTTGGTTCCATAGTATTCAACTTTTTGGATGAATTTATTTATTTTTGTATATAAAAATTTAATAAATTTGTTTAATTTATATAATTGAATTTTGTCTAAGTTCATTTAATTTATATAATCACATATCTAGCTTTTAACTGGCGTTCAGTCAGGCTGCTTCCACTCTTATGGTATTATGAAACCCTGGAAGCAAGCTGTGAGCCCTTGCAGTGCGGTGTCTGACAGGAAGTTTCTAGAAAGGAAATCAAATCAGGAAATAGTCACAGCACAGGTTCTAGTTTTGATAAATGTTTATGAGTTGCTCTCCCTAAGGCAAGCTACTTCTTCTATAAAGTGTGAAAATGCTCATTTTTGATGGTCATACTTCAACTTTAATTTTCAAAACTTTATTTTTTTTCAATTATAATAATGATACCTATTTGGAAATTTGATCAAGACTTCTAGGTTCTCTGGAAGAGCTCGTGGGTAGAGGCTGGATGATGGCGCTCTCTTCTGAAGTGTTAGAAGGGGACAACAGATTTCTGTGGGGATTCCTGTGACATGCACTGCACAGTGTCCTTACGGTCACTAAGCTGCCGAGGGTTCCTGAGCCATGGAGACAAAGCAAAGAGTTTGGGCAGAGAATATGAACAACAGTGGATTTGGTTTAGTTTGCATCAGAGCCTGGCCTCTCTACGCCCCTTGAACTTGTCTTGGCTGAGCAGGGCTGTCTGTTGGGCCAGTTTCTAAGAGCCTTTCTCATTCGTTCACACAAACGTCCCATTGTACAGGTCTCATTGCCTCCCACGATGACCATATAGCTTTTGTCTGGAGGTAGGTGGGCAGCTTTCTCTCTTTTCAGATATATATATAAAAAAAAATCCCTCAAATAATCAAAATAATAAAAAATGTAATGTTGATTTCAGCATCACACTATATGACTCTTCATTAGTATTATTTGGGCAGTCTAAAATAGTTTCAATCTCTTCTTATATATTTTACAGTTTATAACAAATTCAGCTACTCGTTTTTAAAGAATTCATGGTGCACTGCCCTCCTGACACATAACTCTGGTCTCTGGAAGGAATTAGGATTTGTAATGAAATAGACATTTTCAGTCCACTTGGCAAGTGTTCACAAGCTATATTTGCATATACAAATGAACTGAGGAATTGAAAAATGAAAAACCCAAAATTAGCATTCTACAAGGAACTAAACCCTTAGACGCTTTTGGTCACTGACATTATTCCAGAAATACTTGTTGGCTTTTGAGTGTGTTGATCATGATACACCGTCAAGGGTGAAAGGAGCTGCGTGGCTGACTTCTCTGCACCTGGTAGGGATGTCCCTGCTGTATCAGAACACCTGGTGTATGAGGCTGAGCTTGGCTGTCTTGGACCTGTGCGGTACACAGTGGCAGGGGGATGGTATTCTTAGCCCAGAATGGACTTTTATTTAATGGATCAGTTGACACAGGGTCCACAGGTGCTTGTGGTGAGGTGTAAGCGCCTCCCTCCACTTATCATTTTACAGATCAAAGGGAACATTTTATGTATTCTCTTAGGAACTGAGCAACAAACAGTATTTGCCAACATTATGGTCATTTATTCTTTAGAAATTTGACACTGTCTTAACAAGCAATAGGAACTTGTGTCTTTTCTCCTTTAGAATCTGCTTAAAACAATTGCTGCTGCATATTAAATAGCTGTCATGTAGCTCTTGCTGGGTAATAGGTCTTAAGTCAAATAACAATTAATAGTCATATGCATCAGAAATGCAGATAGTTTTTGTCTTAGTCAGGGTTTCTATTCCTGCACAAACATCATGACCAAGAAGCAAGTTGGGGAGGAAAGGGTTTATTCAGCTTACATTTTCCACATTGCTGTTTATCACCAAAGGAAGTCAGGACTGGAACTCAAGCAGGTCAGAAAGCAGGAGCTGATGCAGAAGCCATGGAGGGATGTTCTTTACTG
>NC_034608.1:83327345-83330569 GCF_900095145.1 Mus pahari | reverse complement strand
CTCCCCCCTTGATCACTAATTGAGAAAATACCTTACAGCCGGATCTCATGGAGGCACTTCCCCAACTGAAGCTCCTTTCTCTGTGATAACTCCAGCTATGTCAAGTTGACACAAAGCTATCCAGTACAGTTATATATTCACATTTTTTTAACAGATAAAATAGTGTTAGAGAATTTAAGTGGCATGTAAGGGACAACTGAATCCCACACCCATGTCTTTTTCACTTCCAGCCAGTCCCAAAGGTGCCTCTACTCATCTAAGTCACCACCACAGCTGTTACACACAGTTATCCTCAACATAAGAACTCATTATTACTCTAAGTTCAACTACCCTTAATGTAGATTACGATCAATTTTAATGTTGTTATTGATTCTCAGCAGCTCCATAAATTGTCTTTATTACTTCTTTGTGGAGAGAGGGCTAACACACCAATAAGTTGTCACAACTGCCAGTTGGCTTTGCAGGCATCATTGTACCACATGGGGTCTTTTACCAGCACCTGGTGAGGGCTAGAACTTAACACGCCTGCTTACCTTCAAGGCCGTTGTCTAATTCTCTCAACACTGTACTGAACACCGAGTGGCACTCAATTATCACGCACACTCATCTTGTATTTCTAGCGGGTTTCTCTTATCTTGTTACTGAGTAATATTGATTTTTGTCTTCATTAATTCTTCCCAGCACTGCCAATTTTCTTCTCTCTTTGTCTTCGACATCTCTTTTAAAGTCATGTTCAATAGGCTTATTCTAGATTTGCTGAGTTCTCACTGAATTTATTTCCCTTTTACTTAGAAGTTTTCTTGCATTTTCTCTGACAGACTCCCCCACCATCTATGGTTGCACGGATCCTGCTCTGACGGGAAAGGTTTTGTCCTTTACCCATTCTTTCTTTCCCAGCTCTGTGCAGAGTCAGGGCTTGATGGATGGCGGACACAAACCAGACACTCACACCCTGGGAGCTATCTCTAGGCACCATCCACGTCATCACTCAGGTTGCTGACACATCATTTCTTCTCTAACTCTCCCAACCTCCCTTTAGCATCAAGGAAGGCCTTTCTGTATGCTTTCTATTGGGCCAGAAAAGGGAAAACGACGCCCATAGCTTTCCATTGCTGTTCATGAGATTTTTTTTCCCCTTGACTTTAAGAGGGCAACAGCAGATCAAAGAAACAATTCCCCCAGACCCAGCATGGTAAACCAGTGAGTTCATTTGGGGTGCTTGTAGGAGCATGGATCTGTGTTTCCCTACAAGAGGACAGGTGACTCAAAGGTACCAGCATCACTAAAAAGCTCACCCCAGCGTGGGTAACAACACACAAAGCTGTGCAGCTTGTAGGAGGCCTCATTTCTGAAGTTTCTCCTCTCCAGCAGCAATAATGTATAGTTTATATAGATCCGTGGAGGGAATTTGTGAGTTTCATGAGCCTCTTGAATCTACCCAGTCGCTCTTGAAGGTGATGTCACTATCTATAGGAAACCACCACAGAACAGAAGCCTATAACTTATATTGTAAGGGTTTGAACCAGGTATACTATATCTATTGTCTCACTTTGCCCTCACCCCTTAAGATTATCTCTTTCTGTGTTTGATAGTGGAGGAGATAGACACCATGGGAGGTTAAGGATCTCGTACAGCGTGAAAGCAGATGTACTGGGTAGATTCCACTCCATCTCCATGACAGACTATTCTATGCCAAAGCGATTTGGTACTTAAGTATATTTTATCCCTTTGGTCACCTTCAATTAAACCATCTTCTTCATATATTAATTGGAGAGTTATTCCCTGAAGTTGTATCTTAATACTCTTGCATCATGCTCCCTAGAGTTATTTATTTCTCCCAGTTGATTTCTTAATAATCTCAGTACATTGTTTCTTTTGTTCAATGTATTAGAACCAAGTGGCTGGCAAGCCTTGTTTTCTAACTTCCTGCCCTAATGAGGCCAGGCCTCCATTAATTATAGTGTTTTGCTCTAACAGTCTAATAATGTCCAAATCAACGTTATTGATCATGTTCCTTTTAATGAATCTGGCTTTTCTGCTTACAGAACATTTGATGGATCCTGTCATTTGTGAACAAACTGGATATTTATTCTTAGACCTGTGTCAGCATTGTTTATGCCTGTATATTTTAAAGACCTGACTGGCTCATGTTAAGATTGGATTGTGAAAAATCTAGGGTGCGTCTCCATTTTATAAGATATCATAATGTGTGTATTGTATGTACTCATGGGTGTTCATATGTGTATATGAGCCTGTGGAGGTCAGAGGTTGATGGAGAGATGTGTGCCTTTCTCAGTTGCTCTTTCTGTTTTATTTTGAGACAGTATGTCTTATTAAACCTGTAAGTTGCCAATTTGGCTAGGCTTGTCTGACCAGAAGGTCCTAGGATCCACCAGTCCCTGCCTTCCCAGAACTGCCCGTGTGAGCCGCTGTGCCTGGCTTTTATATTAGTGTTGGGGTATTAAACACAGGTCCTCATGTTTTCACAGCAAATACCTTCCAAAATAAGCTATCTCTACAGCTCCCTGATAATGAGTTTTAATCTGCCATATGAAGTCTTATATTCCAGAGGTTGGTATCAGTTGTGTTTAGAATGAGTTTTGGCTTAGTGATCATCAACATTTCTCTCTCTCTCTCTCTCTCTCTCTCTCTCTCTCTCTCTCTCTCTCATTTTTTAATGAATGGTTAAGGGTTATCTTTTACTCTCTTATTTCTAAGAAATCAGGTATTGGCAAGGGTTAGAAACACAGAAAAACATTTAAATAATAAGACACTAGTTACCTATAATCTATTTTCTAGGGAAATTATAGTGATGATCAATATTGACCATTTTGGTGCATTTTTAAAAATCTTATATGTGAATATATAAATATACACATACACACACACACACATACACACATACACACACACACACACACACACACACACACACACACACACACANACACACACACACACACACACACACACACACACACACACACACACACACAGGTTTCCTGTGCAGGAAAGATAACTTAGTAGGCAAAAGACACTTGCTATGTACACCTGATTGATGCTTGATGACCTGAGTTAGAACCCTGGCATCTACTGTGGAAGGAGAAAAATGACAAATTGTCTTTTAACTGCTACACATACACATGGCATGTGTACGCCTGCACTCAAACTCACTATACAGATACAACTACTAACCACAACAATAATATAAAACAAGTTTAAAA
>NC_034608.1:83302345-83322345 GCF_900095145.1 Mus pahari | reverse complement strand
TATGTATAGACACAATGGCATCAGTACTAATTGACATCTGCTTTCCAAACTGACCTTGTTCAGGTTTTCAAAGTTTCACCATCCATGATACCTACAAGAAGGGTTTTTCTCACGTGAAAATGAGACCCTGTAAAATTATTTTGGCTCATTCATTTATTTTTTTTTACATATGCAAAAGTCTATGCCATATAAATTGTAACAGGAACTTTAGCATCATTGGCACAAACTCTTTATTAGGCACCAGTGTGGAATTCCAATTAGTCTGATTAGCTTTCCTCATCCATTTTACTTTGGGCTATTCTTGAAATTACATTTTATATGAAAGATAAATTTCGTTGACATGTATGGGTGTTTTACCTGCCTGCATGCAGGTGTATATGTGTACAACGCCTGCATGGTGCCCACTGAGATTAAAAGAGGGTAATGGTTATCCTAGAACCGGAGTTATAGGACGTTGTAAATGCCATGTAGGTACTGGCAGAGGAACTTGCATCCTTGGCACGTGCTCTAAACCATTGAACTTTCTCTACAGATCCGTTAAAATCACAATTTAAACATTCATTCTTGACAGGAAGTATTCCAGTATGTATTCTCCTTGATACATGTGAGTACGCCACTGCAAATCCAGGAAGCACTTCATATGTTGCCCTTTGTTTTTGTGGGTCAAACAGATGTGAGTTGCCTATGGTTTAAGTAAAGCAGTCCTTTTCCTGGAGGGGGAAAGGAAAGGAAGAAAGTTTGTCAGTTGTGTTGTTGGCTGCCTCAGCTTTCTGTCTGCCTCAGGCCTGTGAGGCTTTAGTTCTCAGACTCTGTCTCCTGATTCGAGACGCTCTCAAGCTTCACAGTGTGGGAGTGTTTCTTCTCCTAGGGCCTGCATGGCAGCTCTTGTTTAGACAGCCACTAGGGAACTGAGGCTCTAGGGTGTTTTGTGCAGAACCGCTTTCACATTGCTTCAGATGTGATGTCATAGGTTTAACAGCCCTTTGACCTTTCTTCCTGGTATAGGTTTCTGTGTAACGAATAATGGGATCAGAAGGGAAAATGTTTCTGTGGCACTTTGTGAATAAAAACAAACAAACAAACAAACAAACAAACCCTACCATTAACTATTTTTTAGAAAGGCAGCATTTTTTTCTTAATCTCTGCCTTTTGAGCACCCCTAGGCCCCATTGTGTCAGTATAAGCCTTATTAACCAAGATTAAGCAGAGCACACCTTTCTCCTGCTCTCCCATTTGGACATAAAGCCAGTTCCTGTTGATTGTTCTATAGTTGGTCTCCCTGAAAATGAGATTTCTTTTAAGTCAGACATTTCCATTACTGGACAGTGTGTCTCTTTAATGTTATTCTTTTAGAGAGGCTAGTAAAAACATTTGCATTTGCTCCCATCCCTTTATTCTTTGTAGAGTCCTAAAGAGTCAGAGAGGGTTCGTTAGGGAATGGACTACCATGACAGACAGCCTTCTTTTATTGCTAAACTATAAAAGATGGAGAGAAAATGGGGGCATTTGTAGCATCAAAAGCTTTCGTTAAATGATAAGTGGTGGTTTTGACTGACCTTGGAAATTACCTACATCTTTTTAGTGCTTTCATGCCAGCCTGTGGTCTACAAAAGTGTTAGTATTCTGTTGGATTTACAAAGTATCTCCCCAGAGGCCAGTGGGACTCCTTTGTAATGTGATTGATAGATTCACCCTGTAGCTCCTGGCTTGCAGAAGTAACTTCTCAGGAACATTTCTTTTCTTCCCTGTCACTTACATAACCACTCCTTGCACAGGTCTCCTCGCACTATGTAAGTTCCAGTTCTTTTGTACATTTGTATTTCTGTGGTAACTACAGCACAAGCGCTCTTTTCTGCTTCAGTGTCTTTTCCTCTATCGTTTCTGTTCCTCTTGCTAGTGATTTACTTTGTGGTATGATAACTTTTTGTGTGTGCTATTAAAAACCATAACCAATTAGGATAATGAGCCAGCCGAAATTAAAAATCTTACAGGACAGAAAACAGAAGGGTGTGTCTGAGGAATGGTTGAACCTAGAGACAAGTTAAGCAGTGTTGGTGGGGACCGACAACTTGGAGGAGGGTCCTTTCCTCCCCTGCAGAAATTGGTCCAGGGGTATGTTTCTTAGCTGAAACATGAAAGATGAGTGGATGCCCTCACATGCAAAGGCAGGGAAGGCCGTTCAGCACACACTAAAGCTGGGAAGCTAGGACTGAATCCTAATGTGATGATTTTTGTTTCCCAGGAACTGTCAGCTTAGGCTGGCAGCCAAGGTTTTCCTGTATCTTCTCCTCCAGCTTCCTCCTAGAAGCTGACAGAAGCCAGTGCCACTTCCTGTGGCCCAATCTAGCTTCTGCCTCCTGTTTTAAACTGATAGCCTAGAAGGGAGTTGCATAAGCATTCTGGGCAATTAGCTAATAATCTGCACCAGGCACCTGGCTTCTGGCATGTCTTACAACAATAGCGATATAACAACTTCCAGTCTGTCCATATTGTCACAAATGACAGAATGTCATCCTTCTTTATGGCCAAGTAGCTTTCCATTGTGTATACAAATTCTACCCACACATCCACTCAGCATTATGGCTATTTAGGATGATTTTTATCTCCTAACTACAAATGGTGATATAATAGACATGAGAATGGGGCCTTTTTGAGAGTTGATTCAAGTATATGCTCAATTTTGATCGACATATTTGTTATATCTATACTATCACTCCTGTACCTTGGGCTCAGGAATCACTGTGAAAGGAGTAGAAAGACTGTAGGAGACAGAATCAGGGAGTTTGCTGTGAGATTCTGTCTCCTAGTAATGTCAGAAGCTATAGCCATGAAGTCCATCAACATGGCAGCATAAACCTGACCTAAACAAGGACAACGAGGATTACACCAGTAGGCATGCTAATGTATATGAGGGAAAGGTCATGATGTCTTAATCCTACACAAAGAACTGCAGGCAATTAAGGAATACTGAGAGCTGAAGAAATAGCTTTCCCCAGGGAAGAGCATCTACCACCGAATGGTCTGCCCTGAAAACTTATACATACAAAGATCATAATACAGGCTGAACAGGTCGTGTTTATGTATGAAAGCTTGTGTGTGTGTGTGTGTGTGTGTGTGTGTGTGTAAGAAAAAATTTTTTAAAAAGAGGCCATGTGGAACAACAATATGAACTAACCAGTACCCCCTGAGCTTGTGTCTCTAGCTGCATATGTAGCAGAAGATGGCCTAATCGGCCATCACTGGGAAGAGAGGCCCCTTGGTCTTGCAAACTTTATATGACCCAGCACAAGGGAAGGCCTGGGCCAAGTAGTGGGAGTGGGTGGGTAGGGGAGCAGGGGCAGGGAGGTATAGGGAACTTTCAGGATAGCATTTGAAATGTAAATAAAGAAAAAAAAAAAGAGGCCATGAATTTGAAAGACAGGAAGGGACATGGAGTACATGGGAATGCTTAGAGGGAAAAACTGGTAGAAGGAAATGATGTAATTACAGTATAATATCAACAAATAAAATAAATACTTAAAAATTATACACAGTGTACACATAAATCAAAACATCATGTTGTATCCCTTAAATATGCAGTTGTTATAGGTCATTGACAAAGCAATAAAGACAAAAATAGCAAGCAAATCAATAGGGTTAATTTAGAGTTGACTCTTACACAAAGTTATAGGACTTCCCTTGTTATATTTTCTGTCAGATACAAATGACCCTTGGAAGTTAGCCCTGCCCTAAAAGTGATATGCTGATTCTGAGTTGCCCATCCTCTTATTTATTTTACCTTTTAAGAACCAAGATTTGACTTTACCATCAGATCAACCCTGAAGGGCAACTGCTAGCTACATAAGCTGCATTAGACATAATGTGTGTGGGATAATATTAACAGTTTCTATAGGCTTATTTTCCCTTCTATGCATGTGGTCATATTAACTGTTATGCTAACAGAAAGTTTTAAATGTTTTTATTTTAAATATCAGCCTGTGGAAAAATAATCAAGACCTAACAGAAGGGAAATGAGGCTTATGACATTATCATTGGAAAAAAAGGAACATATCATAAACTAGGAAGAAAAGTCATAAAATAAGAGTCCTATCAACTGCGTATAATAAATAAAAAAGAATAACTTCTGCTATTAGTAAAAATACTAAAATTGCTAACTCCAAATGGATAGAAGAAAGATTTTTTCATGGAAAGTGGATGGTTTGGTTTTTCTGTCCACTTGGACAGAAGTCCTTAGGGAAGAACATCCCCCCGGATGCTATGAAAGTAGATGGCAGGTAAGTCATAGCTCTCCTGAACAAATGGCACAGTAGGAATGCTGTCTCCAGGATTCCAAGTAGCTGAAGACAGTATAGGAACAAAACATTTCATAATCAAGGAAGAGCCCAAGAAAACCCTGTGCAGAGTGACTCAGGTTACATATATTCAATAGAGAATTCTACAAGAATTCTGTTAAGGTCTCAAGGTGAGGACGCCTCTACTGGCTGTGTGGATGTAACACAAGTAAACTTTAGATGTGGTGGAAAAGGAAACAAGTGTGTAAGAGCTGCAAACCGTGGAGCTGTGGCGTGGCTAAGTAGTGAAAATTTTTGACACATAAACATGAGGAGCCAAGGTCATTGTGCAGAACCTGGGAGAACAGCCCTGTGGGCAGCAAGTTGCTGGAACCACGGTGCTAGAAAGTCAGAGACAATGCTGGGTGACTGCCTACCTGAACTGGTGAGCTCCAGAACAATGAGATGTCATGTCTCAAAAACAAGGTGGGAAGTGAGTGAGGGGGACATTCAGTGTTAACCTTTGGCCTTCTTGTGCACATATACACACATGCATATACATGCACACACACCAATTGGGTCATACGAGACCTGATAATACTTTTCAGACATAGAAGAAATAGAACTTAAAAAGGAACAAAGGATTTTTAAGAAACTTAAAAAAAAACTTTAAAAGCCCCTTTCTTTGAAGTAACCCCAAAATATCAAGTGGGTAGGGATGGTTTCAGAGATTCTTGAAGCTTTATGGATAGGAAGTTTGTCTACCTGGTGACACCAGAGATCAGAGGAGGTCACAGGGAAGCTGGACAAGGAAGCAGCCTGGATCCATCCTCCCTCCTACCCCCACTCCAGGCTCCTGCAGGCAGACTGCACATTGTGGAGCGTGTCAGATCATCTCTCCTCAGATGCTCTGATTGCCCTAGGGCATCAGGCAAGTAGAGCTTCCGTCAGAGCTGGCGGCAGTAGGAACATCTGGAGATATTAGAGGTGAAAATAGACACTAGGGAAGCTGGGCAGAGAGGTGTCCTGGGGTTATCCTGCCCTTGACTCCAGCAGGCTATGACCTTATATTGGCATTAATGACCTTGGGGTTCAGGCAGATGCTTAGCTGTAGCCCTTGGCCTTTCCCAGCAGTGTGGACTCTGCAGAGGACACAACTTTTTCCTCCTCCTGGTTCCAATTGTCAATCAGCCAGCCGCAGGAGAAATCGCATTGCCGCGAAATGTGAAGTAAACTGATTTTATTTATTACTGAATGCAAAAAAGTGTAGCCATTTTTGCATTACTCAAATGCAATCATGTAAACATTTGTGGAACTTGAAACATTTAGTTTCTAGAGAATAAAGTCCTTATGTAGATGATGACTGATAGGGTTGGCACTAAATTGCACATGTAAATTAACTCATTTACATACGATGGTTGTCCCAGTCAACCGAAACAAAACGTTATACACTGGGTGACTTAAACAGTGACTATTCTCATTCCTTCATGGCTCCAAAAGCTCTATCTAGAGCAGTGGTTCTTAACCTCTGGATCATGGCCCCTTTGGCAACTCCCTCCATTTCCCTACAATTCATAAGAGTAGCAAAAACAGTTACAAAGTTACTGCAAAATTAATTTTATGATTGGGGGTTACCACACTATGAGGTACTGTTGAGTCATAGAATTAGGAATGTTGAGAACGACTGCTCTAGATCAAAGTGTGGAGTGTCTGAGGTGTGGGTGAGGGCTTCCTTCAGGACCACAGATGGAGGCTTTCTCTTTGTGTCCTCACATAGCTGGGACAAAGAACAAACTGTGGTGTCCCTCCTCACTAAGCCTCTGACCCCTTCCTGGGTACTCCACCCTCACGACCTCATTTCACCTTCCTGCATCCTCGAGGTCCCATTTCTATCTCACGGGGAATCATGGCTTCAAGGGTGAACTTGGAAAGACAGACTGTTTCATGGCACGGCAACAAATGTCAACTCAAAGCTGTTTCATACACATTATAAACACAAAGTAGTTGTAGGAATTATAAGCAAATATGTGATAGAGCATCAAATGTATATTTTAATTTTAAGGTGAAATCATAAATGCCCTGGATTGTTTTTACAGACATTAAAAATTAGATAAAAATGAGCACTTCTATTTCCTGAAGGGACAGGCTCCTGTCATGTTCCTACATCTGTAAGCTTTAGACAGTGCCCCTAGACACCCTGTTTCTGCCTGGGCAGTACTGGGACAAACAGGAAGATGCCCCCTGCCCTGGACCCCATCTGGACAGGATGCTGTCCCCTGAGTATGACTTACTACAGTGCATCTCGGTCCCCTTCCTAGGGAAGAGTCAAGCCCCTTTAAAATTTGTTCAGATAACAGAATAGCAAATCCTGACTCCAGAGTCCATTTTACAAGGCTGCCACGGCCTGAGTGGATTAGTGTGTTGTTTCCAGCCAGTGAGAAGACTCAGTGGGTTAAGGCACCTCCGTCCAAGATCAACAACCTGAGTTCAGCCCCTAAGTGGAAGGAGAGAACTGTCCTCTGACCTTGACTCATGTGCCTAAGCATATGTGCAACCACACACATTATAAACATACATGCAATATATAAATAGATGTAAATGTGCATTATCTCATAGATGCGGACATTAGGAGCCTGAGATCTGAGAATTAAAAGTCTGGAAGGTACAAAAGGCCCTTTGTGGACTTTCTTGTCTTTCCGACGCTAGGTGGTAGGTGTGGTTGTCAGCCTGGTTTGTGTGCAGCAGTTCTACAGTGTCTGTCCCAGTCATCGCTTTACATCTCCTCTCTACAGGTCGGTTTATACCCATCACTCAGAGACCCCTGCATTAGAGACTTATTTTCAAACAAATCTATTGGGTGATGTCAAGGTTTGGATCTGAAATGTGCCCCAAAGTCTTATCTGTTAGAGGTTTGTTTCCCTGTGTAGCAATGTTTAAAGGTGAGATGCTGAGAAAGTGATGGGATTGTCAAGGCTCTGCCCTCATTAATGGGTTCACGGGCTGATAGATTCACAGTCAGATGAACTATTTGGAAATGATAGAGAATTAGGAGGCAGAGCCTACTTGAAGGGAGTAGATCTTTCCGGATACATTCTTTAGGGTGATATCTCATCCCTCGTTCCCCCTTTTTGGTTGCCTTTCGATTACTATAAAGGGAGAAAGAAACATTTGTGTCACATATGATTGTCCTCATGATATTCTGCCTTGTCTCAGATCCAAAGCAATACAGCCAACTAACCTTGCACTGAAACCATAAGGCAGCATAAATCTTTGGTTGTTTTTTTGTTGTTGTTGTTGTGGTTTTGTTGTTGTTGTTGTTTTTTGTTTTTGTTTTAATTTCAGGCATTTTGTCACAGTGACCAACCAAAAGTTGATTAGCATGTGTGTGGTAGAATCTTGAATTCTAATAGGAAATTATGGTAATTTGAATGGAACCTTTGTAAGGCAGACTTGGGAGTAAATTACTGGGGGCAGGATGTGAGGGTTTGTAGCTTTATCTCATCTTTATTCTCTCTCTCTCTCTCTCTCTCTCTCTCTCTCTCTCTCTCTCTCTCTCTCTCTCTCTCTCTCTCTCTCTCTTTCTTCTTTTCCTGTGTGAGGCTAAAATCGAGCCACCTTCATACTCGGATTGGCCACTGTGATGGACTCCAATCCTCTTAAACCATAACCCAAACTCTTTCTCCCTTAGGTTGGTATGGGTCATGGTGTTTTATTACAGCAACAGAAAAGCACCTCTGAGAGTGTGTTGTTAAAGGCAGTAGCATGAGTGTTGTGTGAATGCTGGGCCATCTTCTTGCTTTTGGATTGTCTAGGCGATATACTGAATAGCTTGACTCTACCATATGATTTCTACCATGATCTACTATCTTACCACAGGCCTAAATGGCTTAATGATGGCGGAAATTTCCAAACCTATAAATTACCTATTACCTTTCCTCTTTATAGGTCTTACATATTTTGTTACAGAAATGGAAAACTGACTCATAATCTTAAAAGGACACTAACTATAAAAGATTAAGGAGCCCTTCTCCAGTATGGATTCGCATTTGTAACCATCTTTATTTTCTAATAAGGTCATATTCTGGGATACCAGAAATGGGTTAGGGTTAGGGTGAGGGTTAGGGTTAAGGTTAGAGTTAGATAAATCTCTTCACCGAAAATTTTTACTTTATTCTACTGACTTAAATAAGGACATTTTCACACACACACACACACACACACACACACACACACACACACACACACACACATACGTATTCAAGTATATATCATACTTAAAACAATTAACCCCCAAATTTGGCTCCCATCCCTTTCTTGGGTCTTTGGCTCCCTTTTACTTCCCTAGACAGTTTCATCTCTTTGTATCTATAAAGTCTAGGATCGAAAAAAAAAATGAGAGAAATTGTGCAATATGAGTCTTTCTGAGACTAACTCAGTTACTGTATATAGTTATCTTCAGTTCTATCCACTTTCCTGCAAATGACTTACTTCATTCTTTACACTTAAAATGTGTCATTGTGTATGTATACAAGTCCAGTCTCCTCTGTTCCTTTGTTGATGGACACCTAGCTTAGTTGCCTAAGTTAACTTTTGTAGATAGTGCTAAAATCAGCATTGATGTCCAAGTGTTTCTATGACGTTCCTGCATTTTTCAGGGACATCATTCAGCCCCTATCAGAACATTACACCATTTTATATCTTTGATGAAGATTGGGAGTGTTTTTTTTTTTTACTTTTACCAGTCCACAAAACTCCCATTACAGGAGCCCTCAGCAGAAGAAATGTCACTCTGCCTAGACCTATGAGTGCTCATGGTGAGAGTTTCCTTGGTGCCGCGGAACTTGAGTGCTTTGTTTTGCTGGCAGCTTCTTACACTGAAGGAATTTGCAGTGTGACATGCAGTGTGACATACAGTGGGACATGTGACATGTAGGCATGTCTGGATGCATTTTTGGTTCTCAGCAGTAGTTAAAAGTAGAATGACTAGAAGGTAGGTACTCCACAAAATGCAGCCATCAGAAACAAAGAAAAGCCATTCCAAATGCTATGCTTGGTTTTGCCTAGCCCTCTTTTGTGCTTGCTTTAAATGCTTTGCCATTTGGTTTGGAAAAGCTTTCAGGCATCTTTGGCACCTAATTATGGACCACTTCCAGAGCCCTTTGGGGAGCTGTCATAAACAGCAGATATGCACTTGAGGAGAACGTCTTGTTTTATAGGGTTTGATTTTGCCTGTCTAAGAATGGGCACATAAAACAGGCCATTTACAATGGCAAGAACTTTGCCAGAATTTTTTCAGGGTAGATGTGTTATGTGACTTTTGATTATGTTAAGTCTCACAGACATGAAGTCATAATGATGGAAAGTTCACATTTGCAAGATGACTGCAAATGGAATGGCTGCTTTTCAAGAGCCTTTTTTTTTTTTTTTTTTCATGCTATTGCCTGAATCTCTGTGGAGTGAATGAAAAACAAAACCACCATGCAAACATGAAGATATATGGGATGTAGCTCTGAGAACCACGAAGAAAATACTGCTATTTGAACACTTGAGCCACAGCAGGTGTGATAATACGTAGCAAAAAATGTTCTTCCCATTATTCCATTGCTCTAGTTTCCAAAAGAAGTGTTAGAGAGAATCTAGATAGGGCAGTAGGGGAGGGAAAATCCAGACCCGCATCCCCACACACCCTCTCTTTTTGTGTCCTAGAAATAGCATGAAGTAATTTAGGGCACCACAAATGATTGTTTAAAGCTGAGTGGAGAGTTTTGTAAAACAAAGCCAAATCCAGAAGTGTCAATCAGGTGCCCGTGTGAAGCCACTTTTCATCTCTGTGTTTCAGGTATCTGCTGCCATTGGAAGCATTTTAGTGTGTCAGGCATGGAAGGATAAATTCCACTGGTTCTTTGACGCTCCCCATATTTTAGGTACAATATAAAGCCGACCCTGCCTTGAGCAAAAGAAATTAATTGCTTTAAATAATTTTGCTCATTCAGCAGCAGTGGGGTTTCTACAAAAGATAATTATGGGGCAAATTTAAAATATTTTCTTTGGATAGTTGAACTAGTATACTTTGTAAAGGAAACACTTATTAAAAACAAGATACTTGCAAAGTTTATATGCCCCAGTACAGGGGAACACCAGGGCCAAGAAGTGGGAGTGGGTGGGTAGGGGAGCAGGGCAGGGGGGAGGGTATAGGGGACTTTCAGGATAGCATTTGAAATGTAAATGAAGAAAATATCTAATAAAAAATTGAAAAACCCAAACAACAACAAAAACAAACAAACAAACAACAAACAAACAACAACAACAACAAACAACAAACGAGATACTACTATAACCCTATCAGAATAGAGGGAATCTAAAGTACTAGCAATGCCAAGTTCTCGCTGGATGTGATGTGGGGCAGGATATGTGCTCATTCCCAGATGGGGTGATGGAAGATGGTACAGCTGAGTCCGAAGGTCATTTTTCTTCCTCCGTGTGTTCTCTCTCTCTCTCCTCTCTCTCTCCTCTCTCTCTCTCTCTCTCTCTCTCTCTCTCTCTCTCTCTCTCTCTCTCTCTCTTTCTCTCTCCCCCTGGAGATAGGGTCTCTTGAACTCGATATATAGCCAAGGATGACATTTAACTTCTGGTCCCCTTGTCCCCACTGCCAAGTGCTAAGATTACAGACATATATTACTATCCTTTTTTAATTTGCCAGGATTTTAATAAAAGCAAACAGTCTGAATCAGTAACTGTGATCTTGATGTCCTTAATATACAAACATGTTAATGATGTGTCTAGCCCCAAGCTTGTTTTTGATTGTTCACAGCACATAATTCATAATTATCAAAATTGGAAGCGTACAAATTGTCCTTCAGTATGAGAGTGGATAAACAAGTTGTGACACACTTCTTCAGTGGAATATTAGTGATAAAAAGAATTAAATCTATAACCCTATTATTTGTCAAATGTGTAACCCTATTATTTATTGAAATATCTACTGTGAAAAAGTGTATCACACTAATGAAAGAGGTATCTAATGGAAAAATATGTGTGAGGAGAAGGAACTGGTGAACGTTCAATATTTCTGTTCAACATATCCAACAATTTAAAACTGTTCTTCGGGAAAGACAGTCCATGCAAAAAAGAATTATGAAGCCACAAAAGGATACAGAAGAAACTTAAAAAACAATACATTTGCTTAATGAAAGAAGTCAGTCTGAAAAGCTACTTACTGTGTGATTCTGGCTGAATGAAGAACAAGATTATTTGGGCTAGTGTATTTGGTGTTAAGAGGGATGGTCGTGGGAACACAAGACAGTTGTTGGGCAATGACACTAACAGGCATTGTGGGCACATGCCCTTGCAGAGCCCATGTGTCTACTACATTAGATGAATGGATTGACGTTGGCACATCAATTGTAATGAGTGTCACAAGCTGATGAAAAATACTGATGGCAATGAAACCTAAGGGAGATATGTGGGGGAAATATGAGAGTTTTATTGTTCCTGCCCAGTTTTCCATAAACCTACAATGTATCTATCTATCTATCTATTTATATCTGTCTATCTATCTATCTATATATATATCTGTTTTTCATTTAAAACTCAACAAAATTATATGATCCAATGTCAGTTTACTCAAATACAATTTCATTAGAATCCACACACATCCACTTGGAGAACTTTAGTGACACACCTTCTCTGGCATCTCAACCATCATTATCTATAACTGTCTGTACAAGGCGAGTCTCAGGGCCAGTGTCCTGTTTTTGGTCCGCTTGGCCTGGATGGGAAGAACATTTTCTAGTGGGACACTTGCTGTTCTGTGGCTTTCTCTGCATTGTGTGGTTTTGTTTCTAAATCTCCAGAGGCTGGGCTCCCCAGTAGCCAGGGTCTCCCTTCTTTTCTGCTTTATACCTAGGTTGCTGGGGAACTCAATGCTTCTCTCTGTAAGAGGGAGGCATGAACTTCCTCTTCCTTTTTGGTGTCTTCCAATTCTATTTGTCATCCTCTTTGGGGGTGCTCTAGGGAGGATGGTACAGGAAAAGCAAAGGTTAACTTGATGGACTGAACTGACTTCCTCTGAGAAGGGCCTAACCTGCAATGAGGGCAGGAACTGATGTAAACCCTGTTAGTGGCACTGGAAGACACAGAAATGTCTGCAGCCTGAAGGGATGAGATTTTATTATTGGTTCGGGTCAGATGCTATAGGCAGAGGCCTCCGAAACCCTCTCCAGATTATTACAGTGTCTTAACGAGAGGAGAGTCCTGGGAGTAGTAGCCGACAGCAGAGGTATGAACCCCCTCCACATGGAAGTGACTAAGTTGCCTTAGGCAGGCCTCACCTCACATCCCTTAACTGTAAGATGGGAATGACCACATGTGCTTTGCATTTAGCTGCAGGGAACAACAGCTAACACACATGAAGCACCTTATGTGGGTGGGGCCCACCTCGGCACTTGCCATGCCTTCCCTCCTGCTTTAACATCATTTTTTCCCTTTTTATTTTTCTTACAGTGCTGTGACTTGAACCCAGGACCTTGCTCAAGGCAGGCTTCATTCCCAGCCTCTACCCCACTCCATTTATCCTTCTCAAAAGGAACAGTGTACCGTGTCCCAGTTTTTCCTTTCTTAGAAGGTTATAAAAACACTTTTTGATGTCAAACTAAACACTACTTTTTCAATTCGGTTTCTGTCTCTTGTCCTATATCCTCTGGACATGCTTTCAAAAGCTGTTAAAAAAAGGTAGCAATTAAACCCCTTCTTGACTTTTCCTAGATTAAATAGCCCCAATTACTCTGACCTATTCAAAGAGAAGCTGTGAGCATCCTTCTCACGTGGTCCTTACTTCTGTCAGCGGCCCTCTGCCTGTTAGAACTGCGGGTAGCTGATCAGAACGCGCTCTCTGCCTTTTCTGTCGGATGCAGATTGTTCTAGATGATTGCTTCCCAGCCACTTGCATGCCCTGGATAGTTCACACCTGCAGTTTTTAATGTCTTCCTTTCAGTCTATGATTGCTTCTTAGTCCTAGCTTTTCTTTGTTTTTTGTTTTTTCCAAACAAACAGGCAAATAAACATCATTGCTTTACTGTAGGCTTGATTCCTGCATTCAGGAGGTTGAGACAGGAGGATTAAGAGTTTTAATCCAGCCTTAGCTCATAGTGAGATTCTATTTATAAACAAATGAATCAATAAATACATCTTTGTTAAGATTGAGGTCTCTGGAACTGGGCTTCTCGGCTGTGACTTGTATGTAATCCACTTAGCAACAGTGTCCTACCCTGTATTTTTCTGAAACTTAATTTCTTTACCTGTTAAATGAGTTGAGCACAGAATCTCCTGAAAAAAAAAAAAAAAAAAAGATCTAGAGATGTAATGTGCTGCTAGATAAAACATTCTCTGCAGCATGGACACGGGAAGCACACAACCAAGATTAGCTCTTTAAAACTTTTTATTTTGAAATTATTTTAGACTTTCAAGAAGCTAAGAAAAATACCCACACATACCCTAGGATAGCTAAGAGTGCAATCCACCACAAAATTTTAAAATTACTTAAAATAAGAGATTTTTTTAAGATGCTGTTTTTGTAACTTGATTGCATGGTTCTGGGTTGTGAACTTTGAAGATGACACTGTTGTGTCACAATATCAAAACACTGGAACTGGATACTATATTAGATCATGTCTAGATGATGTGTAATACCCGGCATGATAGAAGTGCTCTATTGATAGTTGTTGTCACTGTAATGTTTAGGGAGCAATTACAAGCAAAATATTTCTGCACATACTCAGTTTGGACACAACCGCCGTAGACCTAAGTATGTAACATACATAGTTCAGCAATAATGAAACTTTTCTCCCTTAAGTAGTTGGCAGTCAGTCTTTGCTGTATGTGAAGATGGAGAACCATTGGATCTGGGGGGCCAGCATCACTTCCCAGATGTGCTTACATAGTGCCATATGACTTGTTCTAGCCAACCAGAGTTGAGTGGGGTGGCCAAGTCATTTCCAGACTGAAACAACTGAATGGCTATATTTCCTGCAGGACTGCTTGTTTCTGCTGCCTAGACTGGCATCACATCAGTGCTAAAGCAAGAGGGTAGTAATAGCACCAGTCATCACTGGGAGGAAACTTCAAACCCATGTATTAACTATTAGATTGTGATTCGGAGAATAAAACCTTTGTTGTGTTAGAGCACTTAGGTTTGGGGATGTATATTATAGCTCAGTATATCTCAATAAGTAGACAGTTGAATTTCTAAAAAAAAAACTACCTCTTTTATTTACAGTGTACAGGAAGTATGTGGAAGCACACAAGCAACTGAATAGAAGCAAGGGCTTCATTTTTGGTGTGCACAATTTTTTTTGTGTGTGTGGGAATTACATATGTAAACTCAAATAGCAGAGAGGGTCTGCTGACCAGTCTCAAGTCCCAAGAAAGACTGTCAAAACCAAATATGGCAAACGATATAAGTACAGAATCTCAGAGGGTCTCGACTACTGACGAGGTGGTCCTCGCAGGCCAAGAGGGGGTGAGCCTCCTACCGTTGGGAGGATGAGCTAACATCAGAGGGAAAGGGAAGTGTCTGTGCCACACAACTCCTGCTTCTCACTGTGAAATGGAACAGTCCGTGTTCACTGAGGTCGTTTTCCTGGGCCCAGATTTGAAATATTTCACCGTTTGCCTCAAATGAGCTCTTAGACCAAGGAGTAGATGAAAATCATTTCTTTGTTTTGGAAATTTTATTCATGGTCTGTGTGCGTGCGCACACATGTCACAGTATGTAGGAGGTGGTCAGAGTACAACTTTGTAAAGTGTAGCTTCTAGGTTTCAAATGCGCATGTTTATCTAGTAAGCCATTCTACCTTTCCTCAAGGTCCCTTGTTGTGCAAGTAAATTGTCCTTTAATGGCAGAGAACATATTTTAGGTCACCACAGAGCAGTAATCATCCAGTTATAGTGTTCTTGACTAAAATATTCCCTTTGGAAAGGGCTTCTGTTTTTATTGTCCCCAAGTTCTAAATAAATCGCTGTAGACTTATGAATTATTTAACAGTTTGTTGATTAGTACCAATACTGAGGGGCAACCATTTATCTTTCTATTAATTGATTTTTGTCTTAATTCTACTGAGTTCAGAATGAATCCCCACTGTATAAAGTTCAGTATTTAGAGACTCACAGAAATCATTCTGATTCTGCATGTAGACAGTTGCTGTAAGTATTCTGTGTCCTGGAGAGTGATACAGATATAGTGTACCTACACACGAAATTCTCAAAAACCGGTTTGTAAGTTTTAAAAACTGTGATTTCCTTTCACCTGTTCTTATGAACTTCCCCCTTTTTTAAACTTTCAATTAAAACCTGAAATTCTTCCTTCCCTCCTATTGCTTTTTATCTCCAAATGTGATTTTATTGACCTCAGATTAGAAATACCAGATAATGCAATTAAAGCTTCACAGCTTGAAGAAGAAATTGAGAAATAAAAATGAAACACATGAACAACTGCTCTAGCTCAATACAGTCACCCCAGAGCTAGTCAATTGTGCTGTCATGTATTTTGGTCTGATATTTAAATAGTTATGGTAATGGATGTTTAAGGTGAATTAGGTGACTTATTCACACATAACAAAATACTGTAGGAAAAGTGATGTGTTCTTCATATCCAAGGTTTATGGAATATGTTCTGTACCCCTAAAGAGCTGACAATCTAATGTGGTAGGTGTTACTCTTTCAATGAAGATTTGATACCTGATATAGTAGTTTCTTTTTCTGGATGAGTATTCTTGCATTTCTCCAGTGACAGGGTGAGCAGGTGATATCTATTCCATTTATTAACACCTTTATAAAACTTATTTCTAAGCAATGGTTAGCATTAAGAGCTAGTTCAGGAGCTGGGGAGATGGCTCAGCAGCTAAGAACGCTGGCTGCTTCTGCAGAGGACCAGGGTGTTATTCTCAGCACCTTCATGGTGTTTCACAACTGCCTATAACTCCAGTTCCAGGGGATCTAATACCCTTTTCTGGCTCCCAAGATCACCAGGCACATACACATAGTGCAATATACTCAGAAAAGCTTCATACACATAAAATATAAATAAATCTTTAAAAGGTTTCATACGTAGTACCAAGTGTCAGAACTTCTCAGAACTGTATTCAAGTTGAATAATAATAATAATAATAACAATAATAATGATGATGATGGTGGGATTACTTCCCAGCATTTATACATAGATATTTAAGATCTCTAAATAACAAAAGGCCATGTTTCATCCAGTTCAGCACACAGGAGTACATCTGTCCTAGTGATGGGAAGGAGGGCCTGAGAGCAGTGGTTGATAAACGTCCAGCAGTGAGATGCTTGGAGGAAATTCTCACAAAGGCATGCTACTGTGCATTTTCCACAAGCTCAGTGGTAAGCAGTGTGTGTTAAAGCTCAGAATTGGCCACAATGGACTATTTACCTCACCGTAGTATTGACTTTACATCAAGGCTTGATTTATTGTTTTGTCATCTAGACTTAAGAGTATGATGAAGATTGAAGGTTAAAGTGCATAAGTCTCCTGATTATATCCTGAATGGTGCAAGTTCTTCATTGAACAGTCTTTTTTTCTTTTAATTTTCTATTGCTTATTTTATGTATTTACATTTCAAATGTTATCCCCCTTACTGGTCTCTCCCCAGTACCCCCTATCTCATCCCCCCTCCCCTGTTTCTATGAGGGCGTTCACCCACCCACCCACCCATTCCCACCTCACTGCCCTGGCATTCCCCTACTCTAGGGCATCAAGCCTTCACAGGGCCAAGGGCCTCCTTTTCTAGTGATGCAAGATAAAGCTATTCTCTGCTACATATGCAGTCTTTGTGTGTATTCTTTGGTTGTTGGTTGATATTGTTGTTCTTTCTATAGTGTTGCAAACCCCTTCAGCTCCTCAGTCCTTCCCCTAACCCCTCCATTGGGGTCCCCATGCTCAGTCAGATGGTTGACTGCAAGGATTCACATCTGTGTCAGTAGGGCTCTGGAAGAGCCTCTCAGGAGACATCCATATCAGTCTCCTGTCAGTAAGCACTTCTTGGCATCAGCAATAGTGGTTTGGTGGTGGCTGCATATAGGATGGATCCACAGGTGGGGCAGTCACTGGATGGCCTTTACTTCAGTCTCTGCTCCACTCTTTGTCCCTGTATTTCCTTTAGACAGGAACAATTCTGGGTTAAAATTTTGAGAAGGGTGGGTGGCTCCATCTCTCATCCGGGGGCCATACCTAACCTCTGGATATGGTCTCTACAGGTTCTCTCTCCCCTTTGTTGGGTATTTCAGCTGATGTTATCCACACTGGGTCCTGGGGTCCTCTTGCTTTCCTGGTGTCTGGAACTTTCTGGTGGCTACCCCAGTTCCCCATCCCCCATTGCTACACACCCCTGTTCAATTTCCTGACCCTCTGTACATCTCTCTCATCTTGTTCCCTCTCCCCCTCCTCACTTCCTCCCAAGATCCTCCAAAACTCTTCCTCCCGTGATTAGTTTGTTCCCCCTTCTGAGTAGGTCTTCCTATGGTCTGTGAATTGTATCGTGGGGATTCTGAGCTTTCCTCCTAATGTCCACTTATCAGTGAGTACATGCCATGGGTGTTGAACGGTATTTTGATCATAGGAAATGATCAGGCTTAGGTTGGTTGCTTTTGCAACCTTGGGTGAATGACATGTTTGTCAACACGAAGGGAGATATGAACAAGTACCCACGTGGCAATTCTCATACAATAATTTCACCGTTGGTTTTCTGCTGATAGAGTGTGGCAAAAATTTAAAAAATCAAAGGCTATTCTGATGTAGTATAAAGATATTACATATTTGTTATTCATAAATTACACGTTGGTTATATCCATACAGTTTATGGGCAGCCTATGTCCATGTTGGTGGACATTCATGTTTCCTTCACTGAAGCTCTGGATGATGCACATCTATCAGGACTCTGCCACCACCTCTCTCCTGAAGTGACAGGTAGAAGACTTGTGGTTTTAGCCATCCAAGAGTCTTAGGTTGAAACTTAGAAATTGTTCCTTTCTTAAATATGACAGTAACTTCTTAGCCGGGTGGTGGTGGCCCATGCCTTTAATCCCAGCACTTGGGAGGCAGAGGCAGGTGGATTTCTGAGTTCGAAGCCAGCCTGGTTCACAAAGTGAGTACAAGGACAGCCAGGGCTATACAGAGAAACCCTGTATTGAAAAACAGAAGGAAAAAAAAAGAGAGAGAAAACAAAACAAAACAAAACAAAAACAGTAGCTTCTTTACCAATTTCTTTAGGAGTGTTTTCTTACTATTTGCACTTTGTCATTTATTTATTTATTTATTTATTTATTTATTTATTTATTTATTTATTTGGTTTTTTGAGACAGGGTTTCTCTGTATAGCCCTGGCTGTCCTGGAACTCACTCTGTAGACCAGGCTGGCCTCGAACTCAGAAATCCGCCTGCCTCTGCCTCCCGAGTGCTGGGATTCAAGGCGTGTGCCATCAGGCCCGGCTCCTCTTGTCATTCTTATAACAGCTACAAGACCTATCTTGTACAGACTCTCTACTTCTTTAAGGCCCCTCTGTCTGCCAGGGTCCTTGTAACATCACACACACCATTCTCTGCCTTTTGCAAAAAACAACAACAAAAAAGCTTTGAGTACACACATGTCTTGGACTCTGCATCTGAGATACCTTTGCTCCTGATAGGAATTGAAAGAGAACATCTGGAAGCACTCACCACCTCTCCAGGTGTTGTAGCCCAGTACTCCTAACAGAGTATTTTCAAAACAGAAATTAATATGTCAAATTTTAACCAAGGCTTTATTCCTTTTCAGCCATAGAAATAAATGCTCTGTACTATATGAAAATAGAACTTATTTAGTGTGTGCCTAGTGGTTGGGTCATATACTTCCACTTGCATGTTTTCCTGATACCTCTCTCTGTGTTAGTCTCTTTTCATCTCTGTAATGGCTCTCAGAGAGAGCAGACTCATAAAGAGAAAAGATTTACTTTGGCTCACACCGTGGGAGCCTTCCGTCCATGATTGGCTGGCCCTTCTTGGATTTGTGATGAAGCATCACATCCTGAGAGGAGCACCTGGCAGAGCAAGGCAGCTTTCTTCCTGGCCAAGAACAAAGAAGGACAAGGTGGGAACACAATTGTGACCTCATCAGTGCCATGATGTCAGTGAATGGAAGAATGCTCGATAGCCTTCCTGTATCAAAGGCTCCATGGCCTCCTCATCCTGGAGGCATCCACTACTGACACAGTAGCAATACTGCTCTCCAAGGCTTACAAGTGACACTACTGAGAAGACAAAGGATTGCTTGCCCAAAGTATCAAGGACCAAACTCATCTTTGAGAGCAAATTCATGTGGCACCAGGACTGCCACATTGTACTTACTGTCTCTGTCAAGGTCTTATTCTGTTTCTCTTATGCCTTATGTAAACTCATTTGCCTCTGCTTCAGTTTTTAGTATCAATACTTTAATGGTTTTATTTAAAACTCAGTCTGAAGTCAGGGCCATTTTATTACTATGCTATGAATGTATTTTTTTTTTTTTTTATAAATAAACAATGTTGAAGAGGATCCTTGGACTTCTCTCAGCCCATGTGACCATGCCCACCAAACAAACTCTAGACTCTTCATATTATCCCTTGCCTAATTCTTGGACTCCTCAGGTCAGCTTTGCTACTCTTAGTTGGTTCCATATTGACTGGCTATGTTCCCTTTAAGATG
>NC_034608.1:83294845-83297345 GCF_900095145.1 Mus pahari | reverse complement strand
CACATAAGAAAATGCATTGGCTAATTTAAGACAAACTATTTTATTAAAAAATGGAAGTTTTACTTTTAGCAAAGTTGACATCTCTCATGCATTCTTCATCCTACTCTTCTCTCTCAAATTCTGCTCCATTCAAAATAAATATTACCACCCAAATGTTCTTCTGGCCATGCCTGTTTTTCTAGATATATTTTCTTCTCCCTTTTCCTTATGTTTTCTAGTCATGTGGCTGTAGGCTTCTCTTAATAACAGCATAAAGCTACACACTGAGAAGTTCTGTCTTTGACAAGGGCGTTAACGTGTGCACACTTATCATTATGACTGATAGCTTTGTTCTTAAAAACCCTTTTTACTTTAAATGTTTCTTGCTTGCCTCTATTACTTATTGTCTAGATTATATTTTTTGGTAATGTGAAAGGTACACATCCGATGTTCAATGTGATGGTGGTGATTTTATTATTTTAAAAAATACAAAGGAAGGTGGATATAGTAGTACCTGTCTATAATCCAAATATTTGGGAATGGTGACAAAGGGATTAGTATTCCATGGCTAACCTTGGCTACAGTGAATTTGAATATAGCTAGGCTATATGAGACCCTGTCTTACACACATAAAAATTGGATTGACTCATATTAGCTCTGGAAGTGAGTCTTAAAAGAGGGGTCAAACAGAACTTTTGTGAGCAATGAAACCTTGTTAGAGTAACCGCTGGCTGTCGCAAGAAGTCTGCTCTAAAGGGCAAAATTCATTTGATTTAAAAGTGTTGACATTTTTTAAATGTAAAAAACAGTGCTATAAATTAGGCTTCTTAAACTTTTTCTACATAAGTCTCCTTTTCACCTAATCAATTTGTACAGGACTCTAGGTAAATAGATGTGTAGTATAGGCATGTAAGCCAAATGCAATCATAATGAAATGTGGTTTAAAGCAATTTTTGCTACTCTATATAATTTTCTAAAATGAGATGGGAAGTACTTGTTTGAATTTACATAATAAATTAAGTCTTAGATGGGTATTTGGTACTATGGAACATAGAAAGTCTTGAACATTTTTCAGCTGACTAATACTTTTAAAATTGGCAGTGTTAAGAACAATGCTTTGCGTAAACACAAGCAAAAATTGATGGTAGTATAAAATTCATTTCCAGTCTCAAGCCAAAATTATTTGAGCATTCTTCCATGACCCTTAATTCAGCTACTCTAACAGCTGTTTTTGAAATCAGACACCTACTACATATGATCTGGAGATATATTAATTTAATGCTTCTATACTGAGAAATGAAAGTGGGAAAATATTAAAAGTCTTTGTTTTCCATAATTAAATCATTATTTTTCACATAAACAAAAAAGGCTTGATATCCATAGTAAAAACACTTCAACTCCTAGCATTTCCTAGTCTGAAATCTAGCAGAGGGGATTCAGGCAGTATTTGCTGCATGTGTTTGGCCTGAAGGAATCCGCTATGCAAAGTACGCACTCGTGACCTGAGCTCAGAACCGAGACTTCAGTGAGGTCACGTGATGTCACACTGGCGAGCCATGCCACTAACACCTCAGATTCACCCTGGGGTTGACTTAGAGATAATGTTTGGCCTATACTCAGAAACCTTTTACAGTTGACATTTATTTATTTATTTATTTATTTATTTTTGTGACTCCTACACTCAGTGTCACCACCTCATGTTGGTTTAGCAGCTATAGTAGGGTCAGCTTAAAATCACATGGGTCCACCAATTAACTCTTTGCACCCATCATTAATGCTGATCACATAAAATTATCTTTACACCACGGTACCGATTCTCAGTGAAGTGTAATCGCTGCTTTAATGTAGAAAAGGTAGGATCTACTTTCTGATGTTTTGTTCATAGTAGTATGATGATTGCTAAATAAGTCCATAAAGGAATGTGAATGTATAAATCACATGTTTAGAGATAAAACAGTGTTTATGAAAATGATGTGTACCATACAGAATAAGGTGTCTGTATAGGTAGAGGACAGAACAGAGAATATGTTCCTTGTGATTGAGTTGGAGCAAACCTTGAGACATAGGTGGAACCTATTGACCTTTGTTTACGTCAAGACTCTAAAGTAACAATGATTATGAAAGCCCTGGCTAGGCCTCTGTCTCTGTTTTGTACCTACAAGTCTTTATCACTGAGGATGTTATCACATGCAGAATGGATAAAAGCCAGTGAAAGGCCGCCAAGGCCAGCCAATACGGTGGCATTTCACTGACTCGTTAAACCTTCAATGCATCTTTTTACTCCCTGGACTCAGTTTCTCATCTCAGAGTTTAAGAGTTTGGGACATATGTATCACTTATTATTTCACTCCTAGTTTTAGTCTTCTGTGATCAAAGAATTTATTGGGTATGTACTAGAATAGTTTTGGGGCTAATCCTCATATAAAACAAGAAACACAAATGCAATGCAATGTACAATATGTATTATTTTAAATCGTGTGTGTGTGTGTGTATGTGTGTGTGTGTGTGTGTGTGTGTGTGT
>NC_034608.1:83275868-83294820 GCF_900095145.1 Mus pahari | reverse complement strand
TGTGTGTATGGTTCATGTGTGAGGTGTGTGTGTATGGTTCATGTGTGAGGTGTGTGTGTGTGTGTGTGTGTGTGTGTGTGTGTGTGTGCGTGTGTGTGCGTGTGTGCAGGTGAGGGCAGGTGCCCTTCAAGGCCGGACTCATCAGATTACCCTTAAGCTATAGCTACAAGCAGTACTAGACCACTCTTTTGAAATCACCCCATAGCCAATAAGACCTAGAAATCTCAGTGTTAAAGAGACTTTGAAGGAAGGCAGTTGTATATTTTATTGATGATATTGCAAATTGCTAGCATCATTGTTTTTGAGGAGATACCTGGTGACTTGTAATAAGCCACAGCGCTGATTATGGTTTTTAAGTTGTTAATTCTATATTTTAGTTTGTAGCCTAAGGAAATAGCTCTCAACAAAAAAAACACAAGATTTATTTACTTAAAAATGCTTGACTGGGTCATAATAAAGCCCAGAAACAACTATCTGGAAGATGGCTAATTAAGCAGTCTTTTAGCAACACGGTGTGTTGTTGCTCCATTGGAAATGACAGATATATGGGCTAAGTAGATACGTAGAGAAGTCAAGCAAAAAATTAGAAAATAGTGTGCCCATGGTGAAGGCTGAACACATAAAACAGTTATGTTCACACTGTGATAAAGGTTGGCAGGCAATTGTAAATCGCTGCTCTAATATAGCAAAGGTGGAATCCACATTGTGATGTTTAGTTCATAATAGTATCATGATTGCTAAATGAGTCCATCAAGGAATGTAAACACATAAATTGTGTGTTCAGAGGAAACAATGTTTATGAAACTGGTGTGTAAAGCGCAGAATGAGATGTCTGTATAGGTAGAGGATAAAAGAGAGATTATGTTCCTTGTGATTTTTTGAGTTGAAGCAAGCCATGTTTCATGAAAGTAGTTACCACACAGAAGTAATGCTTTTTCCAAGAATAATTTTCATTTGGCTAAATCCCCAAAATAGTGGAATGAAAATTCATGAGAGAAGTTGTTCTCAGAGACTGCAAGTCTAAGTCAGCAGCTGTAGTTCTGCACCTCACCCTTTCTCTTCTTCTTTCCCCCTTTTCATGATAAAAGGGAAGGCTTTCTACATGCTGAGATGGTTTACAGTTTCTTTATTTAGCTCCCACCTGTCTGTCTGTCTGTCTGTCCTTCCCTACCACTCGTCTGCAGTCACACGCGCGCGCACACACATACACACACACCCATACCCACACACACAGAGCTTTTCCAATCAGAGAAATCCATCCACTTAAAAAGAGAAAATGATGCATTTTTTTCAGTGCAAAGAGAGAACAGACATGTTAGAGATCCAACAGGCCTGGAACTACATAGTAGTGGGTCCACCACCCAAATACCAGCACACCTTTCTGATGTAGGGAGTGTGGATGCGCTGCTGGTGGGAAAGTTAGGGAAGTTGGGGGTGGGAGAGTGGGAGTGGGGATGGGTTGAGATCTCATTCCTCCTTTTCTTTACCAGAAGGTTTGAATCAACACTTGAGTGATTTTAAAATGAAAAAATATTGATAGAGTACCAGGATAGCATGGCTGTCCGTGAGTGGGGTAACCCTCTTCCTCTTGGGGAGTTTACTGTGAACAGACTACTTTTAACAATTCATAAGGAATCTTGTGATCTATGGGAGAGTGGGTTCTTTTGGGGAAAAGAGAAAGTTTTGTATTTGACATGTATCCTTATCCTAGACCAACGTATCCTAGACAATTCTAGCTAACGTATGCAACAAATGTAGAAAGGATTCTCTGCGGGAGGACCTGAAGGAGTCATGAACTAAGGTCCAAAACCTTAGTTTTGCTAAAGATAAAACAGATCCAATGATGAAAATGGCTTGCCCAAGATTACAGCCACTAGATAGGATGTGGCCAAAAGCATTTCTGAGTGTTTCTGTCCTTTCTTTTGCCCCCACACCTTTCTGCAGTACCCCAGTCTTTCACAATGGCTCCACTCCTGGCCTCTTTTTCTGTAACCAGACGAATGACTAACTTTCACCTTTAAAGTATAGCTCATGACTGTTTAATACACAAGAAGACTCTTAAAGCCATGAGAGGCATGAGTCAGCGAGTCATAAAACACAGTGCCACTCCAGGCTCCCTTGTTTGCTTTCGGTGTTTTTCTACTGAAGGCAGAAGTTTAATTTTAGCATCCAACTGTGGTGTCATACTACCTGGAATGGCATCTGACCCTGAGCATGTTATTTGAACCCTCTGAACTCCAGAGTCCTCACCTGTACCCCAGAGCTTTGTATCTACCCCTACTTTCTAGATTTGTTAGTTGAAATTATTTGAAATAATCTTATCAAAGGCACTCACTATAAATTCTATTGTTTTACTCTCTTGAGGGCAGTTAGAATGATTCAGGCCAAAAATCTTAAGAAGATTAGTATTACATTTTAAAAATTTTATTATATTCATGTATTATTGGAGAGAGCAGGAGACCACACATTATAGTGCATGAATGGAGATCAGAGGACAAATTGCAGAGAGATAGCATTTTCCTTCTAGCAAATGGGTCTGAAGATCAAACTCCAATCATTAAATTTTGTAACAAGAACTTTTTACCTACTGAGCCATTTCAACTACCTATATATAGCTCTGTACATTTTGTGGAGCCAAAGAATTATTTAAGAACAATCAGTGATGCTTTCAAATACGTTTTTGGGGTTCCCTTGTTTCACCTCTTTTTAATTGGACCTAGCTAAGACTGAAAGCATATTTTAATGGTTTAAAAATTTATTGATTAAACATCCATAGTCCCTATCCTGTGTATTTTTATTGGTATCTTCTTACATAGTAAGCAGTATAGAGAACTTATAGATTCCCTGGAGCAATACTCATTTGCATTTTCTGTGCAGTTTTGTTAAATGATGCATATGTACAAGCAATATTACTGTTTATTTATTTGAAACTTGAGATAATATTTTTCCTGCATCTCTGGTGTATACACCACGATCTTTCTGTCTTCACCAGCTCAATCCAGTAGATTAATTGAATGGGGCCTACTATGTAAACATTTATACAGCATTTATATCTTCATGATGGAATATTTTGTAATGTCACAGTCCGTTTCTGAAAATTTAGATGGCTTATTCTCAGTTCTCTCGTAGTTGGAGCATGACAAGAAATAAACAGATCCTGCAGGCCTGGTGCATTTTTAGATTAATCGCAGTTCATTAGGATGCCGCAGTGACTTTTTTTCTTGACTATCATCATGGACATGCTCACATCTGGGAAGATGACAAAAATTGCCACTGAGAATAAAAAAACGTCTGTTCGGCTTTGATGAAAGGTTGAAAGTCTTCATCTTGCTGTGTCATTGGTCCTGTGAATAGAGTAGACCAAGCTTTGGTGCCCACAGTAGAGTCTCGGCAGTATGTGGCTAGAGGGAATTGTAAAGAAGCCAGAGAACCCAGTCTTGGCAGTATGTAGCCAGAGGAAGCCGTTCTTCCTCACACTCATGCTCTGGGCACTTGTCCTGAGTGGTCACCCCTGAGAAAGTTGGGGCTTTGCAACTACAGAGCAGAGGCAGAGGAGATGCCTGTGACAACCTGAGAAATGTGACAAGGATTCTAGTAGCAGATAGATTCTATGTGCAGTCACAAGAAGCGAGTGTATTTCCTGTTCTGAAAGGGATTTGCAGATGATTTATCTGATCTGTGTCATAGTTTGCAAGTGACTTAGTGCCATATGAAGACATGATGGCAAAGCCGAAAGTGTGCTTTAACTTCTAATATTTGTTTTGTAGTTTTATACATCTGATTTGTATGTATGGATATTCAGATATCTGTGGAAGGCAGAGGTCAATGTTGGGTGTCTTTCTCAACACTTACTTTATCTTACTTTATGACTGTCTCCTGAGAGGCTCTTCCAGAGTCTGACAAATACAGAGGCGAATGCTTCCAGCTAACCATTGGATTGAGAGCATCTTCCCTGATGGAGGAGTCAGAGAAAGAACTGAAGGAGCTGAGGGGGTTTGCAGCTCCATGTGGGGGGAAACAGTGTCAACTGGCTAGACCTTCCCCCCCCCCCCCAAGCTCCCGGGAACTGAACCACCAACCAAAAAATACACATGGAGGGACCCAGGACTCTGGCCACATATGTGGTAGAGGATGGCCTTGTTGGACATCAGTGGGAGGAGGTTTTTGATGCAGGTATTCATCTTTGATGTAGGGGAATGCCAGGGCTGGGAGGCAGGAGTGGGTGGGTGGGTGGGGGAGCACCCTCATAGAGGTAGGATAGGGAGTTTCTGGAGGGGAGACCTGGAAAGGGGATAACATTTGAAATGTAGATAAAGAAAATAGCCAATAAAAGGGAAAAAAAAGTTTTTTAAAAAATAGTGTTTCTTATGGAACCTGGAGCCAGCAAGGCTTGTCCTGTCTCTGTCTACCAGTGCTGAGATTGTAGGCACACACCCTTACGCCTAGTTTGTGTGTGTGTGCTGAGGGTCTGCACTAGTCCTCATGCTTATGTGGCAAGTACTTTGTCAGCTGAGCAATCTCTGAAGCCTAGGTCTGGTAGACTTAGACCACAGTGCCATGCCCTATCCCCATTGTGCCCACTGCTATATTGGTGATCTGTCTTTGGGCATTGTGTACTGTGGTTTGGGGGCCATCTCTGTTGCTTGGGTTATTGAATGCTGGATGAGCTGTTGTTGTTTTCTTCCGTGGGATGACTTATCTTTGTGAAGTGGGGAAACCAGTCATGAGAGGTGTATGTAAACACATGCATTAGGATTTTCTCCTCTGTATCAGTGAATCTGAATAAATCTTTATTCTAAGAAAGTCTAGAACCTCAAGTGCTGAAGAGCTTGGACTCTTTTCAAGCCCCCATCTTGTAATCATAACATTTTCACACATCCCTCTTGTTCTTTCAGCGTCTTCCCCTGTAACTAATTTTAGACAAGAGTTTTCAGCTGGGCCAGAGATCAACAGTCAAGGTTCATGCTCTCTCACTGAGAACCAGTGATGTGGTCCCAACCCTTGAACTAGACACCCATAGGACTTGCCTAAAGTCTCAGCCACCTCCATGACAGGGCAGATCTCTTGTTCTGGATTAGATTAAATGTTGCAGATTCCCCACTGCACTGTTCACACCTCCTTCACATCTTGGATGCTATTAAATTGAGCAGGGCCAGTCCAGAAGGGGTTCACAGGAAGAGTGTGTCTAGTTCAATGAGTGGTTGGTTAATGTGGATATAACTACAGTGATACAGAGCTCTCTTTAGGAGGAACATTTGCTGGTGTTCATCTTTGAGAGAAAGCAAACAGAAAGACTTACATTTCCTTAAACAAACAAACAAACAAAACAACAACAACAACAAAACCCCAACTAGTTATAGCTCTGACTCTACTGTCAATTAGCATCTCTTTATTTATGCACCCACTCTCAAACAACCCTACAATTTGTTTCTAATTGCCACGTGATCTGAAATACTTTGATTTTTTTACACATTATTGTTTTCTCATGAAGATAGTTCACATTTTATTATTTCATTTTAAGATTTACTTATTTTATATGGTGTGATGTTTTGCTTGCATGTGCATGTGTGTACCATGTGTATGCCTGGTGCCAGTAGAGTCCAGGAGAGGGTATCAAATTCCCTGGACTGGATTCATGAATGGCTGTGACTTACCAGAGGTCCTAGGAACTGAACACAGGTCTTCTTCAAGGGCAACAAAGCACTCTTAACTGCAGAGCCATTTATCTGGCCCTTCACCCTGCATATTAAAGGAACAGCAGGTGATTAAACAGTTTAATTGGGTTACACAAGATTATCTCCGTTGATCAAAGTGAGAAACTGCAATGCAGGAATTGAGTGTGGCCTATTCTTGTGGAAGAATTATGAAGAAGAAATTTTCTCAATGTGTATCTGTGTTTTCTGAACTAGGGACATAACGTTCATCCTGTTTTTCATTTCACAGAATAGCAAAGAGTAACCTCTGGGTGTGGGGATCATGGCTTTGGAAATCAGTTGTGCCCAAATCACACTATTTACAGTCAAATTATCCAATGTGGAAGGAATGCAGTTATGAATATAGTAGTATGCTTCTTTCAGTGCCTAGCATCCAAGGGTGCTTTCTTTTCTGAAACATAGTTTTGAGAAATATGATAATTTTAGAAGCTGAACATACAGTGCTGATCCTGTCCCCAGTTCTGATTCCCAATACCTTCAGTCAGAGAACTCCATTGACTCATATTTAAAAAGTTGTCACTCAGGGTTCAAAGTACCCGCTCTTATCTACTGTGTACACTATGGGAATCTCAGTGGGATGCTGGGAAGGTTATTGGTGTGCTTTCTCTGCTGCATTTGCCATGTTTAGGAGAAGAGACCTTGAAGTCCTTCCTCCTTACTGTACCAGTTAGTGGGTCTGACAGACATGGTGGGTTAGAGGAATGGAAGGTGTGAATATTTCATTTGAGGAAAGTGAGGAAGGCTTATAGCTTCAGGCATCTTCACAGTCTTGGCCAAGCCCTGTTTTTGAAACCATTTGGTAGCAGGTAGTGGGACAGACTTGTCTAAGGAATGATGTATTGATTAACCTAGCTCCTGTATTATTATCAAGATAGCATTACTCTTAATGTAGTCACAGTTCTTAGGTTGACTTGTCACAGCAGGAGTAAAGGCTGGCTGTGGCAGTTTGAATATGCTTGGCCCACAGAGGTGTGACCTTGCCGGAGGAAATACATCACTGTGGGAGTAGGCTTTGAGGTCCTATGCATAAGCTCTGCCCAGGGTGGTAAAGGACCTTTCCCCTGGATGCCTGCAGAGAACAGTCTCCTGCTGCTGCCTTTTTATCAAGATGTAGAACTCTTGACTCTTCCAGCACCATGTCTGCCTGGATGCTGCCATGCTTCCCAATATGATGGTAATGGACTGAACTTTTGAAACTGTAAACCAGTCCAAATTAAATGTTTTCTTTTATAAGTGTTACCTTGGTTATGGTGTCTCTTTACAGCAACAAAACCAAACACCAAAAACCAACCAAACAAACAAAGAACCAACCAAACAAACAAGAAAATCTGAGACACTAGTTTATTTGAGGAGAATGTGCTAATGAATACCCAAACTCTATTCCTTTGGATAAATGAGATGGTGACTATCCCAATCTGTAAAGTCCCACATAGAAAACGTCTAAAACCCACATGTGCAGTTTTTCTCTTGATTTCTCAGGGATACTGTGCCCTCCCCAAGCCTTGAGCAGGCTGGCTCAGGCCTTGTTTGCCACAGATGGCTAGCCCACCTAGGGTGGAGTCTTCTGACCCAGGTGAGGTCTGTTGTCCTGCCACATCTGCAGCTTCCTGCAAGAAGCAGCTACCTGCTGAGCAGCTGAGCCTGTCTTCCTGATGAGAGTCTGGCAAAGTGGGGGATGGGTTCCCCCCTTTAAAAATCAGACTCAAGAATTAAAGTTGAGCCTTGATCAGAGAGCTCTGCCTTGCTTGGCTCATTGTATTTCCCTTGCCGCCCTTCCCATCTATCCCCGGCTTTCCTTTCAGGAACTCATTAACCCGTGGCCATTGGTGGCTACAGGATACACCACCTTTCTTGTCACCATCTTCTCACCATCACTTAAACAAGTGAAGCCACATCAGGTCCTCCTTAATCCTCACTCTCTGAGCTCAACTGTCAAAAACAGAGTGGGCTACAGATGATATGGAAGGGAACTCACACATAGACAAACATATTAGGGATAAGGGATAATTTCCTTGCCACTTTCAGAATCCCACAAGCAAAGCTCTGTGTTGATACTTCTCAAGTATTCACTGGATTTTAATTTTACTTTTGGCACATTCTCATACTGTGATATTCTTTGTGTTATTCAGGAAGACTTATCAAAACATTTGTTTTTGTCATTGAGATTTTCATCCATCCATCCATCCATCTATTTATTTATTTATTTATTTATTTATTATTTAGTTGCTGAGGAGGTGGGGATGGGGAAAGATGGGGTAAATCGGGGAAGACTGTGTTCTCGAGGTCTCAGTGACAGATTCGGGTGGAATATCTAAGTGGTTCTCGCTCTTTTCCAACAACTGTGGACCCCGCCTGCATTACTAAAGACCCACATGAGAAACTAGTATCTTAGTTTCATTTCTTGTTACTGGGATAAAACACCCCAGCAAAAGCAATTTAAGGGGCATGAGTTGATTTTGGTTTATAGTTCCCAAGGTTCATCATAGAAGGGGATCATGTAGATGGGCAGAGGGAAAGTGGTGGCAGGAGCCAGCAGCTTGTTGGTCACATTTTATCCACACTAAGAAAGCAGAGTAAACAGGAATTGGGGTTGGGCCATAAATCTTCAAGTCTCACACAAAGGGATCCATTTCCTCTACTTTAGGAAGTGAGGCCCTACTTCCTAAAAATGCCACAACCTTCCCAAATAGAGTTGACAGCTGGGGTTAAGTATGTAGATATGTCAGCCTATGGTGGGGCATTTCACATTCAAATCACAACCAGTGTCTATGTGGACAGAGTCAAGTACTACAAAGAGGCAGGCTTACTTTTCTCCTCAGCATTTTTTTTGTTGTGAAAGTTAAAAAAGAAAATCCTGGCATTACTATATTAACCATGCAGATTTCTTAACCTCCTTCTGCCCCTCTGTAATAATGGAAAAAAATAATGCGCGTGTTGGCTATTGAATGGCTTCCTAAGCAGTGCCATAGACTCAGTGCCTGTGTTGTGTCCCCTTCTCTTTAGCATATCAAGTTAATCTTCTGAGAATTTTCACTATGCTTTTTTGTTCCTATCCTGGTCACTGCTCTTGGTTTTGCTGGCGACTCTGCGTTCTTGTATTGTACTTCTTCTTTACTGGCCAGAGAGGATTCCTCTTTGGAGGAACAAGAGGCTTGGGATCACTAAGGAGACCATGCACTTCCCAGAGCCCAGGAGCAGAGTTTTAATGAGTTCTTTTACTAGGAAAGGAGGAAGAAGCCGACCTGTTTGTCCTCTGATTCCAACCTGCCTAGTGTCAGGGTCTCCAGGCTGGCTGACTGTGGATGACTTGGTGCATATGAAATGACTGAAGGCTGCTGTTCCAGCCACCGGGGTGAGAGAAGAATGACGGAGCTTATTAATGATCTTGCAGAGCTAGTAGCTGACAGTCTATTTGTTTTCATTATGTAAACCAGCATGGTTTGGGATTATGCAGATTTCCACCTTTTTACTTAGAAGGCAAAGAATATTCATTAAGGATATCAATAAAGACCTTGCCCCTGATTGAGTCTCTGAGGCTGTTTCCTGCATGCTGAAAGACAGAAGAGAAAACTGAAGGGGTTGAGAGAGACCAGGAGATTGATTGGAAGGCAAATTATAAACCCATTTCAGCTCTTGGCCTGCAGGCTGGGAAGTAACATTATTTGTTGTCAGGGATAGAAAACAACTCAGATTCAGGTCCAAGTGATTATTCCACGTTGACACTGCTGCCTCTCTGCCAACTGCAGCTCCATTTAGACATAGATTAATTAGGCTGGGGGGGGGGCGGTGGAGGGAGGCGTTGGGCTAAGAGAGCTGTGTGGAAGCAGGCAGCTCTGCCAGGAGTAGTCAAAGTTGGAGGTCTGGAGACTTGACCCCCAGGAAGATGACACCCCACTTTCACTGATAAAACCATAGCAAACCAGGGTGAGAGACTGTGGATAGAAAGCAGACCCTACTTCTATAGCAATGAGGTGTACATTTCCACTGCCTTTGTTAATGCCAGTGAGGCAAAACAAAACAAAACAAAAAACCAAAAACTAAAACAAACAAACAAACAAACAACAACAACAACAAAAAACCCCAACAAAACAAAACCCAAACCCCAAACTAAAACAAAAAACAACCAAACAAACCCAACAGAAAACAACCTTCAAACTCACTTGCTGGCAGGCTGTCCCCATGGAGACAGGGGTGGGGGTGGGGTGGGGACCAGCAAATCATCTGTAGACTTGAGTGGCTTATCAATCTTTTCTCTGGCCTTGTAGAAAACATCTTGGATTTTTTTTATCATCCCTGCATGTGAAATGGAAACGTAGTGTGTGTACACACACATGGATATGTTATGACCATTACTTGAATTATGAGACAGACAGTAAAAATAAGGAAAATTCTTGGGGAAGTGAGTCCCCAAGTTCATTGAAAACAATATATTACAGGCTCCACATGAGGACCTTAGTGTCTCTCCAGAATCTTTCTTACTTACGGCGAGTCTTTGGCCTGAATGAACATCTTCATATTCTTTGTATCTCAGCTGACAGTGTCTGTTTTGTCAAAGGCTGGGACAGTGTAGGGTCCATCCGTAACTTGCCCCACCACCCTTTAGCAAGGGCAAGATGTACAGAGAGGGGGCTGGACAGGGGTTCTTGCCATCGGGAGTTGGGTGGGGAGCCGGATGATAATCAATAGCACCCAGTCTGTCTTCTCCAGCGTCTTTGGCAGGCACTAGTCCTGCCTGCAAAGCTTTCCCCCAGGGCTGAAGCAGGCTGGCTTAGTGTTGCGAATGCCAGTGGTGGTCATTGGAAGTAAGATTCCCAGAAAGAACCCTTACAGCGTCTGGATTCTTTCCAGAAAAACTCAGATGAGGATTTTTCTCTTTTACTGTTAACACTTCATTGCACGAATGTTTTCCTCCAGTGGTGGCGCTGAGCTGAGCACGGTGCTAGCAGAAGGGGGCGGTACTTTCCCTCTGGACCCTGACTTGGAAGCCAAGTGCGACTCCAGCGCAGTCACCGCCCGAAGCAGATGTGCGAGCGGAACAGCTGTGCGCCTTTCTTTCGGCCAAGGTTAGCTTGTTTGGGTTTGTTCTTTTCCACGTGGAAGTGCGGTGTTTTGCCTTCCTCTGTCCTCAGCCGGGCTTTCACGCTTTTAGATATTAATGGTTTCATTTCAAAAGATATTTTGCGTTTTACTTATTAAAGAGGAAGAGGGGTATATTCTACTGCTTTGGGGGGGGCATAATATGTTCAGATGAGTTGTGTGTTACATACTAAATCACATGCATTTTACCGTCATTAAATCTCACTGTATTTAAAGGATGGAAATTTACAGGGGTTGCCTCCCATTTCTTTTCTTCTTAGCACTTTAGACTCCTTTTTCCATTATAAGAAGAGAAGCCAAGATCATTTTTTAGCCTTTAACGACTTATGTAGCACTTACTCTTGCAGATAAGAGAATCTTTTTGTCACAGGTGACTTAGAAAGCAAGTCTTATACTGGGATATAACTTCCGCATCACTGCGATACCCCAGCTATCTACAGAGTATGTTCGTTTTACTTTAATAGTTGTATTAATAAAAAGTTATTTAAAGGCATCATTTTTGTTTTTAAGAAGCTCAACTATTTTGAAACTCCTCATCCACTGGCAATGATCTCTATTTCACTTCTAAGACTCTTGGTATTTTTGTCTTTTTAGAGCATTAATCAATAGCACAACTAGAAGAGCTTTTTTAAACAAACAAACAACATAACACAACACAAAAAAACTAACTGTCCACTAAATTGAGAACACAGTTGGTACAGAATATTAACCTTTCTGAAATAGTCATTCTGCAGCCAAATGGGTACAGTAATTTTTTTTTTTTTTTTTGATCAAGTTAAAGTAAGATGGTTTGGAAAGATGAATCACCCTTGTAATATCCCTAGGGGTGTTCATTAGAACTATTTGAGAATTACTTCCTAATGAATATATACTATTGGCTTAGGCCTTGGGATAAATGTAGTATTTCTGACAGCTTGTTTTGCTCTTGTAAGCAATAATTTTGGGTTTCTTTACTATAAGAATTTAAATACAACTGGCAAGATTAATGTTAAAGAAGTTAAATCGAGAACTTGAGAACTGGAGGCAGGAGAATTAGGAGTTCAGGGTCACCCTCATCTACCTGGCAAGGTCCTATCCAGTGAGGGTTATAGGAGATCCTGCCTCAGTAAAAGCAGGAGCCTTCGAGGCATCAGTAACATGGGAAGGGAATGGGAAATTGTACCCATACTTTGTGTTTTCAGCAATGAAATCTTTTTTTTTTCTTTTTTCCAGCTTTCTCTAGAAATACAAATAAAAAGTAGGCAGAGGGATGAAGACAGGAGAACCGTGCCTGGCAGGCACTTTTGTCTTTGAAAGGTGCTGCTTCCTCTTTAAGACATTTTAACAGAGGTTTTATTTATGTTTTTGCATTATTGAGAATGGGGGTGGGGCAGGGGTCTAGCATTGTTATTGTGGTTAAGATAAACAGAGTAAGTTAAGATCTGTGACTCAGTTTTACATTATTGTACTAGGAAGATAGAAAATGTGGAGCTTTAAAAGGGACCACATTTGAGTTGTCGATAACAGAAAACATATAACAACGTCAGCCAAAAGTGAGCAAAAGGAACACAACTGGAGATTGCTTCTTGACAAGTTCTTCTCTAAGTAGCAAGTCAAAGGGCTGTGAAAACAGATGGCCAACTTCAGAGCACAAGAACGGCTCTCACCTTGAGTCTTAGGATGCTTAATGTTTTCAAGAATAACTTGGATGGTGTAAAAGAGAACACTGGCATTTAAAAATCACGGGTGCTGTAACTGATAAGGTCTTGAGATGATAGCAGAAAGGGGCCAGGGTGAAAATTAGCCAGGAAGCAATCAAAAGTTGATCAAAGTCTATGTGGGGAAATCAAATGTCTAAGTTCTAAAGCTGTTGGGTAGTAAGACGGGACACAAGAGGGGACGCTGTAGTTCATACATTGGCTAGTGGCAGGAGATATTGCCCAGGAAACAGGAGGCCTGGTAGGTAAACACTAACCTGAGAGAGTTGTCAGCTGCTGCTCCTCACTGTTACTGACTCAGACTTGAACCTCTGACAGCGGTGATGGGCAGGTGCGCCAGACAGCACGGGGCTGCTAATCATGGAATCCCATGTGGAAGGCATTAATTCTTGTTCCAGACATTTAATAGCACTAGGCCATGCACATTTTATAGTAGAAATATCCTTGTGTCCTGTGTGATTTTTTTTTTTCTTGTTGTGGTGATGAAATAACATCTTAAGAGAGGAAGGATCGATTTTGGCACGTAGTTCAGGGCATACAATCTATCAGGGTGGCGAGGTTATGGTGGTGGGAACTGCTATGGCTGTTGCCGTAGGAGTGTAAAGTGGATGGTTATATCATAGAGGCAGTCAGGAAGCAAAGAACTGGGGCAGGAACTTGAGAGGAGAGCCTGCCCCAACGTGGTCTCTTCTCAGTGAATTAATTCTTGCCACAGTTGTATCCTCCCTTGGTAATTGCTGATGCATTTCCTGCATCTGAAGTTCCATATCCATAATTCCCTTCTTCTGGTCAAGAAAGAGAATTGCTCTTTTCTCTGAGTGTTGCCTATACCCCTATTCACACCTTCATGCTCTTGGTCTGTTTTCCTACCTTCTGACCCCTTCTTTTGTTCATTCCTCCTCTCCTCTGATTGTTTGACCTCCACACCATTCTTTCTACTGGGATGCTGCCGTCTTGTAACTCCTTAGGGAACTGTTACTCAGCCGTTAAAGCTCACCCCACAGCAGCCCACATAACTAAGCATCCTGAATTGAAATTGCTTAATTCTGCCAACCAGGCTATGGCTCCTGCTTGGTGGCAAGTGAAGGGTGAATGGAAAAGTTAGTGAAGGGTTAGCTAACTCATACCTGAACATGTTTCCTTGCATTGCATTTTCCTGACTCCTTTGTCATGTTTCATCTTCAGGAGACATAAATAAGCATCTATTTATCCTAGGTAAAACTGCAATGACAGAACACTCAGCTGATTCCACCCAAGTCTTGCTTGGTGAACCAGTGAGTTTACTGGAGTGACTTACAGGGATAAGGGTGAGAGGTCACATACAGGACCGTGATGATTCATACGCAGCTACATCACCAAAAAGCCCACCGCAGGAAGAGTGATGACTCAGAGAAGCTACATCCTGGCAGTTTCCTGTACAAGAAGCACTCATTCCCCATGAAAGAGGCCTCTCCTTCAGCAATTGCTTACTGTTTACATAACCTTATAGAGGGAGAATTGTGAATTTTATAAATTTCTATGTTTCCGAAGTCTGGTAAATTTCCATAGTTTTTGTTTGTTTGTCTTTGTTTTGTCTCTTATGCGTAAGAGCCCTTGTCATGCCTCCAAGAGAGACTGTTTCAGTTCAGAGGAAATAGTTATGTCACACCTGTTTACATTCTGTTCCTGGGCATGGCATTCCCACTGTTTACACAATGCTATTCTGAGCTCACCCTGTCCTTTCCTATGTCAGCGATTCAGCTTTTCCAATAGTGTCTTGGGAACAGAGATTCTGTTTGTAGATATCTAATCTTGTAAGTCTTTGCTGGTCCTCTGCAAGTTCATAAAACACCAGCACCAAGTAGCATAGAGTGACAAAGTAGGTATTAGAAATAAACATAACTACATACTTCATGGTGACAAAGCCATGATGTATGCCATGACATACAGTCTATCTATATGTCAGGATATAATCCTGGGAGATTATATCACTTGGAGGCTGGAAAGATGGCTCAGTGGTAAAGGGCTTGTAGCACAGGTATCCACATAAGGCCAGGCATGAAACTTTTCTGGCTAGAAAATTTTGTGGCTAGCGAGTCTAGCTAATGGAGCAAGCTCAATGACATGCACCGTCTCAAAAAGCAAAAGAGGGAACCATAGAGGAAGATGCTCAAAGTTTACCAGAGTGAGTTCTGGAGATGATGTGTGTCTCCTTCTAGACTGGCCACTTATTCCAGTTGGCACTGGATTGGCTCTTGCCCTTTCTGTCTGGGGATTGCTTCTTAATGCCCCCTTTCCATCAGGTTAGTTTTCCTGCTTCAGTGTGAGTATCACACTGCATGTGTGGAGGTCAGAGGATGACTTCTCAGAGCTTGTTATAATTCAGCACATGGGCCCTAGGGATCAAAGTCAGGTTGTTAGGGGAGGGTCCCGTGTCATGCTCATCTCCAGGGCTTGTTCCAACGGCTCCTATCTGTGATAGTTGTCTCTCTCTCTATGAGTAAGTGTGTGTGTGTGTGTGTGCGTGTGTGTGTGTATGTGCGTGCGTGTACACACACACGCATGCATGCATATGTGTATATATGTGCACATGTGGGTATCACAATGCATTTGTGGAGGTCAGAGGACAACTTGTCAGAGCTAGTTATAATCCACCATGTGTACTTCAGGGATCAAAGTCGCGTTGTTAGTGTAGGGTTGATAGTGCTTGCATCCTCTCAGGAGAAAAATAATTCATTAGGGAAGTATCCCACAAAAGTGGTAAGAAGTTTAAGAGAATCCTCACAGTCTCAACATCTACAGGAGAAGCGACTCATCCATCACATGTGTTTGTAACCTTCTAAAGCATGTGAATATCAACCTTATGCCAAGCGTGTAAGATGGTCTTGTCTCATGACAGGGGTGACGAACATAAATGCTATCACATGGTTATAATATTTAACTCTTATGATAACGTCCTTGCACTGAATGGAATTGAAGCTCTTCCCTATAGCTTTGGAAAATTTGTTTCGGTCCTAATTTGAGTTAAGCCTAATGATGAATTGAAGGTTGTACCTAGGAGTGTATTAGCTGGGTATGTGTGTGCCACCTTCCCAGGGAGAAAAGGTTGCTTAAGCTTAATCTTTGAGACTAAGTAATAAAGGGTCAGTCAATAGGCTGAAAAGAGGCATTGGCTGGGGGTGTAGCGCAGTGTTGGGGATCTGCATTAGACTTGATATGAGGCGTACATTGGCACACAGGGGTGTTTCGGTGAAAAGGCCATGTAACCCTGCTGAGAGAGGGGCACCATTAGATAGCTGACCATGTGCTCTGTGCACCAAGGCAGCCATGACAGCAGGACAGAGGAGCGGGACTAGAGAATGGAGAAGCATGGCTGCCGGAGAGAGGACCCGAGGAGGGCCTTGCAGCAGCCCAGAGCAGTGAAGACAGGAGAGTGTGAGGACGGATTTGGGGGCCAACTTGTTCAGCCAATTGCCAAGTGGTGCTGTTCACACTATTGGGTTTTTGCTTTTGTTTTCTTTTTTATTAGCTATGTGGTCTTGAGGTTAATATACCCTGTTGAGTACAATATTACATCATTAGTGCCATGATGCCCGGAACATAATAGGTGTTTGGCGAATACTTAACACTTAACAATTACTAGGGCTGAGTAATAAGTGGAGCCCCTGCTCTTCTAATTGGGACGGTGGTAAAATGCACAACAAAGGCCTGGAATCTTCAATCAATGTCAAGTTGTGTCTGTTTTTGTTTGTTTGTTTGTTTTTTTCTTGCTTCTTTTGGCAATCTTCTCTTTCTTCAGGTTTTTTTTTTTTTTTTTTTTTTTTTTGTCATGAATAAGATAGATTATGGAGGAAACTGGAGATAAAAGAAGGTGACACGAATGCAAGGAAATGCTTAATGGTGACAGAGTAAAAACTGTGGCAGGCAAGCAAGTTTTTGTTCTTCTACGCACTATATTTCGAATCCTGCTATCCAACTATTTCATGTTAAATAACAAATCCAGAAATGATGGGCTCTAAGGTTGTATGTCTACTCATCCGTGTCCATTTTGGATGCATTTGAGTCGTTTCTTTCCCTTCAGATCCCCTGAAGGCATTATCCCACCATTTTCTTTTGACTACATTTCTGCTCTTTTAAAGTAGGGAGCCTGTCCCCATCCTTTTGCACTTCAATCCTTTGGTAGTTTGGTGCTGTGACAGTTGCTGGGTTGTTCTGAATGAGAGACCTCTCTGCTATCCCTTCTTAGCCCAGGAAGCCAGTCCATGTTTCTAAAACCCTCCACACTGCAGCATCCCTGTCTGCAAATGGCATCGAATGGTACCATTGGAGGTGTAAGGGTTGAGTTTCTCAATTGGAAAATGCCTGCCTGGCACACAGTAGGCAAGCTGTAGGCTGTTATCTGTATTCATTTATGTGATGTGAATTTTCTCACTCTTTAAAGTTGAAATGGTATTTTGATCATTGACTCTTTCCTTTCTCTTCTTAAGCTTAATACTTGAAATAATCTGCTTATTCATAACTTTAGCAAAAATAACCTAGATCTCAACCCAACTGTGGGCAGACATTGTCCGAGAGGCTGGAGGTTCAGGAGGATGAGATGCGCCTGTCTTCAAGGAGCATTCTGAAGGGCCAGATAGGGAAGGACCTTATTTTGAGTACAAGGTTGAGGAGCCTGGGGGTGGGGAAGAACCTATGGGCTCAGTTCACCAGGTTTCTTAAGCCAAATTCCCAGGGAGTGTGCAATGAGCTAAGTAGACCAGCAGCGCTGTAGGTAGCTTTTAACTCTACGTGTCCTTTTCTTTGTGTTAGAGTCTATAGACTTTCCTTTTCCTTGTCTATGGCCCATAAACAAATGTGGAGAGTACTTTATGGAACAAACCGTTGTTCCTTAGGTATGACTTTGGGGCTACAGTTTCCCAGGGTGGAAAGAGCCAACTGGAAGCTGGAAGCAGAAAGCCAAAGTACAGCCCTTTGGCTAATGTATAGTTGTCTTTGTAGGTACTAGAGAACCTTGGGAGCCCTTAGCTACACTCAGCATCACAGTACAGAACCACTGGGAGGTCATGTGGTCCCGTCCACAGGGATGCCAGGATGATTCTGACTACACATCCATGTGGCAAGCCCCAGCCATCTTGTCTCCTTTCAGGATTGTTGGTAAGATGGCTCTTCTCAGACTTGATATCAGTAGCCCTTTTCCCTAACTCGGTGGCAATACATTACAGCATGTGCCACAGGCTGAGGACTGACAATCGGCTCTATATGACGTGGTATACCACACTGGACTACAGTGGACTTTCTGCCAAGATCATGTAGTTCTGGTCTTGTTTTGTTAAGCTTTTGGCTTCTAGCATTCAAATATAGCATGCATAGCACTTTCATTTTGAACCTATTTTCTTTGGATATAATTTCCAATGATAGAAAAGTTGTAAGTTAAGAACAGTGCAAAGAATTTTCCCACACTCTTTATTCTAGTTAACCCATAGTTAGCATTTTGTACCATTTTGTCCTTCACTGTGCTTTTCCCTCTGTGCCCTGTGTATATAACGCACACACAAAATATAGATATTTTAAACCACATGAGAACAAGTGTGTATACATCATAGACCTTTACCCTAAATATCCAGTGTACTTCCTAATTGCAAGGTGATTCTCTCACACAACAACAGTGCAGTTTTAGTATCAATAAACCTAACACTTATTTAAAATTGCCTGATTTCCTGACTATGTTCCAGTTTTGTAAATTAGTGCCATAATGACCTTTAAAAAATTTTTTTTTGGTGTGTGTGTTTCTCTTCAAGTACCAGGATCAGGTGCTGACTTTCATCACCACATCTCTGTGCTCCTTTAATCTGAAACCTTATCAGAGCCTTTCTTCATCTTTGTGAAATGTTTTTGAAGAACATAATCTTTTGTTCTTTTTATATCATGAACATGTGGTAATGCAGCTACCTACACCAAACAAAACAAACAGTTAGTGTCAGATGGAAACTGGTTGAGAGGAAGAAAGAAAGGAAGAAGAAAGGATAATTTGGGGGATGAATATTGTAAAAAAGTATTACATACAGACATGTAAAATTTACAAATAATAGAACAAAGTTGAAGAAAGAACGCTCTGCACTTTTGATTAGATGTGTAAGGCACATACTTTCCTTTAGGCTCTGCATTTCCAGCAGGAAATTTCCTTGGCAATGGTGGCTGTTAGCCAAGTGCCACATCTGGAGTCACATGATGTCCATCTATCTTTTATTGCAGTATTAATTATCTTAATTCATGTCTCATTTCTTTTCTATGTAGTAACCATTTTTCTCCTTAAACTAATAAGAAACAGGTTGTTTTTTTATTCCTTTGTCGCTATCTTTTGATTCCTATCAGGCAGTTATTCCCCCACAGTGAAGTTAGCGTTCTTTTTTTTTTTTTTTTTTTTTTTTTTAAAGTCTTATGTTAATCTTTCTAGTCCTGTTACAA
>NC_034608.1:83226030-83275837 GCF_900095145.1 Mus pahari | reverse complement strand
CACACCAGAAGAGGGCGTCAGATCTCATTACGGATGGTTGTGAGCCACCATGTGGTTGCTGGGATTTGAACTCAGGACCTTCGGAAGAGCAGTCGGTGCTCTTAACCACTGAGCCATCTCTCCAGCCCGAAGTTAGCGTTCTTAAACCCTCCTCTTTCCAACTACGATGTCTGGTTTAGGGTGATGCTCCCACCTAATCTTATTATACGGTGAGAGCTCAGGTAGGGAGACAAGCTGAATGACTGTAAAGAGCTGAAAACACTAATGAAGCTATCGCTGGGCTGTACTGAAGGCTTGGTTGGTATCATAGTGATTTATTCTGAATTGCCCGTACTTGGGGGTTCATAATGAAAATTTGCAGTTTTACAACTATGAAAAACCATGGTTTGGCTTGCAGGTAGTAGTTAGTGTATATTTCCGTTTCTCTTTCTTCAGCCCTTGGCACCTCCAACAGCAAACATAGCTGTAGAGACAGTGCAAACCCTCAGTTATAGGGCCTTCTATGACTTCATCAAGAGAGTTCCAGGAGCAGGTGTCTTTGGTAAACATCTACTGTTTGAAAATAAAAATCTCTTGGTTTTTGCCCTATTTTGAAGATGAAGCAATAGGTTTCGTAGGTTGGAAACTCTTAAATTTGTTGATTCATGCTGCTACTATCATTTCACTAACTTTAACAATATTTCTCAACTAAAAGAAAGGTCTGTCCTTAAAATATCTAACCAAGTCTGCGAGCCATAAGATTTTATGGGCCAATAACTTAGTGGCTGCTTGAAAAATAACCAAACAAAAGATACCAGTTTGATGTCACTCTTCTGTAACAATTCCTTAGGGATGGATGGCTCATCCTAAACCACCTCACTTGATGCAGATATTTCTTTTTATTACAGAAACTTCCCAGCATTGTGTGACAAAACATTTCCTGCATCTACTCACCCCACACATACAAACCACAGCAGACTAAAGTATTAAGTAAAGAATACCACCAAATCCAATTGGTGAACCAATAAGTTTTATTAGAGTTACTCACAGGAATATGGATGTTACTGACAGGCACAGAAGACATACCCCAACATGGGTGACAGCTCACAAAAGCTGGGAAACATAGCACATCCCAAGGGAGCTTGACAGGTTGGAGATTGTCCTTTCCAGGTGCCTCATGATCTCTTCCAGGAAGTTCAGCTGGCTTGTGCTTTTTCCACACAGCTGATTTGGTCTTAGAGTTGATTTTCTCTTATTGAATAATCTAGCATGGAGTTGCCTAGTGAATCTGGTCAGTTTCAGGGACATCCTGAAGCTATTTTGAATGTTTTACCTTCCTGCTTAAGGAGCTTCCTGCAGGTTGGAATCTCTGCAGGTTGGAATCTCTTAAATCCAGGGAGAAGTTTTTCAAGGATGCCATCAAAGAGAATGTAGTTTGTTGTAATTTCATGAGCATAAACTTTTATAGTTGGTAGCTGTCATGGCATCCAGCAGATGGCCAACATCACTACACTTTAGTCAAAATTCAAAATATTCCAAAGTACCATTGTGTCATACCATTGATATCTTGGGTGCCATAGAACTCAGTTTGGGAACCACTGGTTTAGGTAAAAGAGCTTTGGGGGGCATATTCTATCATCCTTCCATATCTTTCAGCGACTCAAATATGTGTAGTATAGGTTAGGGGCAATATCACTGTCAGAAGAGGTAAGGCCTCCACACATGCGTGGAAGGCAGAGATGATAATGTATGCTAATGCCGATTGCTGAGATAACTGGCAGAAGGTAGAAATATCTTCTTCCATATATAGATAACAGCTAAAGGGGTCTAACTGTGGCCTCTTGGATGGTGCTCCACTGTATACTGCTTAGTAAGGAAGAGAATAATGGCTGTTTCTCTCTGTTGTTGATGGGTTGAGATGTCCTTACTAACACTTTTGGTTTGGTGCACTTTTTATTTGGTCCTTCCCAAAGGCACTCATTTTCTTTGGATTGGTGATTTGTTTGTAAAACATTTCGGTATTATTCACTTCAGACTCTGAAAGAATGAGGTACATTTTCAAGAAACTAAGATTATAGTAAGATTTATGCCTATTCCTCAATAAGAGGCTATTGTTATAAATTAGCAGAGTTCTGGTAGAAGCCCAATATGTTGATGTGATAATTTTGATTTTATGGCTTTGAGCATCAGCTATGGAAAGATTCCTCAAAGGAGGTTTTTTGAACATTTTTAGCAGCTTTCGCATGCTACCTAGGATCAGCTACCTTACCCAGCTTGTGGCCTTCAGAGGCAAGGGTCCTGGTGGGTATTTTCTCCATCACAGCACCTTGGTGCACAGATAAAGAAATGGAAGCTCTAGTTGCATGGCAATTCTTCAAAGGGTGAGGTGGCTCGGGATTCTGAAAAAGAACTGGATGTCAACAGATTTTTGGCTCTCACAATCTCCTGGACTCCAGGTCAAGTTTGTCACTGTGTCATGTAGGGAATTCAGCATTTCTGATCCACTCCACTATCCGGTCACAGAATGCCCTTTCTCTCCTATGAATCTCATGCTCTGCTAATGCCTGTGTTGGAGTCAAGAGTCTAACTCAGCCCTTGTTTAATGATGAGAACACCGAGGTTCAGAGGCCTGAAGGGGTGGGCCATCTGATGTTAAATATATATATTAACATATATATATGTCACTGGGGCAGGAACCTGACTTGTGTCACAAATCAAGCCATTAAAGTACTTCTCTTCAGGCTCAACAGTTGAAGAGACAGATGGATTCTGACAGGGAGCTTGCTGGAATGTTGAAGTAGCAGTTGTTAAACATTTGGATTCATCATGGATCTGGAATGAAAGCTGCGTATGGCCAAAGCCTTTGTGTATATCATTTGCTGCAGTATCTTCAATGCCCAGGCACAGCACAGCATTTAGGGACATAGTTTATTTGTCAACAGAACACACAGTGGATGATAATTTATTTTATAAAAACTATTTACACTTAGATAATCAATATGCCTGCAGGGAAGAAGTACTAAATTCCTTCTAACTTTTATAGATGAGCTTTAGTTTCTAATTTACTAAAATGAAATAATAAACCAAAATATCAATGCCTGTAAGAATCCTCATCAGCAATAAAGTTATACTGAGAGAATAATTAGGGTAGTCATATTTTTTGAGAGATCTAGTTATTGTTTTTAGTTATGTTTGTATGTGAGTTCATGTGCACCATGTGTGTGCAAGTCACCAGAGGGCACTGGATCCCCTAGAGCTAGAGTTACACAGTTGTAAACTACCTGATGTGGGTTCTGGGAACTGAAACCCTAGTTCTCTCTAAGAGGAGTGTGTGCTGTTAACTCTGATAATCTTGTTGTCACTAAGTGAATGTATGTATTTTAATATAATATTTTCATTTGTTATTTGAAAATTTGACATATGCACACAGTACACTTTGACTATTTTCTTCCTTTAAGTCCTCCCAAACTTCATGTCCTCTTTAAAAACTAAATAACCCTTTGAGACCAATTAGTGCTACCTATAAGGGAGTAGGTGTGGTGCTGTCCACTACTGGGTACCACCCCTAAGGAAGCTGATGGCTGGCTCTTCTCTCCTTCTTGCTATATATTTTAATACTGGTCACAAATGGAGGGCAGACGTGAAATGGATTGTAGATCCAACTTTCACTTGTGTTGAACATTTGCAATTCTGACTCCCTCATAAGGAAAACATGAGAAGACAGCCTGTCCATGATAGTTAGGGCATTGTATGACCTTGACATTGGAAGGTACCATTCCTTCTGGCACTCTGCCATGAAGCATGGATAAGAAATCCTTGCTATTTAGGGTCTACAGCACTTGGGGCTTCTACATCATCTCCATGTCGGGAGGAATTTTCAAGACTGAGTCACTGCTGAGAATATGAATCTCCTGGCATCTTTATACCATCAGTTAATGCATGGCCAGTTTCATTTGGTTACTTGTGCTTGTTTCTATGAGGAGTAAACCATGCAAGTGCTAATCTGTTTGGAGGACCTTCACAGGAGGAACTGGATCATCTCACCTCTTGGTTCTGAACCAAGAACTGCATATGGAGGCAGTTTCTTTTCATTTTTAACAATTTGCTCTTGGAATCCTACAGCGCATAGTGAAACCCAAAGGGCAGGAACATGACCATAATTTTAAATGAATATTTTCGTCATGCTGTCCTTCCAGGAAACCAGTAGAGGTAACTAATGAGGGGTCATTACATTATATTGCCAAAGGTGTCCTCCAGGGGTTGCCAGGACTGTGGAAGCTTTCCAGAAGTTTTTTATGAGGAGATGAACTTGGCAATAACTTACAATGGGTTCTCTCTTGTAGTTATGTGACATACCTTAGCCCATAAAGGTCTAGAGAATTCTAAAGGAAAGGTAGATGCATTCTTTAACTGCAGGTTCTCCAGATTTCCTCTGCACCTTTCTAGAATGATGTATGCTTCTTTACTTTCTTAATAAAAACCCTTCCCAGCAGCCTTCACACTGTTCGGGCTGGTGTGAAGCCAGGCTCTGAGATGGGACTGCACCTCACTAGCTGAAAACTGACAGCATTTCCTCTCTGACTCAGACCTGTAAGAAGACACAGATGCAAAGGTACACGCCCATAGACTCTGTCCACATGTCTAGGGCTGGTGCTGCTTACATACAGTTTCAGTGCCCACAGCAGTACTGATTGATATTTGGTGCTGCGGTAGAGAGAGAAGCTCAACAAGATGCTAAGCCTCATTTTCTGAATGAGCAGAGGGGTATAGTCTCTTGGGGAAGACTGGAACCCAGCAAGGTCACTCCAGTTACTTTATTCAAATATCATACAAGGTTAATTGGGACTGGGAAAGGATCCAGCTACCAAAGTTATCTTGCCCTTTGCTGCTTATGAGAGCAGTCAACCCACACCGATCTCAGTCCCTTTTGACCATGGCTAGCCATAATCAAAAGTTATAACTCCAGGTTGGCCAGCAGTATCTTTGGACCAAAATTAGTGCAGCTGCAAGCTCTCACATAGCACCGAGTGCAGACCTTCCAGAGAGACAACATTTCTTCAAGATTCAAACAGTCTTATAATCATTTCTCCGCCTTTACTGGTTGACTCACAGATAGCGTATTTGCTAAAGGGAATTGATCTTATGGTGCTGTGGAGGTCCTCTGCCTCCTTCAGCCGCTCCTTGTTTTCTAGCTGGGGCTCTGCCATCGCTCTGTGGCAAGTCTGGACCTGAAGGCCACCTGAAAGGTGTAAAAAAGTGGTTCTGAGTGAGAACAATGCTAAAGGGGCTTTCCGAAGCCAGTGCTGCTGAGGCCCGAGGCTCTGCTGTGTCAATACAACTTGGTGATTGGGTAAGGAGCGGATTGGATGTTCTTCAAGAGAAATAGACTTTATTGTGGTTCTTTTCATCTTGGACATTGTGTTTTACTATTCTTGAGAGTCTCTCCATTGGCACGCTGCCATGGAGAAACCAGGCGGGAAAGAGTGTAGCTAACTGGCAGGTTTTCATAGTCACCCACCAGGGAATTGATACAAAGAATGTACAATGTTGATCTTCTTTTCCAAGGAGGGTCACAGGTGGAAACACATACTCATAGGGGTTACAGGGATGGAGCTGAGTTGCAAGACTATTGTTATCGCTTTTGGCAAAGCAACAAAGAGGGACGTATTTTATCAGAGGCAGGAGAATAAAGTTGGCATTCATGTGGCCATTAATATGCTTTGATGAGGGCAATCTGCGTTTCCCTTGCAACCATATGTGGTCACTAGCTGCTACTGTTTCCGTGTGTCTACAAAAGTTCACATGTTGAAATACAGTTTCCCCCAAAGCATATGTTAAGGGTATTTTTGCAATTTACAAGTTATTGCATCTCAGGAATTTTGTTATAGCAATAGAAAATAGACTGAACCACTAACCTGGGAAGTCACCCCTCCTCTTAAACATGAGGCTAGACTCGAGATCCCTGGCTGATCGGCATTCTCTTAGTGGAGTTACTAAGTGGCCTTTGGGTAGGCCAGAAGAAAGGAAGGCAGTCGGTTTCTGTAGAGGGTTCCAAGTGCCTTGTGACCTATTTTACATATAATCCCCTCTTTATTCTCTTCAACAGCCTTGGGAGGTGCAGTTCTTATTAGCTCTTTAAATGAAGATGAGATATGGAGACTCACAGAGATAAAAATAACTTTTTCAAGGCTACATAGCTAGAGAGGGATGGGAATATAATTCAAATTTAAATCTACACAGTTTTAAAGTTCACTTTGATGTCTGCCTCCCTGTCCTGCATGTCACCCACCTGCGTGGCCACCAGTCTTGTTTCAGAAGATCTTGGAGATAGAGCTCAGTGGCAGTCCCATAATTCTCATATGAAAAAAGAGTTGCCTTACTCCAATGCCTAACTGATGATTATATATCATAACTAGCCATGGCTCTAGATGGTTCTCTTTGCAGTTAGGCTGCATCCCTCTGACAGACAAAAATATAGTACCACGTTGGAGGACCTGGCTAGTTTATCTCATTTAGGTTATAGTTCCTCTGATTTTTGAACAGGCAGATAATGCTATCCATTAGCTGTGTGTCTGAAGCCTAGAATTTAGTGGCATTAACTATAATTTTTTTAATGGAGTAAACAATTCCATGGAGGAACTAAACAATGAACGTGTGACATAAAGCTATTATCAGTATAATAAATATTAACTTAAGGTTAACTGTTGATGTTAGCTTAAGCTTTCTCTTGACTCAAATTTCAAGGTAATTCTTAATCAGTTACAATCAGTTCTTTATTTTAACCTGGTTTGTGCTCTAATGTGAAAATCAACATAGACTTGCCAAAACACAGCATGAATAATATTAAGTATCTCTGCAGTCTAATTACAAAATGTCAAATAACATTATTTAGGAGTAACATGAGTCTAAACATATGAGTTAAGAGATCTCAGGACTTCTCAACTGTTAGCTTTGAAAGGTAACCATTTGATTTGATTCTGCTGGGGAGATATCTTTCAAATCTTTCACAGCTGGTAGCTAGGAGACGAGAACTCTTATCGTAGCTGGTGCTGTGTTACATCGGAGCAATGTGTGTATCGGTATGTCTGTACATGCTTGTGAGTATATGTAGAGGGTGTGTTCCACTGGAGCATTATCTATGTGATAGTGTGCTTATGTATACAGGTGAGTGTGTGTACATAGTGCTGGCTACTTTTGAGCATTGTGTGTCTGTCCGTGTGCTTGCACATTTGCACACTGCATGTAAACTTCAGAGGAGAAACTCAAGTAGTAGTCTTCAGCTACTCCCTCCTTTTCCTTCCTTACCTCAGGGTCTTTTACTGGCCTAGAACTGCCCAAGTAGGCTAGGCTGGCTGGCCAGCAAGCTCCAGCTCTCAAACCATCTATGCTTTCTGTACTGTAAGTAGAAGAGTATGGAAGCACATCTAGGTTTTTTTTTTTTTTTTTTTTTTTTGTCTTTAAAGAAAAACAGGTTCTAGGGATCAAAACCAGATCCATCTGCAAGTGAGGCGAGCATTTCACTAAGCTCCTTTTCCTTCCCTTACACTGGAACATTTTGAAGAAACAGTTTAGCCAAGCCTAGTCATGTGCAGGTTATCAGGCTTGGCCTAGCTCATGCGTCTCTGTCAGCTAATCACAACCAAGAAACACAGACATACCCTTCAGGTTGTAGAGTGGTGCGGTGGCTCATGCTCAGATCATTGCCCTGAGTCCTTCCTAACTCATCTATTTAAAATGTGAGCCAAGCCTTCAACAGCAGAGCCATCCAGTCCATGTTCTCACAAGCTCAGTGGAAGAGCAGGTGGCCAACTGATTCTGGAAGCATTTGAAATAGTCTTCCAGTGATTTAGTTACTGCAGAGTACTCAGCAGTTCTTTGTTGGAAGCTTAAACCCAAACGTGGATGCTCTGTGGCTTGTGCAAGGTAGATGAGGGCAGCTGAAGAATGAAACAAGAACCAACCGAGTGACTGCCCAAGAATGTGTACCTAGCTAGACCTGTTGCCAATGTTAGAACAGGGAGTTATAACAGTTGAGAGTCTTAATGAAAAACAGTTGAGGCATCTCTGTTGAAATACCTGTTTATCGCTACTAGAAAGGTTTGAGAAAATTTGGTAGCTTGGTAAGGTTGTGGAAAGGATCACTTTAAATTTGTATGTGCTGGCCTTTTTTCTTTATTAGCATGTTATGCTGCTCAGGCAATAGACATAAGCAACACTTTCACTGGATATAGTGTAGCTTAGACCTGACCTACCTCCAAAACACACATGTCCCTGTCAGGGGTTGCCCTCCAGATAGAAACTGACTCCGAATCTCAGACGTCTAGGTGGGAAATCTTTTGAGGCAATCCAAAATGCTACCATAAAGATGGCCAAATGATACCAAGACACAGTAGTCATTTTTGTTCTGATGCTGGGGACCTATTTTAGTGTAAGTGTTAGAAAAATCTACCACTTGACAACTCAAGAAAATAAAGGACAGTACTGGCTTATTAGACATATGAGTGTGAGTGCCCTTCGGAATGACTTGACCTCGGCACTCAGATCTCTTGGCTCTACCCTTGTTGTGCACTTGACTTTAAGGAATAGGGAGGCTATAGCACCCTAAGACTTCGCTGAAAAAGCGAGCATACTTCTCTCTCGTTCATTGCATAAAAGTTAAAGATGGACTCTTCATGGTGATGACTGGGTCACGTGTCCATTTGTAACCCAATCCCTGTGCTCAGGGGGAATCATAAACTCAGCTCACCACGTATGGAGATGTGCATCACTCCTGAAGAAGATGATTTTCTTCACACAGAGGCCACAGAAAGGGTTGGAAGTAGGAGGTACCTCTAGGCTTGTCAAAATGCCCAGACCTTGAAGGAAAACAAGTGGCAGAAACTCTTCTCCATATGCACACTACAGAGTTGCTAATGGGCATTGCAGGTCTGAGTAGCCTAACAGTTCAGGAAAACTGATAACTCTCCTCTTATAAGTTAAATCTCTAGCTTTTGATGAAACTTTCATGTTTTTTTTTTTCTTCCAGTGTGTCTTTATTCACTAGGACAATATCTAAAATGCCCTGAGCCCCCAAATGAAAGCATATGGTCACTTAGTAACAGCCATGTAACTTAGTAACAGCCATGGTCTTGAAAGAGGGTGGAGTTATGGCACAGTTGTATTTTTAGTTCTATTATCCAAGACTATTTGGTTAAGAGAGGACAGAAACAGAGCTTAGACCAGTAAACAGTTATCTTTAAACAAAGTTACCTGAGTGCTTTTCCACTTAGATTCTTTTCCTGTCAATAAAGGTGACTAATGTTCTAAGTTGAGAGAACCATAGAAGACTTTGAAGCTAACGTAAATGCCTCCTGTCTACATGACAAGAGATCAGTATCACTGTACAGGATGATGACTTACTTTCTTTCCTATCTTAAGGACCTTGAGTTCTAGTGAAATGATAAGTGAAGATTGCTATGCTATTGGTCCTCAGCGAAGGGTACATTTCCCGAGTTTATTTTCAAAGGTGGGTGTTTATCAGATCTCAATAAAACCTTTTCTCTTTATACAGTGATTTGCAGATTCTAAAACAGTAAGATGAAAGATCTAAAATGAATGTCTAGTAGAATTTTGTCTTAGATTGACCTATCGTTTTGATTCGCGGTCTTTAGGAAAGCATCACCCCCACATTAGTTCTTATTGAATCAATGGCAATATGGATAAGAGAGTCTACGTGATTCTATAATGGAGCACAGGGATCAGCATCAAGTCTACACATGTGGCTTTCCTGCCCTTTATCTCTGTCGTCCTAGCTGGGTTTTCTGATTGTTTGTTTGTTTGTTTTTGAGGCATATAACTTTATTTTTTATTTTTTTTATTTTTTATTTTTTTTTTTTAGGTTTTTCGAGACAGGGTTTCTCTGTGTAGCCCTGGCTGTCCTGGAACTCACTCTGTAGACCAGGCTGGCCTCGAACTCAGAAATCCACCTGCCTCTGCCTCCCAAGTGCTGGGATTAAAGGCGTGTGCCACCACGCCCGGCATAACTTTATTTTTATATTAAACTCATGTTTCTATTAAAATATTTTTTATCTGAATACAGGGTTCCCCTTTCTCCTTTCAATTTGCCCCCCACATCCCCTCATTAGAAAGGAACAGGCTTCTAGGAGAAAAACAACAAAACAAACCAAAAATAATAGCAAAATAGAATATAAAATGAAACAAAACTGCCATAGCAAAGTTGGATAAGACAAGCCAAAGGAAAAACAAAGAGCCCCAAGAGAAGGCACAAGAATGAAGGACCTGGTGCGAAGGGAAGGGTTTGACGGATACATCCCATTTAGAGGAGTGCATTCCACAGTGCCCTGCTCCTCTCTGTCTCTGTCGGACTCTGGCTCTGGCTCTGGCTCTGGCTCTGGCTCTGGCTCTGGCTCTGTCTGTAATATCTTTCTATGGATCTCTATACTTGTTCCCATCTAGTCCCAGCTGCTCTTAAGATTGTTTTTCTGTAGGTAAAATATGAATTTGTTGCTTGAATTCCTTGTAAATGGAGTTTGAGGTGCTTGATCTAGCTAGGGCTTGGTGTCTTTTTTTCAGTTTAAGAGAATTCTCAGTGGCTATCTCTAAAACTCGTGTTTTTTCTTCACTTTCTCTTCTCTTTCTGGGGCTCCTGCCATGTGTCTTCTAATCAGTTAAACTCGTTTATACAGGTTTTCTTTCTTTCCTCTCAGTGCTTCTGACTAAACCTTTTATGTTGCCATCTGTTTTCCTAGAGTAGCTCCCCCCCCCCGCTAAACCATCTATTTTTCTTGTATTTGTTATGTTCCCTTTGATTTTTTTTTAAAACATAACTGATTAGTATGTGGTAAAATTTTCCATCCTTATTTTGTTCAAGCATAGTAATTACAGCATGTGATTTTGATCATTGCGACATGCAAGTCACCTGTGATACTCTGTTACTTCCCTTCCCTCTTGGTTTTGGCCATTTGCTTTCATTTCTAGCTATGATTTATAGTAATTTCTAATCAGATATTCTATATTTTGTCTAAGACACTGTAGAGGACTAGAGAGACACAGCTGACAAGCGCTCTGGTGATCTGAATCTCATTCCCAGCACACACACGGTAGCTCACAACCGTCTGTAACTCCAGTCATGGGGGAGATGATGTCCTCTTTTGGCCACTGTACCGGCATCACATTCACATGGTACACACACACATACATGCAGGCAAAGAACCCATCCATACACATTAAAAAACAAGAAAAGAGGGCTGGAGAGATGGCTCAGCCATTAAAGTCTAGGCTCACAACCAAAAAACAAGAAAAGAAAAAAAAGTCAGAAATAAGTGTAGTGTGCCTGCATACTGGTGTCGTGCTCAGGAAAGGATTTAAGTGCTCCCTGTGGAAGACAGAGAATACAGCTCTTCATTAAGACCCACACATTCAGTTATTTCAAACATCAGTGCAGGAACTTGAGTTTGGTCTGGGTTTGTTTACTTGACCCCTAAGGCACAGCACCTTACTTAAAATCACGTGTTTACCACGTCCTTTGTCTGTCGTAGACCCTAAAATTCAACTCCGAAGTGAGTAAGATAGTCATAAATTCTGCTTAGGTTCTTTTGGATGTTAACAATGGCTTTCTGCTCACAGCCTCCACCCCCTCCCCCTCCCCCCTCCCTCCACCCCCACCACACACACTTTGACAACTAACAGCTTTAGATTTATCAGCTACTTTAACTAAAAGGCTGAGGGGGAGATTTGGGTTGTTTTCTACAGTTCCCCTTCTCCAGGTCTTTGACACTTCAAGTCCTCTTTGTACTGGCTGTCCTGAATTTCACTTTTCATCCCCTCAGCTTGGTGAGTCCCCTGGAAGCGATGGGCCATCCAGAAATTGATTGATGTGCTGAAAGAAGCAAGAAACTAGAGAGCTCTGGCCTGTGTGTGTTCTTGGTTCCTTCAAGTCCGTTTGTTTTGATGGAAGATGAGTGCTTGAACAGGCACTTACTTCTTTTGCTTATTTTCTTTTTCATCCAACTTTTGCAGTTGTTCTCAAGGGATAGCTTAGTGGTATTTTCCCAAGGTAGTTTGAAATTATGTAATCTAAGGTTTTCCATGACTGCAGTATATGTGGTAATGTTATGTGTTTGTAATGAAGGTCTACCTTAGGAATGGAGGTATGTAAAATATTCTCATTGTATTCAAGTTAAAGTCATGATATTTTTTGTGTAGTTGCTGGCTTTTTTTTTTTTTTTTTCAGTAGAGACAGAAGATAATGGCAGAATCCCTGCCTCTAAAGATATCACTGTTTTGTAGTAGAGATATTTATTTATCACTTATCTCTATTGAACTGATTATCTCTGTATAATTACAGGTTATTATAAATTCTTCAATGGAAAAGTAGAGAAAGTTATGAAGAGGAGCAAGCAAGTAATGTGACCAGAAGAAAGGGTTTTAAAGAATGTGTCCACTTAGTAGTGTTGGCTGAGAACAGAAGATCGGAATCAGCCAGGCGGAGAGAACTTTCTAGAGGCAGCAGTAATGTGGAGACTCAGAACTAATAACTCGGGTTATTTGATAACTGATAGCACGCCAGTGTATACTTGGCATTTCAGGAGTACAGAAGGGGACATGTGGGCAATGGGGATAGAGGGAAGGAGTAGAGATGAATTTGGACCTTTATAATTTCTCCTAAATGCAGTTGAAGCCATTTCGTGGCTAGGGATTCAGGTACTTTTACTGTAGCCTAATCACCCCAGAAGCTATGTGAGCATTACAAGACTAGAAGAGATGGGTCATTTAGAAAGTTTTAATAGAAAGACCATATTAGCCAAGCAGTGGTGGCGAATGCCTTTAATCCCAGCACTTGGGAGGCAGAGGCCGGCAGATTTCTGAGTTCAAGGTCAGCCTGGTCTACAGAGTGAGTTCTAGGACAGCCAGGGCTACACAGAAAAACCCTGTCTCAAAAAAACCAAACAAACAAAAACAAACAAACAAACAAAAACAAACAAACAAACAAACACCATGTTAATCTGGTCCAAACAGACTTGACCTTAACCAAAAGGCAGAGACATAACTGATAACACAAAGAACATAGAGGGTAGGTAGTTCACTGTAATGTGAAAGGCACTGGGATGAAAAGCATCTTTCTCCTGGGTGAAATGGCTGATTATAACTATAGGAAGGGTCTCAGGAAGTTCCTGGGTGTGGCATGTGCTTTTTACACTGGATTATCACAGCCCTTTCTGCTGACCACAGCTGACCCAGCTCACATAACAGGGCTGGGACCTTGAGAGACATAAAAGTAATTCTGATAAAGTCTTACTCCAAGTACCAGGGGCCAAGTATGTGCCTAGGAGAGCAGAATTTGACAGTGGTGTCTGTAGCCTATATGTTGTGTTATGCCTCCTTCAAGAGTGGCTTCTGCATGCTGCCCAGCTGCCCTTGGAGGTGACATTTGATCTAGAAGCAGGTCCCAGCCTTCTGCCGAGTGGAGGGAGCAAGCTAGCACACTGGCATCAGTTTCCCCACTCTCTCACTCAGTGCAGCCACACTTACAGGACCCATTTAGCTTGCACTCCCCAGAGCTCTGTATTTCACATTTGAACTGCGGCAAGGCGTTTGCTAGGAGGTGGTCTTAACAGCCTTGCTTAGTCTTGAACTGTGAGTGCTCCAGAGGACCTGGGAGTCTTCTCAGCCACCTCTCTCGTTTTCCAGTTAAAGCAATAGCTAAACTACAAACTGTTTCTCACTTAGTCAGATGTCTGGGAAGTGGCAGATCCTGGCCCCACACCCATTCCATGTCTTTTAAATCCAGTGGCGGTGTGTTCTACTTGATTTAGTACGGCCACAGCCATCCACAGAAGCCTCACAGACGCAACAGGCCATCCAGTGTTGCTAACTGCATCCTATGGTTACTTCTCACTGCTGTGACCAGATGCCCGGCAAGAAGCAAGTTAAGGCAAGAGCATGTATGTTGTCCTACAGTTGGAGGGTCCAGTAGTCTATTAGGGTGGGGACAGCATCTCAGCAGGCATGTGAGGCAGCCAGTCATGCTGTATCTGCAGTCAGCAAACAGAGAGGGGAATGCTGGTGCTCAGGTTGCTTTGTGGGTGTGTGTGGCTGGGGACTGGGGTGGGAGAGGTTAGGGGGTGGTTATTTGTGCACATACATTCTCCTACCTCATGTGAGATAGTGCCTCTCTTGGCCTGGAGCTTACTGATTCCTTAGCCAGCGAGCCCTAGGGATTCCCCTACCCCAAGCTAGGATTACAAGCATCTAAGGTCCCTCGCCTGTCAGGCAAATACTACCTCTCTGTCACTCAACTTCCTCCTTATTTAATCCTGGACCCCAGTCCACAGGGTTCTGTCTTCATTCAGGGTGACTTGTCACTCATTAGTTAAACCTCTCTGGAAACACCTTCACAGATACGCCCAGAGATGTGTCTCCTTGGTGATTCTTTATCACCAATTTCATCCCACCCCATCCCTAAGAGTAGAACTGGTGTGCTGTTCCATCAGGCTGGTGACAACTCCCAAACGTTGTCAGGAAAAATCTAGTTAATAATATAAGGAAATCCGAGTCAGTGGAGGTGATGGACTTTTTCTTATCAGAACAATCTTTGTGAGTAAATGTTGACCGTCTCTCTTTTCCACCAGGAGTTATAGAAGTTAACAGGGTTTGGATGGTTGCAAGCTTTTGACCTAAGTAAGAGTGGATGTTCATATAGTCCATGGGACCTGTAGGGAGGGAGTCTATTGGATGTTCTCTTACTGGATGACAACTTAGAAGCTGTGCTTTCTGGCCTGCTCCAGTGTGAGTATATCATAGAGGGGAGGGATGATGAGAAAAGTTAAGGCTATTATGAATTGGAGAGGAAAAAGCCCAAATGCATGGCTTCTGAGAGATCCACAGATGACATCCCACTCATGGACAAGTCCTGGCCATTTTTGGTCAAACTATCTGGCACCCTTATCAGGTTAGATAGAAAGATTCTTTTATCAAAGTGGAGGTGCTTCTTGCTACCAATCAGGAGTGTACTACAAGATGGTGACGAGAGATCATCAGAACTCAAAGTAACTTCTCAGGACTGAGGCTCTCACCGTTAGGACTTGTTGGGTCCCTTTCTGTATCAGCTTTGTTGACCAATGACAGACAGTGACAGTCTTACCAGGTGAAGTCATGGTCAGTCAGATCAAAGAATGGAACACAAGAAAGTGACTCCCAACGCCTGAGATTGAAATTCTTCTAGGTTTGGCTCTTCTACATCATTAGCAAAGAAAGGGAAGTGTTCTTCCTTTTCCTCTGCTCAGCTCCCTTTTCCCATCTGAGCCATTAGCTCACTAGCTTGAGATCCTCATAAAACAGAAGTGAATGCTCATGGGCATGACATTGATATATAGTCCCTTTTAAAAGAAAAACTATAATTGTATTTATGCGTATATGTCTCGGTGACCATATACCATAGGTTTGCTGGTGTCTATGGATCCAGAAAAGGCACCACTGGATCCCTTGGAGCTGGAATTCATAGGTGGTTGTGAGTGACTTGACATGGGTAATTGGTACTAAAATGGGTCCTATGAAAGGACAGGAAGGACACTTTATCCCTTAGCCATCTCCCCAGAACCCAGGATTCTTTTATTCTTATTTACTTACTTAAAAATACCTTTGCTTTTTGTTTTTTGTTTTTGTTTGTTTTGTTTTCGAGACAGGGTTTCTCTGTGTAGCCCTAGCTGTCCTAGAACTCACTTTGTAGACCAGGCTGGCCTCGAACTCAGAAATCCACCTGCCTCTGCTTCTCAAGTGCTCGGATTAAAGGTGTGTGCCACCACACCTGGCTATACCTTTATTTTTTAATTAAAATATAATTAGCTCATTTCTTCATTTCCAGTTCCTCATCTACCTCTTCCCATATACCTTCCCTTGTTTCCTCTTGAATTAATGGCTAATTTTCATTCATTCATTCATTCGTGTGTGTGTGTGTGTGTGTGTGTGTGTGTGTGTGTGTGTGTGTGTTCCTGTTATTGGATAACCAATTAGGGGCTGATCCCTGGGGAAGATTATTTTTCCCATTCCTAGCATTCCTAATTTACCTGTAGGTTTTTTTGTTTGTTTGTTTTTTTGTTTTTTTAATCTAGTGTTGGGGGTCCCATGAGATTCCTACTTCCATGTTAGCATGCCTGTTGGTGTTGTATCTATTTGGGTCTTTTTTTAAGGCAGCCATGTTGTTAAGACACGAGTGAGGGCCCCCTGGCATTTTCAGAGTACAGAGGCCATGGTTCTTATAAAATCTTTTTGTTCATACATTTTTCTCCATCACACAAATAAAATATAATGAACTTCCAGGAACCTCAGTGAATAAAAACACTTTGCCAGTCATATTTTGTCTGCCTCTTTCAAATTCTGATTTATTACAAATATTTAAATTTTAATAAAATACTTTATTATTTAAATAACTTATTTAAATACCTGGGCTTGCTCGCTCCGTAACCCAGATGGCTTCGAAATCACAGTGAGCCTCATCTCTTTGTTGCTGTCTTCCAGAGTGCTGAGACATAGGCCTGGGCCACTCTTTAAAAACTTTTGTAGAAATACTTTAAGGCACCTATCAGGCATTATGCCATTTCACATATAAACTGCCCTAGACATTTCTAGTTGAAAAAGACTTTTATTTGCAAATGCATTATAGCATTATTGTTCCCAAGTATATTGGTTCATCATATCACGCAGTACCTAATCCATATTCAAATTTCCCCAGTGGCTTCTAAGGTATCTTTTATTGTTTCTTTTCAAATTTGTATGTGAATACAGCCCTCATTTTACATTTATTATTGTATCTTGTAACTTTATTTTATTATGCATTCAGTCCTTTATTCCTCTTTCTTTCTGATGGCATTACTTTGACAGAGATGTAGCTCAAGCTTCTGATGGACTGTATCTCAGAAGAGTCATTTCTCTTTCTTGGGTATAATCTATGAGCTCTCACATTGTCTTAGCAACTTGAGTAACTTTAGTGCAATTATTTTTAGATAAGGGTGCTTCCTATGTAGGTCTCTGTGTGTGTGTGTGTGTGTGTGTGTGTGTGTCTATTTTAATAATCAATATGGACTAATAGTTTTTAGATGAACTGGCAGCTAACAGCCCTCACTTTCCAAGGTGAAAGGATATCCAGAATATAGCCAGCAGTAATAGTTACTGGAAAAAGTAGAACTTCTGGGTTTCACAGTCAGCCAAGTCTCTTTGGCTGCTCTGGCAGAGGTGTAATGGAATTTCAGAATTGCATTTCTCACCAGGGATCCAAATTCAATACATGTGTGAGTCAGTCGGCAGACAAGATGGTTTTGAAAATAAGCCCAGAGCTCTGAAATGGTCAGACTAGGGACAGGAGGCAGCTGTAAAGAGAAGATTCTGGTCACAGACTATCCTCTTATGGGAGTGGGGCTTGTGGGGAGTGTAATTGCTGCATGCCTGAGTTGTAGGGTGCCAAGCAGAGGCCCGACTCTTGGAGTTCAGGTGGAGAGATGTGGATGGCTGCTGTGTGGGCTCTGGCACCACTAGAGAGACTTGCCTGTCAGCATCTGCCTGTCCTGCCAGTGCTTGTGAGCAAAGTGAAAGCAATTTCTGTTCCCGTGGCAGAGATGAGCTAGCTGTGAGAGTACCCAGCAAGTTGGCTTGCCTCTGTGTAGTAAGGTGAGCGCCATAGAGGGGGCCCCAGGAACTCGAAATGGATGCCAGATGCCAAGGACCATAGAGGTTTTTGCATGAGAACATGGCATTGAACTGCATTCACCAAAGGCCTGGGGACTGGCAAGAGAGTTGGGGGTGGGGTGGGGGAGAGAATTGCGCGGAGGGTTGCTTTGTTTTGAAGTGTTAAGAATGGTATCCATGGCATTGTACAAGCTAGGCAAGAGCTGCCACTGGGTAGCTCAGCCAGGACAGAATGAGCTTTAAACACTCTGGGCCCATAGAAGTGGTTACCAGCTTTTGATGGCATCCGCTCTAGTACGAGTCCCACTCTACCTTCTTCCGCCTTCCTGGTATTCAAAAGCCTGTGGAGATTAGCAGCTGTTGAAGGCAGCCCTGACGTGCTCCCTACTTTAAGGCTTGGTCTGAAACCCATATAGACTTGGAAGGAAGAGATAGAATTAAATACTGCTATAAAAACAGTTGGAGTATTTAATGAGTTTAAGTGACTCTTGATGACCTCAATGTGAGCAGGAAAGTCCCAGCACCTGCTGAAATCTTCACACAGAGCAAAAGAAAGTTCCCTTCCAAGCCCCTGCAGTGGACTCTTTGAAGAGCATAGGGTATGTAAGGTGTTTCCACCGTATCTTTGGAGCTCTGTTTGCCCAGCTTTCTGGTAACTTAGCTGCTTAGAGCTTGAATGGCAAACTGGGTAAAAGCTAACTTGCTGAGTTAGGAGAGGGAGAGCAAAACTGACTTCACCCTCTTTCATGCCTTCAGAATCGAAGTACAACCTCAGAGCTCTGCGGCCAGAGGGACACATCCTTTAGGAGGCCTGTCAGTGCCAAGTGGAAAACTGGCTTTCAGTCCAATTCGAACTGGCAGTCATCTTGTGTTGTTCCAGCAGGCCTAACAAGTGCACTTTTGACTCAAAGTGCCTCATGCTGTCTTCCGTGTCTTTCAATGTGATTTTCAGGGCCACAGACATTTTTGTAGCGAAACACACTCAAGTATGACTTTATAGGGGTATATCTTTACTGGGGTAGAGTGAACTACTGCTTTTTTGGCATCTATGAGAATTATTATTTGATGGAAAATGGCCAAGAATATCAAATCAGCAAGTATTTGTTTAGCTACTTTCTCCTTGTTGTGCCCCAAATATCTGAGGAGAACAAGAACATTAACAAAAAGAGAACATTTTTATTCTGGTTTTAGTCCTTATAGAAGGGAAAGCACACAATAGAGTGGCTTGGTCTGTGGAATTAGGAGCATGAAGTAGACCCTAAGCTCTCTAAAGGAAGCAGGAGCTAGTCTACAGTCTTCAAAGGCCCATTCCAACCTCCCATGACCTGGGCCCCAGCCACTCCAGTCCTACAGCCCGGAAAATAAGTACCACCCGCTGGGGAACAAGTATTCAGAATACCAACCTGGGTGGAGAAACATCTCGGATTCAAGCCACACAGCCTGTAAGTATTTAATAATCTTACTTCTGGCATGTTTTATTTTTGTTGTTGTTATAGTTGGTTTTTCAAAAACCAATTTCCTTCTTTTTTGTTCAGGAAGCAAACCTTTCAATGCCATCCATCCAAAAGATGCAGTGATTTTATTTATAGCTGTGTGAGTAGTGATATCAGTCTAGAAATGCTGTACTGTGTGTGCTGAGTGAAAGCTTGCTCGCTGTGGGTGGGACACTCACGTTGGCTACTCTTCTGCTGGTCAAAGCAGCTTAGCCAGTTTATTGGCATTTGAGTCTTATTTATTTATTTATTTATTTATTTATTTATTTATTATATGTAAGTACACTGTAGCTGTCTTCAGACACTCCAGAAGAGGGCATCAGATCTCATTACGGATGGTTGCTGGGATTTGAACTCAGGACCTTCAGAAGAGCAGTCGGTGCTCTTACCTGCTGAGCCATCTCACCAGCCCGAGTCTTAATTATTTTGCCGACCAGCTTTACCAGGGAATCTCCTGAATCTTGATGCTTTTTTGATATACTGGACCAACCAGTTCTGAAAATACTGTGGTTTTCCTATTAGTCTCAATAGTCAACCTACAACTCTACTGTTTCATTGACATATCTACAGAGAGCGACAGGAGGAGGAATGTGGATTTTCATGGTCTCATACATTTTGACTTGGGATGTTGACATTCTGTAAACTTTTAAGTCTTCTAAGAGAGATGCTGAGTTGTATCATTTTCCGAAAATGAAAAATGTTTATGAAAATATTATTATTTGGGGGGAAAAGTATTTAACTTTTGTTTGTTTGTTTGTTTGTTTTTCGAGACAGGGTTTCTCTGTATAGCTCTGGCTGTCCTGTAACTCACTTTGTAGACCAGACTGGCCTCGAACTCAGAAATCTGCCTGCCTCTACCTCTGCCTCCCGAGTGCTGGGATTAAAGGCGTGCACCACCACGCCCAGTTAGTATTTAACTTCTTATTGCTGATGGCTTTTTTTTTTTCTGGTTGCTGGAACAATTTTGCTATTTCTAATATGAAGAAAGGACTTGATGGTGGATAATTTGATCTAGTCAGAGAAAGAAAAACAAAACTATAATGTAACATTTGATATATGTTAGGTATGTTCCTATTCATAAGGAAAATCATCCCTAAGACCACTCAAAGTACAGCAGTAGTGAGTTGTAGGTGATATTGGGACAGATAGTTTTAGTCCTGGAAGCCCTGTGGGAGTATAGGTGATGGCAAGGGGAGCAAGTGACATCTTCTTCTAAAAGATTGATGGTGGTCGTCTGTGATGCTGGTCCTCATGGAACCAAGCAACTAGGACAGAGGTTTCTGCTCCACTTTCCTGGGGGACTATGGGTTTTCGTTAAAGCTCTCTAAAAGGTTCTTGGCAAATGTAGCCACTTTTCAAGCAGTTTTGGCTGTGAAAACTGAAGTAATGCTATTTAACATGACTTCCCAGAATTTCTCAAACGCTGGAGATTTCATCTAGAGATATTTAAAGATATATAAATTCATTTCTGTTTTAGCCATTAATCTAATGTACTCAGTATCTCCTTTAATGCCAAAGACATATTGGCCACATCAGGCTCAGAGGAAGAGGTGGCAGCTGCAAGTGTTTGCTTCTATGGTTCTTATTTTTAGCTGCTCTCATTATTTTCAGGCTTTTACCAAACTAATCATCCCATGTCTCTCACTGTTGGCTTCTGTGATGTTTAAGAGGTGGATTGATAGCTCTTTGGTTAGGGACTGGCCCAGCTCAGATGGAAGGTTTAACAGATGAATGTATAATACACATATCTATGTGTCTTATCAGGTGTTACTCTTTTTAAAATCAGGGCTGAAGATCGAACCCAGTGTCTTGTACATAGTTTCTGCTACCACTGCACTGTGTCCCTGGCAAATGCTACCCATCTCTGTGTGTGTCCTATTACCTTTCGCTGTCCTCCTGTGTTTATGCTTTGGAGGGGCTCCTTGTGGGTGTTATTGGGGAACAACCAGTCAATACAGAAAGGTGGTTTGTAGAATAAGATCCTTATATGATTGGCTGAAAGATTCTTTCAGAAGATTAATGTTCAAAAATAAGTAACAATAAAAATATGTTTAACAATGATTGACTCCCCACAATTAACTTGATTGAAACAAATATTAAGCCATTGGGAAATAGCCAGTGGTTTTTCTTCTTGTCTATCTTTTTAATGAAGTCTAATTAAACAAAGCACACAAATCTTAAACATACAGCTGTTGCGGAAAATCTCCAACCCAAATATGCCCAGGCAATGAAAACACCACTCAGTTAATATGAATATATGCTCTGCGCCCAGATCTTCCACATCTATGAGACCCCTGAGAACTTATGGTTTCTCCGGGCCATGTGCTTCTGCTCTGCTTTTCTTCTTCTTCCTTCTCCTCCTCCCCTGTGCTCTCTCCCTCTTCCATTTTCTCCTTCTTCTCTCCCCCCACCTTCCACTCTACCTTCCCTTTTATCTGCCTAATCATCAGCTGACCTTTATTTTACAAATTAAGGTGGGAAGCAGGTTTACAGGAAATCACCTGAGTGCTGACTCATTCCTTGTTCGCAGCCACTCAAGGGAGAACAGAATTAACATCAAATATAATTAACCTCAGGGCTATTTACAACATACAGCTCAGTGAAATTTTATATATGATGAATGTGTTTGCTCTCCATACATTAAAGATACAGGTGCCAAATAGGATCAGACACATCCTAAATCACAGCATTTAGAAGGCTAAGGAGGACAGACAAAGTCTCATCTAAATAAATACAGAAATAATTTGTAATATACACACATGATGTATGTGCATGCAGACCACACACACACACACACACTCACACACACAGAAAGAGAGAGATGCACAAAATGACTTAAGATTATTTATTATTTTATATATTTGTGTGCACTTCTTAGTATGTTTATATACCACTAGAGTTCTAGGGTTGACTTCTGCCCATGGAGGCCAGACAAGAGCATCTAGATGAGTGATAGGCTGTTGTGAGCCACCTGACATATGTATTGGGTACTGATCCTTGGTCTTCTGCAAGAGCAGTAGCAAGTGCTTTTTTTTTTTTTTTTTTTTTGGTTTTTCCTGGAACTCACTTTGTAGACCAGGCTGGCCTCGAACTCAGAAATTCGCCTGCCTCTGCCTCCCGAGTGCTGGGGTTAAAGGCGTGCGCCACCACGCACGGCTAGTAGCAAGTGCTTTTAACCATGAAGCCACCTCTTCTGCTCCACAAAATGACTTCTTACCTCTCCCTCATATTTTATAGCCCCTTGCCTAAAGAAAACCACTGTTCTCACTTCTAGTCTCAACCAACATCTTAAGTATGTCTTGTCTATCCAGGACCTTCATACAAATGATACCACAAAACCTGTACTCCTTCTTCTGGGATATTGGAATAAAAATACCTTTTCTGTTGCTGTGTCATTCCACTGAGTGAATATACCAGCGTTTAATTCTCCATTACTTTATTGATGGATGGTGGTCTAGTTTTAATAGTTCTTTATTAGTGTGTGTACATTATGGAGACTTGTACATAGAGAGGTGAGAGGAATCTTTTCTGTAGTCTTTTCCCGCTTCTTACCTTACATAGATGCTGGGGATGGAACTCATGGCTTACATGCAGAGGGCAAGGAGCAAGTGCCTTAATTGCTAAGCCTTGAGGTTTGTTTTTGTTTTTGTTTTTTTTGTCTTTGAAAGGAAGCATCTCTGAACATTCTGTACATGCTTTCTGGTGACATGTCTGATATTTGTTTATAGACTAGACAAATGCTTACTTTTTAGGACACAATGATAGACAAATTCTCAAATTGATTGTGTCAAATTAGACTCCATCAGCAGATATGGGAATCCTAGTTGATTGACACACTTGCCAACACTTGGTATTATTAAGGATCAATTTTTAAAAAGTGCCAGCTCTAAATCTGAAATAGAAAAATTCACATCTACAGAGCTCAGTGAGATTTCATTTAGCATTTATTTAAATAAAAATTTGAATCACAAATTCCATTAGTGTTGCATCTTTCTGGGTTTACCATGCTTTGATAGGGCATGGGGTCTCTAGACATAAAATATAACCTCTTCTTTCTAGATGTCTGTGTCATAGGCATAGGCTACCATAGAGAACAACCCAGGAGCAGAACAAATCATGTCATCCTCAACATTCTGTCAAAGATGTCCTGCATGTCTCCAGAGTCTTTTTGTTTTTACTGCAATCCTAGGAGGCCATTAGCATTGTACTTTCCATACATCCCTGTGCCAACATCCACTTCCTCTACCCATCAGGATTGATTCCCCCAAATCTTGTTTATGAATGAAGTAAATTAAGTTGTAGTATTGAAGTGTGATAAATGGCTCATTTGTTTACTTCTTCTCAGAGGTATTTTCAGTTCATAGTGGATGCTAGGAGACGGTACCTCAGCTCCAGGGAGCTAACAGGTACATTTTTGATATGTTTCAGGCTAATGGAAAAATTTGAGGTTTTTTTGTTTTTAATCTCATTATAACACTTACTTGTATATTTTTATTTGAAAACTTTATGGATGTCTACAATGTATCTTGATCATATCCCCCTACCGCCTCCCTTCAACTCCCTATCCCCTCAATATACCTACCTCCCAATTTCATGCCCTCTTTGTTTTCTATAAGCCATTGAGTCTAATTAGTGCTGCTCATATGGTCACGGGTGTAGAGAGTCCCTATCAGAGCATGAGAAATCTATAAATGTCCACTTCCCACACACCCTCTTGGCTTTCCTTCCCTCAGCATCTGACTGCCAGTAGCTGCTCAACTAGGGTGGGATCTTTGGGAGACCATCCCTGCTCCAAGATGGATTTTTTGACTTGACTCATCTTGTGTAGGTGACATGCAGGTAACAACAGGTGATTTGAGTTTGTGTTAGCAACAACCATGTCAAGGTCAGAGACCAGAACTCCCCATCTTGCATCTCTTACAGAATCACTGCCCCTTCTTCCACATTGTTCCCTGAGATTTCACTATAAATATCACCATAAATGAGGCTGTATATTCTGCCTACATATGAGGGTAGAGCTATTAGAACAAAATAAGGCAGAAAATTCAAATCATTCCAGTCTAAGGATGAACTGGAAAGAACACACGTGCTGGCTCCGGCCATTAATTTTGAGTGGATTATCTGAAGGAAGTCTCAGGTGCATTCATTTTATAGCTCTTATGAACTTAGATAATTTTTCCCAATGAATTTTTCTTTATGTTCATAATAAAATCAAAACATTTAAAGTATTTCTGTATTTCACTGATATATAGTCCTTACTATAGAAATTCAAATCAATAGAATGGCTGTGGAGTCCTTTGATATGATCTGATTTGTAGGTCCCAGGGCCTGGGATGTGGTGAGGGATGTGGTGAGGGCCGTGGGATGCAGAATAGAAGCATGAAGGAGAGAGGGGTCTACAGACATGGTCCCAGAAACAGCTGTAGTAGCGAGACTAGAGAGATGTCGTCAGGTTCACTAGTATTTACAAGCAGTGCTGACAGGAAGATAGAAGAAGAACAAGAAAAGAATTAGGGAAGACTCTCGGTTCCTGGTCTGAGGAGAATGTGCATAGTATCTTCTTTTTCTGAGATGGTACAGGCTGAGGGAGGAGAAGTCTTGCCAGAGAAAACTGAGAGGTTATTTACAGATACACAGTGCATGAAAGGGGCGCTCTATTTGAAGTTTAAGTCTTGTAGGAGCTCTGGAAACAGGAGGACTGTGTGTTTTTTTGACAGTGTAAGTATAAGGTGCTAGGGGAGTAGAGAACTTCCAGGCTCAGAAAGAGCTCCTGGGTGAAGCTGTGAGTGTTGATGAACTTGGCTGTGGGAAAGGAGAGCAGCATAGCAGCGGGCAAGGGTTTGAGGGAAATATGATTGGAGAACACTAGTTGTAGGCTGAGGCCTTTGTTATGCAAGAAGGCTTAGCCCTCTCTAAACTGGGACTTCCTGTAGACTTCAGAAGAGCAGGAGATCTGAGCAGTTTTGTGGGCAGAAGGCAAAACCCATGGCTTTGATGGGTAGATTAAAGACATGATTGGGGATAAGAATACCTTGGGAATCTACTGTGCTGAGTCACATGGAGTGGTTCACGAAGCAGGATCCGAAGTACGACAATTGCAGAAGAGAGAGCAATATGCAGATCTGAAAGACATGGTTGTGACACACTGGGCCAGCTTCTGACTCTTCTGAGACAGATGTGGACAGATGTGGAAGGGCGTTTTGACAGGACATGAACAGCTATAAGTGACTCCAGGTTATGAGGGCCTTCTGCATACTCAATATATTTTTTTTCTTTACTATGGTTTTTTTTTTTTTTGGTACAGGCAGCTTCAAAATCATTTGTCTGTGTCTAAAGAACTTTTATAAGTTCACTTACTAATGCTTTCAGAGGCCACAGCGGTCCTCTTGATGAACATGTGAAAGCCCTGGCTCTCTAGGATAGAGCCCAGCAGGATCTTAGCCACTGATACAGCTGTGGGAAGACTAAGGACAATGGCAGTGGAGGGCTCAGAGTAGCCCACAGTTGTTCTCCTTCCATGTCACCCATGTTTGCTGCCCAATGCCTCTGTGTAGGAGTTCCAACCAAAAGGGCTCAGGGCATAGAGGGATCTGGTAGACAATGTGGGAAGGACTGGACCTTCCAGAGGATCAGAGTCAAGAGGTGTGGGAACCGAGAAGACTCGAGAGAAGAGGTGACTCTTCTCCAACCCCTGGGCCTTGTCCCAGCTCAGATGCTCCTCATCTGTCTACCTGCCTTTGAACCCCCGGACACTACTGCCTTCTCTTCGTCCTGCAGCATCTGTTGCTGCCAGTGCCCTCCTTACTATTCGCTCATCACATGAAGGAATAGATTCACATCACATGTAGAAATAGATTCTCAGCTTATTCCTTCTGCCATTGGCTTGTGATCACTTTTGATGACACAGCAAATGGGTTAAGAGAGTCCCAATTTTCATGCTTCCTGCCTGTTCCTTATTTATCTATTTGTCCTAGAAAGAAAGGCAAGATTCTGAATTCTGTTCCATCATAGACCTTTGGTGAAAAAAAATACAGAGTGACTTCAGTAACAGATTACAGTAATCTCAGAGCTGGGCTCACTCACAGGCTCTGGGACAGAGCAGATTGGAAGGATCCCAAGCAAAAAGCCCAGTGGGGGGTCACAAAAGGAACTCTATATAAAAAAGTCATTATGTTATCTTGGGTGTTTCTTTGTATTCTTCCACCCTATTGAGTTTGTTTATAATAACGAAACATTTATTCAATATCTTTCCAAATCCAGTTCTAAAATTTACGTATTGGATTCACTTATTTTTATTATGAAATAAAAATCTTTACCTCAACCTCAGAGACCATGAATTGTAAGCATTTTGAACAATGAGACCTCATTAACTTAGGATGTTGCCAGCCTAATGAAGCCCTCCACAGGTCTCTCCCTGACTATCTGCCTTCCTCCTTCACAGACACACACTCCGTTCATTTCTAAGGTAATCTTACTGCAGCCCAGAGTAACTCCACCACTGTAGAATCAGCTCACTTTACTCGGCTTTGAACTCTGAATCACGGGAACATTCTTGCACTTGCTCTCTTGTGTGCTATTTTTCTGATTTTGATTATTCTTCCCTCTTTGAATTTTCATACAGACTTTTAGGATCAACTTAGTCAAGGCCTAGAGCCCTAACATAAAGTCTGTGAGATTATGTTGGAAGTGTAAATTAATTTGGAGAGAACTGGCATTGTTTATAAGATGAGTCCTGATTTGGGTACCTTTGGATGTCTTACAAAGCTGTACTTTTCTTCCTCGCAGGCTCTGCGTGCCTTTGGAAGGCTCATTACTAGGTGTTCTATGTTTAGATGTTGTTGCAAATGTTCTTTTGCAGGGCTTGGTTTTCTGTCTGAGGGTGTTGGGGAACTTCATTGGCCTTTCTGCTTTCCCTTGTTGTGGCAGCTTCTTGTGACAATCTCTCAGTGCTCCATGAGCACAGTCTTAGACTTGTGAACAATGCTGGCTTGTTTCTTGCTTTCAGATTTTTGTACCCTTTATCTACTTGTGGCTTCATATCCTATCCGGCCTGGACCCCCAGGGGATGCTGAAAGCCCATGGCTGCCTTTTTTCTTCTGCTTTTGATAATGAAGGGAAGTTCTCAGCAGTTAACCATTAAGTGCATAGTAATTTTCATAAGTAATTTAATAATAGGTGGTGGGAGCAGCCTTCTATTCTGACTTTTCTAGGGTTTTAAAGCATGAATGTTGTATTTTATTTAGTATAATTTTTAAATTTATTAAAATGGCTATATGATTTTTCTGTTTTTTAGTTCATAGTAAGAGAGGTTAAATTTGTGCTTTTAGTGCATTATGAGCTTAGTATTTAGAAAAATCAACTTGTGTTCAATGATATTTTATGTATGACCTGATTCAGTTGTAAAACATGAAATGGCATCTTTGTATCTATATTCATGAGAGAAATTAGCTTGTGATTTTCCTTTTCATACCATTTCTGTTGTTAAAATGAGACCCTGGAACATTTTAAATTCATTCTAAAGTTTTCCAGAGAATAAAAACTAAATTTTAAAAAATACTTGAGTAATTTCTTTTAAAACAGTTGTCTTGACATAGAGCTATTTGCCCATGTACATGATTCAAGGATTATCAGACACTTAGAAGTTATCTTCCTTTGGGAAAATTCAAATCATATTCAGAATGTTTTCAGATTGACTAATATCAGTTGTTTCACAGGGGAAAAAAAACAATGTATTCTTTCAAAACATCTTCAAAGGAATGCTGGTGACTGGCTTAGATGGCCTCATCTTTGGACAAAACATTATTTTTTTTTTAAGATAACTGGATTAACAAGCTGCTCAATAGTCCATTTCGGTTTCTAAATTAAATTTCAGCATGGGAAGAATGTTGCTCATCATGAAGAACCCATGACACAAATAGTTTGAGTGCTGAGTCATTGCTTGAATAGTGTCTTGTCTAGAACAAGACAAGTATTTTTAAGTGAAAAATAAAAAATGTGGTTAAAGCTACATAGTGTAAAATTTATACTTTTTACTGATGTCAAGTAGCTTTTGGAGATATATATATATATATATATATATATATATATATATATATATATATATGATGCAAGTATGTATACACACACACACACATATGATATATTTCTCTGTACTAACATACTTTAAAGAGTGCTCAGAAACCACTTGGAAGCCCTAGAGGTACAATTTCCTCATCTGCAGGTAACATTGGGTCTCTAATTATAGAAACTCATTATTTATTTATTTATTTATTTATTTATTTATTTATTTATTGTGAGGGTTAAACCCTGGATATCACATAGACTAGGCAAATGTTCTTAGAATACTGTTTCTTCTGGGCAGGAGTAGAACATGCTTATCCCTACCTGTTCTTGGGAGGCAGAGGCAAATGAATCTCTATGAGTTCAAGGCTAGCAGGGTTTAAATAAAGAATTGCAGGTCAGCCATGCTGGTGCCATAAGACCCTGCACAAACAAAACAAGACAAAACAAAACGAGTATTGTTTCTATCGGTATTTAAAACAAGCTACTCAAGTCTCAGTGCTTAAAACAGACGGTGCTTTTTTGTCTCACAGTTTTAGAGATCACAAAGCATTGTACTGCCATCTACTCGTGTCTGGTGAAGTCCTTCTGGATGGTGACATGTTGATAAGGTGTTTGAGGGGGCAGATAACAGGGAAGGAAAATAGGACAGAAGGAATGGAGGGAGAAAGGGAGGGAAGAAAGAAGCTGAACGGAGAAAGCCAAACCCCACCCTTGATTGCCCATGCTCATGGGAACTCATCCGTTATAAGATCTCTGGGTTAACTCCTCATCAGAAGACAGCATTGTGGCCTTGTCTCTTTGAGGTTCCACCACTTCAGTGCCAGCCCATAGGACAGGAAGCCTCAAAGATGAAGCTTTGGGGAACACACTGTAATAAGTCGGCAGCTAGACAAACCCAAGGAAGAGAACAGAGATGACAGAGCGATAGTTAAAAAAGAGATCAGCAAATGGGTGACTTTTGAGCAAAGCCCAAATGAAATGAGGAGAGAAGCCTTGTGGATATTTGGAAGAAGAATTGTTTAGAAAAGGAGAAGAAATGCATATAGCATTCTTCAAGAATTTGCATCTTTCCAGGAACAGCAGAGGGTCTGTTCGCTAAAGCAAAATTAGTAAGGGAAGATACCAAATTACAAGGTAGGAATGACATAAATTGTCAAATCATTCAGGGGCCTATAGATCAAGGGTAGGACTTATGGGTTTAGTCTGTGTGGCAAGAAGACATTGACAAGGTTGGGCCACTAAGTCACATTGAATAGTTTACCTAGAGTCACCTGAGAAGATCCATAATGGAAGAGGGACAGTGGTGATATGCCTGCTGCATGTATATATATATATATATATATATATGGAGAGAGAGAGAGAGAGAGAGAGAGAGAGAGAGAGAGAGAGAGAGAGAGAGAGAGAGAGAGAGGAGAGAGAGAGAGAGAGAGAATGTGGGAATGCAGGGTAAGGAATAAAATGGTTATTTGGTTATTTTCCCCTCTGTACTTTGAAGATTCATTTAAGTTAACATCCAAAGATCTTATCATGAACTTCTTGACATATCTTACAGTGAAGGCAAACAGTATTTACAGAAGACTCAGATATAAGATAGCAGATATCTAGATACCAGACATCTCTGCATTTATGTAAATCCCTCAGATGAGCAGTGCTAGATTCCAAGCTAAGCCTTTTTTATAGTTAGACTTATTTAAGTTTGATGATATATTACTATAACTATAGGATTAACTCTGAGTGTTGATACTAAGGAAATTATGCTGAAGGAAAAAAACAAAGCAAGAAAGAGGCAGAGAGAATCTATTAGCAAGTGGCTGAGTGCAGCAGATAGGAGCTTGCATACAGAACAGACCCAATAATGCTAAGTTCTCATTGTGCCAACTCATTAGGTTGCCAAGAGAACAGCTCCATTGGTCGGCAGTCCCCGTTGCCGTGGTGCGGTGACACCGAAAACTGATTCTGTGTTGATGCCAAAGGCAAATCTATTGGATTTCAATAGTACTGATTGTCATTTATTTTTTCTCTTCTGAAACAAAAGGCACATGTTTAAATAGGATCTTATTCAGTGATGAAATATGTGTTCTCATGCAAGTTGTCAAAGCAGCATGCTTCTGGTCACAGCTTTCAGAATTACTGTCGCCCTTCTCTCCAGGGGAACTGGGGGAATAAGTAACAGAGCATTCCAGAAGACATGTTTTAAAAAGGGGGGCAAGTGATATTGAGGACTTTTCTTACATAGTTTCTGTGACTTCTGTCATCAGGTCATGCAGGGGATAAATGTTTGGGCAAATGTGTTTCTAGACCACTGCATTTCTAGTAGCTCCCACATCGACTTGAATAAGTTCTGCAAAGAGACATACCTTAGTTTAGGCAAAGGTGATGCATGCGTCTGTATACTTAACTATGTAAACAAATGGAAAAGTTAGATCTCAGTTTCCCTGTTATTTCAGTAATGTTGCCTGGCGAATGTTCAGTAAGGTCTAAAACAGAACAGTTTGGGACCCTACCTAGCACCACCCTGCAGAGCTGTTTGAATGTCACAGATATTGCCTATGGCTAAGGTCATCCTTGATTTCTGTATTGGATTCTTTAGGAATTTTGCTGCATTTAATTGAATGGACTTCAGATAAAGGGTCTGATTGTGAGACCTGAGTCTTTCCTGAGCTCTGGCTCTTGAGGGTGGAACTCGGGTGCGTCGGAGTTTCTAACTTTCTTTCTTCAACCTCTACCCTCTGGGCTCCCAGAAGACTAACTGTCGTGGTTCTTTTCTGAGTGCGTTTGTGTTTACATGTGTGGGCGATCCATGTGCACAGATGTGCACGTGGAGGCCAGAAGACAACCTGCAATGGTAGTTATCAGTACCATCCACCTGTTTGAGACAAGGTATGGCATTGGCATGGAACTGGCCACTTGGTCTTGGCTGGCTTGCCAGTGAGGCCTAGGGTTCCACGACCCCCCACAGAGATGCCCAGGGATCAACCTGATGTAGACAATCCCTCACTGAGACTCTCTCCATAAGTGATTCTATGTTATATCAAGATGACAAAACTGTCAAAATGACGAAATACCATTATGTATTTTACTTATTCATTGAGTTGTATGTGGGAAGGGAAATTCAACTAACTTTCTTGTGGTATAATTATTTTTCCATCTTCTTTCAACACAAAAATTTCATTAATTATTTGGGAATTTCACATCAAGCACCCTGATCACTGTCACTTCCCAGTCCTCCCATGTCTTCCCATGTTATTTACCCTGCACCCAAAGAAAGAAGCGAAGTTCAATTTGTATTGCCCATCTACTCTCCATAGCATCTTATAATTACTTTAAGTATGCAGTATTTTCTTAGTCCACTAAGAATACCTACTATATTTTAAAAATCAATATCTAATTTTTTAAAAGAATTTATATTTGGAGACCCCTTTTCCTTTTCACTGTTTTATTGACATTTGAGATTCCTGTCTAGCTCCCGTCTTGTCATGCTTTAGTGTCTTGTTGTTCATAAGAAAGCACTGGGAAAGCTGACTACCTGCTGTATGCTAGGCCTTTCTGACTGGTAGCCTTTGCTCTGGAGTTACGGGGTGAGGTAGGAAACCCTTCCACATCAGGACCACTCACTGGAAGAGTACAGTGGCCTTTCACTGAGTTGTCTATTCTCACATACTGGGCACACAGGAGAGTTGTGGTTCACTTGTTGCTAGGTATGAGTATGTCCTCTCTTCCAGTTCCTATGCTTGAACTAAACTTGCTCAGTGTTAAACACTGGCATCTGGGAGAAAGAGCATGATGGAAGCTTTGTGATCATGAGTTAGAGTTCTTAAGTGTAAGTGGATATCTTTTTTTTGTAGGAATAACTATACAGGAAATTTAGTCCTCTTTTCATTTTTTTTTTTACTTGCCCACTTCCTCTTCTGTTTTTAGTCTTTTTTTTTTTAAAGTAACATGAAGCCTTCTATGGAAGCTGAGCAAATTCTGGTATCTTGAACTTGACTGTCTGACACCATCAACTAAAATACACCTTTATTCTTTATAAATTGCAGAGCTTCAGGTATTCTATTATAGCAACAGAAAGTGACCTAAGACAGTCTCCTTTTACTTCATTTATAATATCACTTAATAAGTGTAAATTTTCCTTAATTTTAGCATGATCCAATTGATCAATCTTTATGGTGAGTGCTTTGTATGTCTTGTTTAAAAGACCTCCTCCCAACTTGAAATGAACAAGATAGAAAGTTGTCTACACTTGGCTCTTTAGACTATCTGAAATTGACTTCTGTGTATAACTTCAGCTCAAGCTTCTCTGCTAACAATAAATAGACATAAACCTAAATTTCCTTAATAACATACAGACCAGGCAAGTGACAGAGGCCAGTTGGGTGTGTGTTCTGTCTTCTCCATCTGTCGTATGTTCTCCCCTGCTGTATCCTGCCCCATGATCTCCAGTCATCCGCCCCTCTCATGCCATCGGTCAGTGAGTTCCCCAAAGGATCCTCTGTGTGCCTTTGGTCAGGACAGCAACTAGTAAAGGAAAATATCTAACTTGATTTGTTTGGCTACTGTATGACCCTATTTTCATGACACATTTTACTCAAAAAAAGCTACAATATTAAACAAAAAGTTAAAATTTAAAAATACTTTTGTATAGCACCTATTTATACATGGTATAAATAAAAACTTGAAGGGTAAGCATTTCATCTTAGAATTGGACAGTTTTTCAAATCTAGGTTTACAATGCAAGTAAGTCTATGTCCACAGCTAGAAGCAGACCCTCCAGAGAATCTGCCACCCTTCAGTAATGCCGGTTCTCATAAATAAGGGTCTCCTCAAGTATTTACTCTGTCTGAGCTCCCTACTTGGCCCATAATAGGATATACCATTCAGAAACCAACCAAGCAACAGAATATGATTAGTTAAAGAAAGAGATGCTGACTCGGCTTTTTAGTCACCAGTCTGTTAGACAAGAAAGAAGCTTTTGAGTGTCTTTGTATGAAGAGTGGGATCGCTTCTCGGCCTTTTGGCTAAGATCAAGTGTAGTATGAAGAGTGGGAAGGCTGAGGGAATGACGTGTCAGGCAAAGGACTTGCTACGCAACTATGAGGACTCTTTGATTCCTCAGCACCCAAGTAAAAGCCAGATAGTCTCAGAATGTACGAGTCAGAGATGGGATCCCAGGAGCAGACTAGAGAACCAGACTAGTCACAACTGGTTTGTGAGAGATTCACTGGGATTCAGTGAGAGATTTTGATTTAGTAAGTAAGTTGAATGGCGATAGAAGACACCTAACCTCAGGCCTCCATAGATGTACGCAAAAGTGTACACCCCACCTACACACATATCCATGTATGCCCACACACATGTGAAAAACATTCATAAATATACATATTTTATACTCAAACACACAGAGAGATGATGGAAGAGTGAGAAGGCCAAGCATAGTGTCACGTGTCTGTAATTCCAGCACTCAAGTGTCTAAGGAAGGAAGATCTAGAACTCAAAGGCAGCCTGGGCTATAGAGTGAGACCTGTGTCAAAATGAGGGAGACAGCACATTTAAAGAGTATAGTCTGCTACAAAGGAAAATCTGCAGCATCGGCAGAAGTAATTCTTTGCCTTTATTTTTATGTGTCACCTACATTTTGAATGCATTCGTTTCGGTGTGTAGAAAGTCAACTTTTAATTTCTTCAAAAAATTTATCGAAATGCACAAATGTGGATCTTGAAATGGAACTGAGTCTGTTTAGAAATATTCTGTACTACCCACAAACAAGTATTTCTCTGTATGAGCCACAGGCAGTTTTTAAAAGTAAGAAGCTTTGCGTAACTGAGATTATCTCCCTAAAAGTCTATTGGAAGGAAAAGAAAGCTGATGTTATTGTGCAGGGTTTGCCCTGAACGAGTGCTTTGAATATAATTCCAGAAAATCCCATATGCTCTCCTGGTTATACTTGACAAACTTCATTGTTGGTCTATGTCCACTCCCTTAGTCAAATTGAAACAGAAAAATCCAGTGATGGAGACCTTCTGGTATAGAATATTTCCTCGCCTTTGTGACATTCATTATTAAATCTTCCTTTAGCCCATTCTTCATTGTATAGTCTGTTCTTTTATCCCTTTCCTCCAAGCCAGCTTCTGAATAGTCTGAATACGGGTTTCATCCCATCCATATCCTCCAACTTCTGATTTGTTTGTTAATTATGATTTGTAGACTCCAAAATTGAATGTAACATTTTGACCCAGGTACACTCAGATGTTAGACAAACTTTCTGGAAGCTACTCTACAATGCTCTAATCATCTAACATGAAGCTTATTTTCCAGATTTATGGCTAGAAATGGTACTTTGCCCTTACCAGTTTAGCTCTGCTTCCTCCTAACACTGATTACAATGGTGGGTACAAAATTAAAAAGATGCAAATTCTTAAAGAAAATGGCTTCTAGAGCTGTAGATGACAGTTGTCAAGACATTTGTGAAAGATGGAAAGCATATCATTGAGTAGAGAATGTATTAGCAGAGGAGAAAAGGCTGAAGCAAAATAGTCACAGGGAGGAAAGACAGCTCAAGGTAGACACTGAGCACCAGGAAGCCTGTATCCCTGAACTGAGCAACTATGGCAAAAGACAGATATGAAGAGGAAGGTCAAAACGAGTGACCGTTCAGAAGTCTCCATACCTCATTCCATCCTAAGTGGGCAGACAAATACCCCTGCTGTGTATAATTTCCAGAAAAACTAAACTACAGAAGCTTTGACTTTCAAAACAAATACATTTGAAAACACGATCAAGGTACCTTAACCAAACTTTTAAAGAAAAATGAATATTTTTTGTGTAAATATGTGCATAGAATGATGGCATTGTATATAATTGTCAGAACTCTGACTACTGTTCCATGGTCCTCTATGCCTGGATTGGAGGAATAGGGAATAATTTGGAGAAAACTAATTGGATAAAGAAGAAAATCAGATGGAAGATCCTCATTAAACAGCTGGATCCATCCAGTAACGACACATAAGCTCTGTTGTTTTAGGTCTCAGGCTGGATGGTCAAGTACAGTCATTCATTGGAGGATGGCCTCCCATAGCAATGAATGAGAAGACTTGGAAATTGGAAGTATGAAAGACATAAATTAAAACTTCAGTGAACAGTTGGGCTGCTGGTGAAATTTCCCAGACAGCAAATCAAAAAGGAGACAGAAATAGAAGAGACAATGGGGGGCCATATAGGCTCCATTTGTGAACTCCTAACTAATAAGAATTTCAGAAAGAAAACAAATAAAATGCTAAGAGAGAACACGCTGAATGGAGCCAAGATGAACCCCCAACATACCTTTGATAAAGTCTGTGAATAAAGAAAATATATTTTCCAAAGGTTTTGGCAGAGAAGAAAGTAAGTCGCGTACAGAGTCTCATAGAGACAAGTCTTTAACTTCTGAACTATAGCAGTTGCTGCCAGAGGAAACCAAAATACACCTTGGGCTATGGCTGATGGAAACCTAACACAGTAGAAGCTTCCTAAAATAATTACACATATGAAGGTAATCACTGAAATTGTGATTACCCAACTGGACATCTCTTGTCACCAAAAGATTCCAGAACTGGTATTGAATTATATCTAATTAAGTTGTTGGTCAATGGGAACCCCTAAACCATCCAAGCTTGTGCCAAGGCTATGTGTTGCTCTTTACAAATGGATGGCAAGGCCCTATTGTAGAAAACAACGCTAACACAACTCATTGAACGTGGAGAAGCTGAGTTAGTACCTACCTAGAGCCTTTACCCTAATAGGCCAGTGTACCTTGGAAGGTGTTCTGCATAACACCAAATCAGAGATGTAAGCACCAACCCAGCCACAAACCCTCCCACCTACAGTGGTGTCCTGCTTGAAAGATGCTAGAGCAATGATGGCAAAAAATGTGTGGAGTAGCCAGCCAATATCTGATTTAACTCAAGCACTACTCTGTGAGATGGAATCTATACCCAGAACTGCTTGGGTGACCAAGAATCAGACTAGATAGCCCAGGGACACAGGAAATAACCAAATATTACTGTTTTACAAAAGGCATGGAGCAATAAAATGACACTTAACAGTACTCTGCTATACTCGTAGATCAGTGGTTTGCTCAGCTATCATCAGATAAGTGTCCTTCTGCAGCAAATACAAAGACACATAGACAATACCTTGAAACACTCAGCCCTTGGTGAGATGTCTCCATCAAGTCTATCACCTTCCACCCTCCCCAGGACTCAGGGAACCCTGCAGAAGAAGAGGAGAAAAAAACCTCAGAGTCAGATGGGATGTAGAAACAAAGGAATAAGGTCTTCTAAACTCAACAGGACCAATAATATAAACTCATGGATACTGTGACAGCACTCACGGTCTGCACCAGATGGGGTCCTAGAGCTGAAAGGAGAGGCAGATACAGTTCTCCCATCCCTAACCCCAAAGCTTGGATTTTTTTCTTTATTTACATTTCAAGTGCTATTCCCTTTCCCTGTTCCTCCCCTCCTGGAACCCCCCTATCCCTTCCCCCTTCCCCCTGCTTCTATGAGGGTGTCCCCTCCCCCACCCACCCACTCCTGCCTCCCTGACCTTGAATTCCCCTACACTGGCATTGAGCCTTCCCAGGACCAAGAGACTCTCCCATTAATGTCCAGCAAGGCCATTCCTCTGCTACATATGCAGCTTGAGCCATGGGTCCCTCCGTGTGCACTCCTTGGTTGGTGGTTTAGTCCCTGGGAGCTCTGGGGGTCTGGTTGGTTGATATTATTGTTCTTCCTATGGGGTTATGAATCCCTTCAGCTCCTTCAATCCTTTATCTAACTTCTCCCTTAGGGACCCCATTGTGGACCCTGTGCTCAGTCCAATGGTTGGCTGCGAGGACCTGCCTCTGTATTTGTCAGGGACTAGTAAAGCCTCTCAGGAGACAGCTACATCAGGTTCCTGTCAGCATGCACTTCTTGGCATCCACAATAGTGTTTGGGTTCTGTGACTGTATATGGGATGGATCCACAGGTGGGGCAGTCTCTGGATGGCCTTTCCTTCAGTCTCTGCTCCACACTTTGTCTCCATATTTGCTTCCATGAGTGTATTGTTCCCCTTCCTAAGAAGGACCGATGCACCCACACTTTGGTCTTCCTTCTTCTTGAGCTACTGACCGAAAAGCTATCTTCAATTAACAGCCGCTTGCAAGTGAAAAGTTAGTTTTCTTCAAGGGAGTCTTCATTGGGGAAACAAACTACTTTTGTGGTTTTGGTTTGGTTTTAGTTCTTTTGTTTTTCCCAAGATAGGGTTTCTCGCATAGCCCTGGCTGTCCTGCAACTTACTCTAGATCAAACTACTCTTAAATGTAGGTTTCATGCACAACAGTAAGTAGATGGCCAACAGACAACAATCTTGATGGAATCTCTGGTGTTCTTTCTCTCACAATGTCATGTCAGGGCTATATTTTATTTATCTTTTAAAATGTTTTTCCTCTCCTCTCTTCTCCTCCCTTGTCCCCTCTTAGCCCCTCCCCTCCCTCACCTTCTTAGGCTCCTCCGTTTGTTTTGCCCTATTCTGATGTGTTTTTTGTTTTATCTTATTATAGTTTATTATTATCTCTTAGCTGCCTATTTGTTTTCTAATGAAAGACAGAAAGAAGATGGATACACATAGGAGAGGAGGTGGGGGAGGAATAGAGAGTGGAAAAATCATAATTAGGGTATATTTTGTCAGAAAAAAATTATTGTCAATAAAAGAAATGTCAATTAATAAAAACTGAAAGCACTCTTAAGGGAGCTTGTTGCCCACCTGGAGTCCTGTGCCTGATCGCGCTGTCAGTGAAATACAGCGGTAGAGGAATGAGAGCCACCGAGGGATTGAAATCTCTCAGACACTTTCCTCCCTGTCCTGGGAAACTCTGGGGAAAGCTGCTCTCCCCAAAGGAGAGACGACAGAAAGGACCTGGGATACAGGTAAAATCTCTCTGGTGCGAGGTATGTAGAGGCTTGAGAGTCTGGAAAGCTGATGGGGGGCAACTCCCATCCTACTCTGGAAAATCTAAAATTCTGGAGTTCTGAAGTCCAAGCATGGATGCAGAAGGGTCCCTGCTCCAGAGAAGAGAGACATCAATGTTCCCTGCTTTGTTCTGTCCAGGCTGGACACTGCTCACTCACACCATGTGAGGGGGGTCTTCCTTCCCCTGTGCACTGACTCAGATGTCAATCCGTTCTAGGAATAAGATCACAGACAAACCCCAAATAATCCTTTGTCAGTCATCTGAGTGTTCTCTCATCCAGTCAACTTGACAGTTGTGTCCAAACTTTCATGAGACATAAAGGAAATTTCAGGTTGACAATTGGGCATCACCTATGTCAGATCTCAAAGTTAGGAGGATAGCCCAAGGAAATCAGAAGAAAAGAAAACAAAAAGGGAATGCATTGGCAGTATCACTTAAGGTATCTGTCAGGAGGATTGATCTTCTAGGTCTATTAAAGTATGGGGGAAAATAAAGTCGATACATTAAAGAAGTACCAACCAAATAAAAATGTGAGACAATTATTAGCATGAGAAGTAAATACAAAAAGAAAATACAAGACAGTACATAGGTTCGGTTATGAACAACATTAAACTTATAATGTAAATATTTAAGTTTATTATAAACAAAAATTGTGACATGATTAACCTGAGAAGATTTTGGCTGCGCTGCATGAACTTGTGTAGACAGTTAAGAATCTGAACCTCATCTTCCACAGGAGAAACCCATAGGGATTAAAGAGGGCTAGATGCAGTTGAATATTATTTGAAGTGTGAAAGTTAACACTAAACATTTGAACGAGGTGGAAATCATTACCTTTGGATTCTAAACTTAACGCTGGGTTGGAAGGATGAATACTACTGGTTTTTTTTTTTAAGTACAATTTAATTTTTGCTTTTAAAATTATGTGCATATACTGTTTTGAAAAAGTAACACAAATACATTTGTAAAAACACTTTTCCACTTATACAATTTTAATGTATTTCCAGAAATATTGTCTAAAGCCATATTCATTTGCAAAAAAATGACAGAAATACATTTTTTTCAAGGTTACTGAAAAGGTGACATATATTTTAGTTTGGTATGAATTGTGAGTTTAGATGCATGCTTAGCTGGATGCTTGACACTGGAATTTGAGAGAATGTATTATTTTATTCCCATATGTAATATTGAGATTTTCTTCACTATTTATCAAGTATTTGGAAAAGGTGCTAGAATGGCTGGAAACCAATTTGTTACCCCTGAGGGAATTTCCAGCTGTGATAATGGTCATGCAGTGTCTTCTTACTGTAGAGTATGTATTGATTAGTGCTTCACTGAAACCTAAAACAATGTTTATTTGAAACATTTAATTCTTGATCTTATGATAATCTGCTTCTGGCTTTGTGTGCCTGCGGACTCTCAACATCACAGGATCATCCTGAAGACACAGGTCACATTATGCACCTGCGTTTATTTATAAAAGAACTTAAGACTATTTCTCCCTCACCTCCCTCACCAGTCACCCATGCCTCTCGAAGCCTTATTGTCCCTTAATGCGCTTTGTGTAAGCTTTGGTCTTTCCTTCTCCTCTCAGTATTTCTTACTGTGCAGAAATTTTTCTACAAACCAGTGATCCCACCTTCCCCTTTCCAGTGTTTAGGTACTAGTCTTAATGCAAGAGAAATTCATAGAATACATTGTTCTACTAAGCACTTAATGTATCCCTGGTTTTGAAGGGTTGAGGGCATGGCCCATTAGGAGTTAGGGATTTTACATCTGTCCCATATTAGAGTATGTGTTAGGTTACACCTCAAAAATGACCTGGAATAGCAAGCAGACTTCCAACCAATCAAAGCCTTCATTGTTGTGACATCATTTGCTATGCGCCATTTAACCCTTCCTTTCCTGGTTCCTTTTTCCAGCTGGAAGAAATGGGGATTTTTTTTTTCCTACGTCGGTTATATTCATACATGTAGAAATACTTTGAGAAAGTACCCTGAGGCACTGGCAAACTCTCTGCTGTTTCTAGACAATCTACTGGTGAATATTTCTAGTGAAAAGACTTCTGCTGATTGGAATACTGTTAGCTCTCTTTAGGAAGAGTATTTTCTTGGTTGGTAGCAAGACTAAAGAAGGTCCTAATATCTTACAGGTAACACTGACTGACCCAGGACATTAGTTAACATATCAAGGCTCAGCTTGCTCTAGAATCTAAGGTCTTTGCAGACAGCAGTGCTCCTAGGTACTTGTGTATGCTTTTTAGTTTCCATCCAAGTTAGGAGAGAGATTCAAGGAAACTTAAGACACTATTTTATTGGCAATTTGGTGGGACTGTATAAACCATGCCACATTGAACAAGGGCAGTTGGAGGATCAAGTAGGGAGAAACAATGCTTTAAAAAGCCTGACTTGGTAATGGTCTGCCCCCCTCCAGTGCATATGAGATCATTAACATTATCTCTGTGGGGAACTTGGATTGCCAGTTGATTGAATTAAGTTGGTAATTGAGCACATTGGAAGGCCCACACTTATTATTAAAATGAAAACAGTTTTATTAAAATGCAAATTCATACACCACACAGATCACCTATTTAAAGTGTCTAATTCAATGGTTTTAATGGTATTGTTTATTTAAAAATATTGGTGTAAAATGAATATACCAAATCTTTTCAATGCTATAACATAAAATTTGCCATTTCTGTCAGTCTCAGTTCTCTAAAGGAGCAGAACCAAAGGACTATGTATGAATGCACACACATATAATTTAAAAGGAGATTTTTAGTAGAATTACACAACTGGAGACTAGACTGTACAACAATGTCTGTCTACACACTACAGGTATAGGACTCAATAGATGCTAGGGTCTAGGGATCTAGAAGTGTGCCAACATGAAGGGCCAGTGTTGCAGCCTGAGTCTGAAGCTATAGGTTTAGAAGGTCACTGGAAGGCCATCAGTATGAAATGATGTTGGAAGACAAGAGCAAATAGAGTCTGCTGTCCATCAGTGATGGTGGCAGCAATAGACAATTTTCTCAAAAAGACTTGTGCTTATGCACAGTTGCTGGCTCCTTCCTTCTACTTTTGTTCTATCTGTGCCTGCAGTGTATTGGACAATATGATCAATATCTAGGGCACATCTTATCCCTTTAGCTGCTGTTTTATATGACAATCACTTCTGGGTATGCCCTCATAGACAAATTTAGAGATATGCTTTATTGATATGTAGGTATCTCTCAATCCAATCAGGGCTAAAAGCACATGTATACACATGTACAGTGTTCAGTAGCAATAGCACAGTGTCATTGTTGTGTAACCATCCCTTCCATCTAGCTTTGACACTCATTTTGTCTTACAAAAGTGAACCTCTTTGTAGCTATAAACAGTAAATCGCTACTCCCTCTGCCCTAGCAGCAGTACTAAGGATTTTACTTGCTGTGTGTAGATGAATTTAACCACTCTAGGTACCTACATTTATTTGTCTTTTACATTTGACTTGGTCATTAGCATAATAGTCTCAAAGTTTACCCATGTTGTAGCATGAATGAGAATTTCATTCCTTTTCAATGATGAATGGTGTTCCATTGTTTATCAATTAATCTTCTAATGTACATTTAAGTTACTCTCCTTTTTGGCTGCTGGTGAACAAATATGTGTTCAACTACAGAAGGGCTAATTTCTAACTTATTCTTTCAAGCTCATATAACCTAGCATAAAGGGAAAAAGATTTTTCTTGCTTTCTGTAGTTATCATTCAGGAATCCACATGATTCTAAAGGGTTCCATGGGGTGAGTTCTCCAAGAAATACTTGCAGAACTTACCAAGATGTGGTGATCTACAAAAGGGACCAAGGTGGAAGTATAAAAACTAAGAAGACAGTGACAGAAAAGGTTGTGTTGTGTTTTTTTACCCATTGCTAACCCTGTGAGATTTGAATAAACAGCTAAGCTTAGACAGTGTGGACATGACTTGTGGGTTCAGAATAGCCCACAATTGGGGCCCATAACCACCCCTCATAAAGGAAGACCTTCACTAGCTCAAACCCTAGTGACTCAGGGACCAACAGAAGACTTTGCCCATGAAGGAAAAGAATATAAAACTCCTCTGTGTTAATGGATTTTACTAAATACTGCAGGCTACTCTTTGCTTCTAAAAGACTGTAATGATGTGGTTCAAATGCTATGGAACCTACACGTTCTCCATGACTCTCTCACACCATATAACTGGGCTTCCCTTTGTAGACTGTTTACCTTGTTTATATTCCTCTTGTGTGATGTTCCTTATGCTTAAGGATGATGGAGAGAGCATATCTTTTCTCCCAACTCTGCCTAGGAGAGTTGTTTTCTTCTATTCTTAGCCTCCTGGAGACCTTGGGAGGAAGGCAAGTTATAATTCATGTTGCTAACTTAACTACTTTTCTTCTTCAGAGCTTATCTGTTCTTTTACTTAGGTTTTAATTAAATTTTTAATTTTGGTAGATAAATAATTGTATATTTATGAAGCACAGTGATATTTTGATATGCTTAGGATGTGGGATAAATAAATCAGTAATTAACAAACCTATCACCATATAGAGTTTTTTTTGGTTGAAAACATTAATCTCTTTTGGCAATTTTTGAAAAGCACAACCATTTTAATTTATTATATCTACCATATAATAATGTAGATAAACCGAGGGACATTATTCTAAGTAAAATATCTATGTATATGTTCATTTCACTCATATAAAAAAATCCTTATTAGGTGCTTGCTATGTTTGCTGTCTTGTACCAGACACTGAAGATGGATGGAAAACTGCAGTGAAGTCCTGGCCTGCAGGATATTAGCCATTCAAGTCCATGATTCAAGTCCATGATTCAGGTTCATGATTCCTCGGCATCAGTTATTGTCAGAGAAATAGTCACATCCCAGGGGCTGCTATCCCAGAATAAGTCCTTGTAAAAATCTTCACACTCTCGTTTTCCATCTGTCTGACCACTGGATGTGGAGTTGGGAGAAGGGTTGAGGCAAGAGGATTACTGTGCGTCTTGAGTCTTGTCTGTACTACATAGGGAGTTGGAGACTCGTATGTGTTTCAGAGAGAATTCTAAGTCAGCCTAGGCTTGCAGTGTGAGATCTGTCCCCAACCCCAAAGTCTTCTATTAATCTTTAAGCTTCACTTAAATATTAATAACCCTGCAGAAAAGCGGTTTTCCAGGGTGACTATTAATCTAAGAAGACTTTCTAGATCCAACCACAGCAGAGGAGACATCTATATGTAACTGCTAGCCTGTTGTGAGAAAGCCCATGACCAGGTACTGATAGAATTTGGTCCAGTCCAGAAACATGACTTTTTCAGGTTCCTTGGATAAGAACATAAGAATGATTTACCCACTTAGAGCTACTCTCGGGAGCTCTCTTGAGTTCCTGCACAGTCATAGCTTACCTTTATCTTTGGAGCTGAGTTACTAAGAGTAACAAATGTGCAGGAGTAGACGATTCTCCCAGGTCTGTTTATTTTCTTTTACTTTGTTTTTAGCAGGGTCTCGAATTCTCTTTCTTCCTGTGAATTTGCAGTACAGGTCCCATACCCCTACTCTCTGTTTTTCTATTTGCCTTCTTTTCTCTACACTTTCTCTTCCTAGCACACATGACTTCCATTTGCATGATGAGGTGATCTGTGTACAGCTTTTCTAGAACAGTGAATGAAGATGGGACCCACTGTAACGTTAAAACTCCATGCAAGATTTATTTGAACTTTTTTTTTTTGTGCTAAAGATTTATTAATTTACTCCTGACATTTTCCTAGCATAGCTGTAGGGCCATATCCCATATTTACTTAAGACATATAACAAAATATTTGGATCAGGCTGGTTCAGATCCTTTCTGACCTTTTTTGATATCAGAGCGGTTTCCAAAGCAACAGAATTGTTCATCTAGGTGTATATCTATTTGGAATTCCTTTGATCTAGGTTTATGTATTTATAAAGTAGTTAAAAATGAAACAGGACTCTCCATATTCAGAGTAACCAACAAACAGAACAAGTTTTTCTTCTCCACTGGGGTGGGTGGGGGGGATCAGGTTTTTTTGTTTTGTTTTGTTTTGTTTTTTTTTAAACTTCTGTATTTTCGTGTCTAATGTGCTCGGCACTTCAGTAATAAATGTTATTTGGTGATAATTTAGTCCCAAATTTTTTAAGCTGTATAAAATTTAAAAGTAGAGGTGAGATGTGTTCAATTATATTTTGCGAAAATTGAATTTGAGAGATGAAAACCCCAGTCTCCATGGCGGTGGCACACGTTGCAGCTGTTTTCTCTGTTTGATTTGGTTGCCTCTGGCGGAAAGCAGATTTATTGTTTGGAACTCTCTCTAAATTCATAGTCTGATGGCTGTGTCCTTGTACTCACCAAACTGCTCTCTTCCCATTAATTAAATGGCAGCAGGCAGCCTGTAAAAGTTACAGTTGTGTCTCTGTAATGGAAAACCCGTCTCATCAGCCCGACTTGATTGTCCTGTGTTTCCCGGAGGGAGAAGGAACACTTGTTTCCCTCTCTCCTAAAAATCCGAACTGATTGCGCAGATTTGATAGTTGCTAACTCTATTTTTCCCCTTCGGAAAAATAACCACTCCTATAGAAGAGCTGATTTTGTGGTTTGGGTCTTTTTGGGAGATGAAGTGATTCACTGGAATGGCTCAGGATCAACCAATAGGTGCACAGATCGGATTAATTGTGGTGTGAGAGCACGGACTCACAAGTAGATGACAGGAAGAAGAGGCACCAGTAGCGTGTGCAGCATCTGTATGCTACTTCCTATGTGATGCACATAAGACACATAGCCACTTCTACCATGAAAAATATAACAGTATGTGTCTTGGGTTCCTTCCCAACACACCCATGTACGTCTTGGGGTGTAGGAGTGTGTTAATAGGGAGAATGCATAGGCACTCTCTGCTTAGCAACCACTGTTAACTACCAGGCTCTTAGATGGAAAGTAGATGTCCACTATGAGTCACATTGTTGGGACAAACAACCAAGGCGCAGCAAACCAATCTGGCCACTTGGACATCCTTCTTATCTGCTTAGGAAACTTCACAGACTGCATTCCAGGAACCAGTCAGGCCAGTCTTGTCCGACAGCCTCAGGCAGCTGAGCTAACCCTTCCCTCTGCAGGTTGCATTTGGCTTTTGTAAACAGTCTGTAAAAAATGCACTGAACCCTGACTGCTGGTGAGGAGGGATGGTCTTGTAAGCTCGATGATTAGAGGTCAGGCTCCACACTTGATAAAGACATTCAGATAAGAAATGTGGAGATTTCTCTGTTTAAAAAACAAAAAACAAAGCAAAACAAAACAAAAAACCTGTGTTTAAAAAAACTATAGGACTATGATTTTTTAAATTATAGTTTATCATAATCTGTTATGCATAATTTGTGCATGCAAGATGACTGCTTCCAGAATTTGCAGACTTGATTACTGTACAGTTGAAATTGAGTCGTGTTGCCGACAACTTAAATTAGACCATGCTATTTGCTTATTGAACAATTATATCTGTGGGTGAATATTCCTAGAATATCTATCTGGGTTCTCTCTATCACATTATTGAAGGTATGAATACAAAATTGAATTAATCAAGAAATGGAATTAGAAGTGAAGGAGAGGCTACAAGATTTCTTTTGTAAAATAACACAACTACATTAGAACCATTTAGTCAAGAAAAAAAAAACTTAGAAATTATAGCATCTTCCTGTTTTGAATATTAACTGACGTTTAAAATAGTCAAACGAACTAACCAACTTCTAGTTCTGGTCATCCAGGCAGTGTTAGACATGGATTTCCTCTTGTGGCACAAGCTTTAAGTTAGACCAGTCACTGGTTGACTGCTTCCCCAAGTTCTACACCACAATTGGGCAGAGCTTGTCCACAGAAGAGATGAATGCAGTGTACACAGCGCCTGCATGGGTGTGCACCATGTCCTCTGCATATATGTTACGATTATGTAGTTTGGTACTTGTGGTGGTTTGAATATGCTTGGCCCAGGGAGTGGCACTCTTTGGGGTGGGGGTGGCCTTATTGGAATAGGTGTGGCCTTGGAGGAAGTATGTCACTGTGGGCATGGGCTTGAAGATCCCTTTCCTAGCTACCTGGAAGTTAGGAGCAAGATGTAGAACTCTTAGCTCCTCCTGTGCTAGGCATGCCTGAAAACTTCTGTGCCCCCACCTTGGTGATAATGGACTGAACCTCCGAACCTGTAAACCAGTCTCAATTAAGTGTTGTCCTTATAAGAGTTGTCTTGGTTATGGTGCCTCTTAACAGCAGAAAACCCCTAACTAAGTCAGTATTCTTGTGGGACTCCTAACACTGGGATCAGGGGTGTCTCTGACTCTTTTGTGTACTCTCAAGACCCTTTTCCTCCTATTGGGTTGCCTCATCCAGCCTTGATATGTGGGATTTTGTCTAGTCTTACTGTAACTTGTTTTGCTGTGTTCCGTTGATATTCCTGGGAGGTCTGCTCTTTTCTGAAGGGGAAAGGAGGAGGTATGGGTCTTGGGGGAGAAAAGAGGTTGGGGGTTGGTGCTGGAAGGAGTGGAGCAAGGGGAAACTGTGGGGTACATTGTATAATTGAAGAAGAAGAAGAAAAAAAAAGAAACCAGAAAAAAAGAAAGTCAAATGAATTTTAACAAAGGTGTTAGGTAGGTGAGCAAATAAAGGTGACAGAATGAGGAAGCCACCTGTTTCCTTCCAAACTAGAGCCATGGGTGTGGTTTCCTCAGGTATAAAAGTTCAAAGCTGCCTCAGGACAAAGTGCCTAACATTTCCTGTATCCTTTGCAATAGAATGCCATCCAAAATCTAGAGAGGGCTACTGCTCTTCAGGAGGGAAAGTGGAAAAAAAGCTGAGAGATCTGGGACCCCACTTGGGAGAGTGTCATAAAGAGGCCTACCACTGAGCCTGGTACCTGAAGTATTGAGTGGCTCCTTCGCCACTAACTGGGCTTTGATCTTGTGTGACATGAACATTCTTCCCTTGTTATGGGTTATGTGTCACAGCTCTGGGTTGACAACAGTGTGTTCTATGCAGACCATTTTAGATGGATTTCCTTGGGGTTTAGCTAATAGGCACCAGTACACAACACACACACACACACACACACACACACACACACACACACACACACACACAGAGTCACTGGTGGCTCACTTGCTTGTGTGTGTGTGTGTGTGTGTGTGTACATATGTGTATATATTTGTGTTTGTGTGCATGTGTGATGCCTTGTATTGGCTCCTGTCGCTCACTAGCTTTTTCTTGTTCTTGCTCTCTTTCATTCATGGAGTAAAATTCCTGTTAACAGAGCAGCTCACAGAGTCTGGCACTTAGCATCCCTTGTCACCTCCTCTTTTCATCAGAAAGCAGACAATCTCTTTGGGTAGAAAATTTCTGTAACAAGAGGCATACAAGCCAACATCCCCACAAACATATCTTGTCTGCATTCCAGTATTTGTGAATAACTGAAGGCCTTTTCTGTCAAATGCTGTGGTAGCCACATAAGAACTGCCAGAGAGCCGGGTGGTGGTGGCGCACACCTTTAGTCCCAGCACTTGGGAGGCAGAGGCAGGCGGATTTCTGAGTTCAAGGCCAGCCTGGTCTACAGAGTGAGTTCCAGGACAGCCAGGACTATACAGAGAAACCCTGTCTCGAAAAAACAAAAAAAACAAAAAAAAAAAAAAAAAAAAAAAAAACCCAAAAAACAAAAACCTGCCAGAGAAACAGCAGTGTTTGACAGGGGCCTAAAGGGACTTGTTTAAAGGTGCTCATCTGTTTGTCCACAGCAGGCACAGAACGGGATGACAGAAACATTCAAACTTGTCATTTTATATTATACAATATACACTTACTGAAATAAGCAACAGGTATGTATAAAATCAGAACTGAATGAAGATTAAAAACCATTTAATATGCTATCTGCTAATAAAAGAAAACATTCACATAATTGTGTCATGTATGCCTTGGACATAATTTATAGGGAGATAATAATTAATAGTACATGATTCTTTATTAATTAATAAATCACTCTGGGAAGAGGTAAGGGTAGAGATAGTGAGGATGTGCGAGCAGGCAGAGGCAGTGCACTGTGAAGGTCTGGTAGGCATTCAGACCCAGGCAAGCTCTCCTGAAAGGTGACATACACACTGCCATGCTGATTCTGAAGATGTTTAAAGATAACTCAGGCAAAGGGAAGGAATCCTTCAGTTTGGAGGACAGAGAAGGAGGACGTGACAAATAATTCTGCACAGGCAAAAAGAATCAAGGAGCCATCTAAGACCTACATCACCTTCAACGTGGGTCTGTCAGTGTGGCTGAAGTAGATAGTCCAGGAACTGGGGGTCAGAATTGGACACCAGACAGAAGAAGAGATGTGGACACAAATAACGAGGTTGACATTTCTCATCTTGGCATTTTCCCTCCAATCCCTCAGCCATGCTCAGTGATCTCCTCTTATTCGTATAATAGATGCTAGAAGCCATGAGCCCACGTGTAGTCATTTTTGTGTCTACACAGTGAGCCAATGTGACAGGCAGTTATGGAATAAGGAGTCGATGACAGAGGAAGACCGTTTATGTTATAATCCTCCTCTAGGTAATGCTGGAGCAAGATTGTCATGAACATCTCTATAATAATCCAGCAGACAAAAGGAGTATAGTTAATGGGACAAGTCACGAAATTCTGATTGCATATTTAGATTTTTAAGATGATTTTAGTAGGAAAGAATACATTTCCACATAGCGTGGTGAGTTGGAATATTGTAAAGAAATAGGCAGAATGCAGATGCTCATGGGAAACGGGAGCTAGCATCTTCATGGACAACTCAGTGATATGGTTTAACATCCAGACTTTAGGTTCTTTAGCTTCTTTATTTGAGATGATAGATTATGGTGGGCCAGCTACTCACCAACTCCCCTCTTAAAATGTTTTCAGGCTGGTCCTTCCTTGTCTCTCCTTCTTCCTAAGGGCATCTATCTGTGCTTGTATGCTTACCACGCCAGGCCTATCCTTGAATCCTTTCATCAAGGGTTTATAGGAGAGGCACCATTTTGCAAGGATTCGGTAGACCACATCAGGGGGATGTTTCTAGTGTCAGTTCTTTCTACTTCTTCCACCAGGTTGGATATCACTGCTTACTCTCAGAGTAGTTTGGTAGAATCTTAGTATATTACAGAGATATGTGCACATCTACATTTAATGCTGCAGTATTCATAATGGCCAAGATGGATCCAGCCTAGATGTCCATCAGTGCACAGTGAGTAGATAAAAAATGCAGAATATAATTTTATTCAATGAGAATTTTATTTAAATCTAAAGAAGAATGAAACAATATTATTGGCAGGAAATTGTGTGGAACTGAGGATCATTATGTTAAGTGAAATAAGCCAGTCTCAAAAAGATAAAGGTCACCTTTTATCTCAGACTTGGAATCCATGTCTGTCTACCTACCTATCTATCCATCCATCTATCCATCTATCCATCTATCCATCTATCCATCTATCTATCTATCTATCTATCTATCTATCTATCTATCTATCTATCTATCTATCTATCTATCTATCTATCTATCCATCTATCCATCCATCCAT
>NC_034608.1:83223544-83225835 GCF_900095145.1 Mus pahari | reverse complement strand
ATCTATCTATCTATCTATCTATCTATCTATCTATCTATCTATCTATCTATCTATCTATGTGTGTATATGTACATATTGTGTATGATATCTACACACACACACACACAATTAAAACAAACACAGAAAATTAGAATTTAAATGAAGTTAAATTTCTCAACATTTCCTTTCACTCATCACACTTTCGGTGCCAAGGAGAAAAACTTTGTCTGGTCTTATATCCCAAAGGTTTTCTGTTTTCTAACTATTTTGTAAGTTTAATCTTGTGGGTTTAAATCTATGATCCATTTTGAGTGAATCTGTGTATGCACTGTGAGATGTAGAATTACTTTTCCTTTCATTCTCTCAGTTTGGAACAGTACCATGTGCTGCTAACACCCCTGTCTCCTGTGAAATGACCCACACACCTTGGTGAAAAGCCAGTGGGATGCAGCTCAGTTGAGTCCCTTTCTTGAGTCTCTATTCTGAATCACTGGCCCGTGAACCATTCTTTCTGTTGATGCCACACAATCTACCACAGCTGTTTAATAATTCTCAGAGTGGACAGACTGATGCCTCCATGGACAGACTAATGCTTCCTACCCCACTCATCAAATTGCCTTTGGCATTATTATTCCTTGGCTTTCTCATATAAATTTCAGGATAATCTTGTTTATACTTGTGAAACAGTCTTGGTCAGGTTTTTACAGGTGTTCTATTAAATCTGTATAGCCAGGTGGGGAGAATTTCTATATTCCCTATATCGACACTTTTAATTCATGAACATATCTTCCATAAACTTATTTATTTACATCATTGAATCATTTCATCAACTTTTTGTGTTTTCAGTACATATATCATGTGTTTTGCAGGTAATTGTGTCATTGTATTTTAAGGTCTCATGTATTTATCAATAGTACATGGCAGTATAGTTGGGTAGTTTTCTTTAAGTTCAGAGAAAACTAAGAAGGCAGAGATATATCTCGCCTACCTCTACCCCTCCCTAGTATACAGCCTCCACACTATAGCACTGCAGGCCAGACTGGTAGATTTGTTGAAGTTAATAAACCTACACAGATCATTATAATTATCCAAATTAGCACATTTATATTGTAATTGATTTTTGTATATTAATTTTTGCTTCTTTTGGCTCTTCTGACATCACCTATTTGTCCTTGTTTTTGGAGGTTTGGAAAATTATATCATCTACAAATACTGGCACTTTAATTTCTTCACTTCTATTTTGCATATGTTTTATTTCCCTTCTTTGCTATTTTTTAACCAGCTAGAACATCTTCTACTACAGCTAGTAGGAGGTAGAAGAATGTATATTTTTGTTTGATTCCTAATGTCATGAGAAAGGCGTTCAGTATTTCAGCATCAATATAAGGAATATTAGTTGTAGGGGTTTTGTAGGTGTTTGTTCAAATTAAATAAGATTTCAAATCCTGTATTCTTGTTTATCTGAGGGTTTCAAGCACAAGTGGGCATTATGAGTTTTATGACATATATTCTTTTTTTAAGTGAGACCATGTGATATTGCATCTGCAGCTTGTTATCACTGAAAGCTACAGTGAGAGGTTAAATGCCAGAGTTCACTCTCTTCTTGTTGGATGTAAGTAGAGCATAGTTTTTGTCCATTATAACCCAAAGTTCTACTTTTCAACTGTGAATGGGCCATCAACTAGGATTAAAGTTGTTTCAAGGGTGTAAAATTGTGCTGCTAGTATGAATGGTTATTTAACAGAGAGAATAGTTTTAAAAGGGAGAACCTGTATATTTGTTACATGCATTGTTTTTAATCAGGAGACTTCAGCTGATCATACATTCAAGGAGATCATTTTTTAAAAAGATTTATTTATTTATTTTATGTATATGAGTACACTGTCCCTGTCTTCAGACACACCAGAAGAGGGCGTCAGACCCCATTACAGATGGTTGTGAGCCACCATGTGGTTGCTGGGAACTGAACTCAGGAGCTCTGGTAGAACAGTCGGTGCTCTTAACTGCTGAGCCATCTCTCCAGCCCAGAGATCATTTCACTCTTAAGCAGTTAACTCTTACTCCATGGTTCATTGATGCCATTGGGCAGAATTTGCAGGTTATTAAGTTATCCCAGGCCATTGGGTTTAAACGTGTTTTAACTGGCAACTTCTTCTTTTTTTTTTTCTTTATTTTCTTTATTTACATTTCAAATGCTATCCCGAAAGTTCCCTATACCCCCTCGGCCCTGCTCCCCTACCCACCCACTCCCACTACTTGGCCCAGGCCTTCCCTTGTGTTGGGTCATATAAAGTTTGCAAGACCAAGGGGCC
>NC_034608.1:83219430-83222701 GCF_900095145.1 Mus pahari | reverse complement strand
AGCTTGCAATCCCACCAGCAATGGAGGAGTGTCCTCTTTCTCCACAACCTCTCCAGCATCTGCTGTCACCTGAATTTTTAATCTTAGACATTCTGACTGGTATGAGATGGAATTTCAGGGTTGTTTTGATTTGCACTTCCCTGATGGCTAAGGATGTTGAACATTTTTTCAGGTGTTTCTCAACTGGCTACTTCTTTAATGAACTAATCCTCTAAGGTACTGGAAGAACATTTCTCCTCTCCCTCCCCCTCCCCCTCTACTCTTCTTCCTTCTCTTCCTCCTCCTCCCCTTCCTCCTCTCTCAAAAGCCTCTAGAGAGCTAAGAAACTTCACTAGTTATTCCATAAAATTAAACATGAGAGACAATGGCTTTTTAAAGTTATTTTTTTTTGGTACAATCCACAAGCCAGTAATAGCCTTGGGGGCTATAATTTGGAAATATGTTAAAACCTTAAAATGCATGATAAACATATCTTTTTGCCCATTCCTTCCTGAAGCACAGATGGTGTGAGCCTTTGCTGTGTTCCATGTGATGGCTCCTCTAGTCCTAATTTCCAATTCTGTTTCCCCACTGACTTCAAACCAAGCAGCACCTTTAGACTGTGTCAGAGGCTTGTGCAGTTTTCTGAGTATTGCCTCCTTCTGGGGGCAATAGTGAGACATGCAACAGAAACCCACAACATCACTGTACTTACCAGGACCGTTCAGATTACAGCTTCTCCTTGTTTGGTCTGCACAGAAGAAAACAGCATCCAGTATAGGAGGCATTCTAAGAAACTGCATATGGTTATTGTTTGAATCTCTGGGGCATTCTCAGGCTCCCTTTAATTGTCATTCCCTGAGCATTTTTGACATTGTGAGAAGAGTTTGGCTCACGTGGGGCTTTTTCATTTCAGATTCCATTTTCTCTTCCTTCTGCTTTTAGACTTTCCAAGAAATAGCTTTTGGTGCATTTCATTTAATTTTCCCCAGACCTTGGCTTAATGGCTTCTGTGGGGTCATCGTGGTATGTTGTCCTCACTTTGACATCACCGTCCACAGCAATGGGAGGGGCAGGTGCTTGATTCCCAAGAAACTTTCTTCTTCATTATACTCCTAGGGAGCTTAGTGCTAAATCCAATTATCTGCTGTTTGTAATGTTTATTCTTTTTCTTAAATCACTGGGTTACGATGCCTTCTTGGTGTCAGTTTTTAAACTATGAATTTTTATTTTTAACTAAGTTTATTGGTTTGGAGAGTATGTGCATACAAGCAGAGGCATGTGCAGGTCTAGAAGCACCCACACAGTCTTCATGGATCTGGAGTTATAATTGATTCTGAGCCATTGAACATGGTTCCCAGAAGCTAAACTGAGGTCCTCTGCAAGAACAGTACATGCTTTTAACCACTGAACCCTCTCTCCAACCCCTTCAGTGTTATTTATTTTAATACCTTTGAAAAGAAGACCACGTGTTTACATCTGGGCACCTAGAGCAATGGAGTTGGTGTCCATCACGGCAAAAGAGGACTTAGAAAACTTGGCAAGGCTACATTTTCTAGAATACTTAAAATTTTCTTTTCATGACCTCATAGTTTTGCCTGGCTTATCACTTTGGCCCTTTGAAGATGTTTTACCTAACCTTTCCTTATCATGCCTCCAGTTCCTTTCTCCAATTTGATGGTGCCTTCTTACAGGAAAGGAGCTTTGAAGTTCCAAAGCAGGGAGAATTATTATATCGTGGACATTTGACAAATTGAAGCTCAGCTTGAGTCTACTGTGCATGTTCCAAATGAACACGATCCACTCCAAGACCATCTAATGTTTTATAAGGATAGAAAGTGCAAGTGTGTGTGTGTGTGTGTGTGTGTGTGTGTGTGTGTGTGTGTGTGTGTGTGTGTTGAAGTTGGAGTGTAGTTCAGAAGAAGAGGGCTAACCTAGGCTGTGGTGGTTCTGGGGTCAGACCCCAGAAACACAAACAGCAGAAACAGCAATGAAAATCTAAACATATATGATACGAGTCATGAAGAAGATAAAATCACAGTACTTTATGACTAAGTAGGATATAAATAGAGCAAATGTTCATAAATACCTTGGTATTTAATGTAATAAAGAGTAGGGCGAGGATTCAGAGGAGGAAATGTTAAAAGTGAAGAAAGCAAGAGTACTTAAGGCAAACACTGCAACGTGATCACAGAAATGGCTAAGGACCTCGGGTGACTGACAGGAACCCGTGCTCAGGTCCGATATACACTGTATCTGTATAATGGCTCATCTATGTGAATACTCTCCTGTTACTCACATGGTTCAGATGCTAGGCGTGCAAGGTGACACCTCGTTTCCTATGCCATCTTTCCTAGGGTTTGAAATGGAACACTTTGCCTCTGGGTTCCTACTGATGGCTGGGATATGGTAGGAAATAGGACTAGAAGGTGAGGGAAAGGCCAAGTTGGAAGGAGTTTGGTGGTCAGCATGAGAGGTTTCTAGTTACTTATTTTCTGAAAATTCATCACTGAAGTTGTAACTTAGTAAAACAAAGGCAGCAGCAAGGAGCATAAGGAGTGGGAAGGCCAGTCATCAGAACATACAGCAGAGAAATGTCTAAGGAGATAGGAAGGAGACAGAAGATAATAGGCCTTCATAGTATGGAAATTACTTTTTTATACCATTCTTATATGTTGTAATTCCCAGCAATCTTCAATGGTTGTTTATTATTTTTCAGGGAGGATGGATTCTCCCACCATAAAGCAGCCATGACTGATTCAACACAAGTTTATTTTAGACTCCACATTGCAACAGTACTCTGATTATAGCCATTTCATATTTCAAAAAAGGGGAAGGAAGGAGGGAAGCAGCAACACAAAAGACCCATGCCTTCTGACAAACTGAAGATGACAACCTAGTATAGAATTCCCAACACACAGCAGTCCTGATGCACCATGAATGTCAGGGCCATCTTTCCAAAAAGAAGCAGAAAAGCTCTAGTGGGTTATGGGAAGTTGGAAGATTCAGAGGAATACTATCTTCTGCGTACATCCAGGAGCCTGTGTGTACAAAAGGAAGGGAAGAGGAGGCAGAAGAAACCTGATATATTGTCTGATGGAAAGTCATGAAGCCCATACTGGACTCTGATTGACATAACAGTGTCAGAATGTGACAGGAAGGGATCAGTGGATCACAGTGAGTACATAAAACTGGATAGGACCAGTGGTCTGCTCCATGCCCACTGAGTGTGAGGACCAGTGGTCTGCTCCATGCCCACTGAGTGTGAGGACCAGTGGTCTGCTCCATGCCC
>NC_034608.1:83216556-83219385 GCF_900095145.1 Mus pahari | reverse complement strand
GAGGACCAGTGGTCTGCTCCATGCCCACTGAGTGTGAGGACCAGTGGTCTGCTCCATGCCCACTGAGTGTGAGGACCAGTGGTCTGCTCCATGCCTACTGAGTGTGAGGACCAAGCTCAATTCACACGTGGAAGATCAAGTTCTTTTCCTTCAGAGAATTCCTAGATCACATAACACTTCACCTTGGTAAGATGTGATGAGGAGAGACCGCTGAGACTCTCTTGGATGCGTGAGATCCTGTCTTCATTTAATTTGTAATGAGAGGCTGAGAGCAGAAGATGGTGGCACTGGCCAACATGATTTAGTTATTAAGTGGTAGCTGGCCAGAATGTGAGGTAGAGATGTGACTGGACTGTAGGTTTTGACATTGTTTTTCCAAATAACAGAACATATATACACACATGTAGGGGTCCACTCAAAGCTGTCCCAGCTACTGCCAAACTGAGCTTTCAACCTTCTGTCTGGGAGTTTCCTCATCCATCCAGAGACAAGTGGTTAGCATAGCACGCCTTTTCCATTTGGCCCAGATTTGCTTTTAAATTAAGTGCAGAAGCAGTGAAAATTCTAGCAGATGGATTAATTAGCTAATTGTTTTACAATAATCTAGAAGGCGTGTGCTTTGGGGTTTAAGCCTTTCCGTCTCCAAGACAAGGATGCTGGCTACTTGCCTCCTTTACTGGAATGTCATGATGAGCTAGTGAGTAGTCTCATCTGTGAGGGGATGTGAGCTCTCTGAAATGAGTCTAAGGTCTTTATTCTTTTTAATTTATCATTGCAGTTTTCTGTAATAGGACCTGACAGCTTTGTCAGTACCCATGACGCACATTCTTAGGCATTCCTGCCGCAGTTTGGCCTTAGAGAATAGCTGGCAATCTGTTGTGTGATGGGCGTTGCTCTGGGGAGTGGCAGAGAACGTGGCTGAGGCTCAGCAACATTGTTCTAGAAGCAACAGCTCTACAATTTCTAGGATGCAGTAAAATGTTGAACAACCCCCCCCCCACACACACACCCCATTGCAAGTGGCTCCTTCCCAGTTACTCTTTCCTCATTAGAATATCTTTGAAGCGAGATGTAAAGTCTGACCAACTTTGTGGGTAATTGATTTTTCTCTGCTTTGCTTCTTGGAAGCAATGTTTATTTATCATCATTTATAATTTATAAATGCAGAGAGCAAATCCTAAGTACAAACTCTACAAATTCTCTACAATAATGAATAAGACGGCTTACAGATACTGTGAAACCATAGTCAGGGGAGGGTTAGTGAACAAACATTTTTTACAGTATGATCTTTTTTTGTCCATTTCTATTCTTGACACTTACTTATAAATGATAAAATGGTCACAGAAATGATTGATTAAGTGTTAAGAGCTCAAACATTTTATAGTTTCTTTGTATGTATGTATGTGTACACGTTTGCATTTCTCTGTATAAATGTGGATGTGCACATAGAGGTAAAAGGAAAACCTAGGATATTGGTCCTTGCCTTTCACCTTATGTAAGATGTGTTCTCAAGTTCCACATCACTGTGTATACCAGCCTATCTAGCTAGCTAGTTTCTGGGGATTCCATCTCTAAGATCACAGGTACCTACAACTATATACTACTTTGTGTGAGTTCTGGGATCTGAACTGAGATCTTCAACTGCTGCACAACAAGTGATTTACCTACTGAGCCCTCTTCCCTGCTTCCCTAGGAGCAGAAGGTGACAGATCCTTTCCTGAGTTTAGCTCTTACCCACTGGCACCAATTTTGAGCAAGACTTGGGGAGCTGTGGGGAGAGTTGATATTTAGCAAGGACCATGTCCCATAGACTTCCCATCTATACCAGCGTGGTAGACATCTGCCTGTTCCATGGTCTTTTTTATTTTTTGCCTCACTACTCTCCCCTCCCTCTCCCCTTCCCCCTCCCCCTCTCCTCCCCCTTCCCCTGACTCTCTCTCACACATACATATCCTCCTCCTCTTGGAGCTAAACTACTTCAAAGTATTTTTAATATTCATTGTCTTCATTTCCCTCACATACTCTACCTCAGCTCCAGCCTCTTCTATATTCTTTCCCAGCCATATCGGACAGATCAGTTTCATCCTTTCTACGAGTGTATTGTTAAAATTTTCATTTTTAATACTTTCAATTAAGGATGGCAAGCCCATAGACTCACTCTTCATCTCAAGAAATAAAATCTTAATAACAATTGTTTCCTGATACAGTTTTCAAAGTGTCTACTCCCTTCCCCGGAAGCATTCTACTTCATTCCTACCAAGGGACAAGTACAGTCCTAAGCTAGACAGCTCTCTGTGGACATAAAGACTCATAATATTTCTCTTCCACATGTGAGGTCTGCCCATTCCTACCAGTCAAATACATTAGAAATATACCACACTGAATATGTGTGATTATTGTACATAGCAAAGATTAGGTTAATAAATACTATGGAGGTTCATAAGGTATCTAAAAGTGGTTATGAAACCTAATATTTGGATTTGGGCATTGGCTAGATGTACATGGAAGAAACATCAAGAGAAAGGGAAAAGGAGAGGGATTGGGAAAGAGAGCTCACACAGTGAAAGAAGTAGCAAGGAACAAGTCCAGGCTTATGTTTCATAATACACCTGCTCATACATATATTGTGTATCTATTTCTTTGTCTCTGTCTGTCTTCCTTTGTTTGTTTTTCTCTCTCCCTCTCTCTCTCTCCATGCCTCTGTCTCTCTCGGTCTCTGTCTCTCTCTGTCTCTCTGTCTCTGTCTCTCTCTGTCTCTCTCTGTCTCTCTCTGTCTCTGTCTCTGTCTCTCTCTGTCTCTCTCTGTCTCTCTCTCTCTCTCTCTCTCTC
>NC_034608.1:83183314-83216546 GCF_900095145.1 Mus pahari | reverse complement strand
TCTCTCATACACACACACACACACACACACACACACACACACACACACACACACACATGACACCATCTTTCTCTGAGGAAATAACTCAGTTCTGAGAGAACTAAATTACTTTCTTTCTACGATTGTGCCCTGTGCCCTTCTCTAGGAAATTGTCACCATCTGACTACTACAGTGGAACTTAGCTTCCAGAACATGATGCTATGGGAACATATTGAGTCCATATCACATAACAAACAAGTATTGAAACCAGAATCAGCAGAGTTCCCTATTTTCAGTCTCGGGTAGCCCTGCTACCAGTGCCTTGGTGGTACCAGTCCCAGTTGAGGCAACAGAGAACTGCTCTGGAAATGCCTCTTGATTCCCTGTGCAGTTTATCTCCCTTTCCTGTCTATGACACTGAAGTCCCCACAGCTGAACAGTCGCCTTTATTCATCACTCTCAAGCATACCCACTTGACCCTTCTAACATCATCTTTTGGCTAGTTTCAACACACCAACAACCCTTCATCTCCCTCTAGCCTTGGCCTGACTTCCCTGACATGGTTCTTCACCTTTACTGACTGAGTCATCTTGCTGGCCTTATCTAAGAATTTTTCTTAGAATTTTTCTAGACCTAGAATAGCTAGGAATTTGATAATTTAATAAAAAATATTAAGTCAAGTATGTTATGTGCTTGTGCTCTGCTTTACTGAGAAAATACATTTTGCAAAAACATTAAGATTGGTGTTGGGAAAGCTGTAATTTTCCCTTTAAGTTATAACTTTTGAGAAAGTCTGCTTTTATTTTGGCTATGACTCCTAATCATTTCAGCAATGTCTTTTGCAGTGAAAAACACATTTTTCATTTTATCTATAATTTTCATCTACAAATCATTGTTATTCTACCTTTGCACTTAAGGAAGTGTCAGACTCTTAGATGGGAACCTGGACTCTTGCATTTCAACCCTGTGTTATTTTTCCCTAGACTCAGTTGAATGTTGTAAAGGAGATGAGTTTGGATGAAGTACAGTAGTCCAAGGTGGGACTTGGCAGTGCTAGGCTTACATAGCTGAGCAGATTTTCCTCTCCCTCCTTCTCCTCTTCTTCTTTTCTTCTCCTTCTCCCTCTCCCTCCTTCTTCTCCTTCTTCTCTCCCTCCTCCCTTCCTCCTCCTCCTCCTTCTTTTTCTTCTTCTTCTTCCCTTCCTCCTCTTCCTCTTCCTCTTCCTCCTCCTCCTCCTCCTCCTCCTCCTCCTCCTCCTCCTCCTCCTCTTCCTCCTCCTCCTCCTCTTCTTCCTCCACCTCTTCCTCCTCCTCTGTGCATTCCTGCCTGCCTGGAACTCATTCTGTAGACCAGACTGAGCTCAGGCTCAGAGATCTGCCTGACTCTGTCTCCCAAGTACTGAGACTATAGACATGTGCCACCATGATCAACCTATTCTTTAATTCTAAAAGACTTTTATTTAGAAATAATTATGTATGAATTAGAAGTTGCAAAGGTCATTTTTATCCTTCATTTGGCTTCCTCATTCTTATAAATATGATAGATGAAACAGAATAAAAAAAAATGTTCTAAATGCTCCCGATCCTTCCTAAATTTGACCTTGTAATAGTTCTGTAAGATGCAAACACTTTTAATAGACACTGACAGTGTTCCTTAGAAGAGGAAGCACCTAGAGTCAATGTGAATGTCTGGGCAGGTGAACAGCCAGCCCAGAGGGTAAGCAAGGCACAGGCAGCATGTATATAAGGGGATTGTCAGGACTGGGAGGCTGGGAGGCTGGGAGGCTGGGAGGCTGGGAGGCTGGGAGGCTGGGAGGCTGGGAAGCTGGGAGGCTGGGAGGCTGGGAGGGGAATACAGGGGATTGATCTGGGGAGAGCTCATTGCCTGCAGATGTTTCCTATGTAAATAAGAATTCCCCATTTCCTCGGATTATTACATTTACTTTTTTCTCAAGTTAAATCCTTTTAAATGTCTGCAAGTTTAGTGTTAGTCACAGTGAAGATAAAACTGGAATAGCCTCACCCACAGTGAGGGTTCAGCTTTCACTCTGTAAAGCATCCACACAGTTTTAAGGAAAGCTGACAAACTTTTCATCAGCTTTATAACTAAGACTGGGTGCCCTGGAAAGAGACCTCAGTCTGGTAAGTAAGTTGGATAAGGCCCACTGTTTCCATATTGAAGGGGTATCACTGCTTTATTGAACCACTAAAGAAAAGATACAAAGTCAGTATATGGTATGCAACAACTGTTACTTGATAAACTTGGTCTCCTCCAGAACAGGCACTGGCTATGTGTCAGGGAGGGGCAGTTTCCTTGTATCTTTAGTCCCTTTAGTCTGGTTCCTGAGGTGGGAGGGCTCTAGGCTATCTAACAATGCTACAATTCCAAATGATGTTGCTTCTGTCAGCCATATCACTGAGACAGAACATAGGAAGTAAACAAGAGGAGACGGTAACGCCCTGGTTCTCCCTCTCTGGCTAAGGACCCTGGTAAAACTCATGATCTCATTATAAAGCTTTTAATGGAGATTAAGTGATGTTCATTAAAAGCCAAACCCTCCCCAGATTCACTACTCCACAGAATGATCGCATTTATACTAGTCTTGAGACCAACTAAGTTGTTTCTAAGGGAAAAGAAGTCTCACCTTTTTCTTTTTACAGAAAATGAAGTAATATTAAAAAATAATAAAGTAGAAGGGACTGCAACAGGCCTGGTGTAGTTTCAGCTTTCCCTGAGGGCATATAAAAAAGGTTTGATAGCTAAGAGACTAGTCAAGCTAGGGGAAATTTTGACATGGCCAATAAAGTAGTGAATTTGCAGATTTCCCTACTTTTAAAAACTGCCCTTCATGGTAGAGTTGGATGAGAATGGGGAATAGTCAGATGTACGGCATGTCTTAGTTCCATGAAGGGGAATCGTCAGATGCACAGCATGTCTTAGTTCCATGATGGTTTAGACCAAGCATCCCCATCTCTGTCAAGTAAAATTACACAGCTCAGTAGGACCTGCGGAAGCTTCTCTGATCTTTTATTTCAGCGTCGTCCTTTTGACACAATAAACGTTTCATATGTATTTGGTAGTCAGTTGGGTACTGTCACATGAACTGGATTTGAGCTAAGATAATCCATGGTGACAGATCAGTCAATTCCACCTCACATGTGCTCTCTGTAAGAATCCCTCATGCTGGGCTGGGGCAATAGATCTTGCCTTCCAAGCATAAGGATCTAAGTTTGATTCCCCAGAACCTTTATTTATTTTTTTAAAGCCATGTATAACAGCATGCCCTTGTAATATCAGCACTAATAAGGAGGCAGGGATGAGTGAATCTATTGGTCTCGCTGGCCCTTTTCATTGATATTGTCTCTCTCTATATATATGTACATCTTCATGAACACACTCAAGACACCACACACACACACACACACACACACACACACACATGGGTGGTGGTGATTAATGTATATGTGGTGGCTTCAGAGGCCCGTCTCTCCCTTTCCACAGCTGCCTGCTACAAGGTTAGTCATTATAGCATTGGATAGAATGTTTTATTATTTCTTCCCTTGGAGAGTGTTCAAATGAAGTTCTAATTTCAGCAATCATTGCAGTTTCATGTGTATAATCAAAGGACCGTATTCCAATTTTATTTTTCATGTGGAAGCATTTTATGCTGGCCTCAAGAAAAAGAATCTTCCAGTAAGACCCATTACTAAGGGAGTGACATGCTATCAAAAGAAGGGATCAAGGAATCCTCTGTCTCCCTTCACACATCTGGATGCTTAGTCGGGAATGCATCTTCACCATTATTTAGGGCTGTTCTGAACCCTGGAAATATGGATAGCAGCAGCAGCTAAAATCAGAGCACTACTGAATCAAGGTGTGTCATTTTGAGATGCTGGGAGATTGAAGTTGAAAAGCACACTAGAGATGTTAAGGTTTTACCCAAGTGTTACTTGCTGTCTTTCTGACGCTAATGGGTAGCATTCAGTGGAGTCACACCTAGGCTTCTGGTGAGTCTCAGGTACAGAAAAACTTGTTCAGTGCTTACAGTCTCATGTCAACAGCCAGGAAACACATTGTCCTGAGGTCCACTGTGCCGACTTCCATGCCAGGTACCTCCCCATCCATGGCTCTTTTATCTCCAGGTCACGTTCTGTTCACATGGGAATCTGAGGGAAACTTTTCAGATTGTTTATCTTAACTTCTGACTTTCTCCCTGAACAGGCTCCATAAGATTCCCTTTGATCCTCTAACCGAAAGCAATGCTCCCTTCCTCTCCTTTCCTGTTCTCTTTCTTCCTCTCCATCACTTCCCTTCCTTCCCTATTCCTTTAAAAAAAAAATAAACTAAGATTGGAGAGATGGTACAGGTATGAGTTACAGTTCTCTCTCAGTATCTATAGACTATTAGCTTCAGGGCTCTGGCTAATGCCAAAATTTGGAAATGCTTATGTCCCTTGTATAAATGACATCATACTTTGCATGTTATAAATGTATACTTTAAATAATTTCTAGATCATTCACAATACCTAGTACAATGTGTTATTGAAATAATTTTCCTGAATTAGGAAATAAGTTTTTTTAAAAAAAACTGTATGTGTTCAATGCAAGCACATTTTTAAAAGAATATTTTCAGTCTATTGTTTAGGTGCCCAGATGTGGAACCCGGGCATGTAGAGGCTTAGATATTTGGTTTAAATTCTGTGATGCAAAATAGAAGCCAGGGGCAGGCTTGAGTTTGGGGATTTGGTGGTCATCATGCCCTAACTAGCTCTGTCACTTTGAAGAGTCATCAATCCACTTCCTGTCTCTGATGACAGTGCCATTCTGATCTTTCTCCTGTCATTTCACTGATTGACTCCCAATGATAGAAAATTGAGTTTGCTGTAATAACTATGGCAAATGCTTTGCATGCACTATCTCAGTTTTCAACACAAAAATTCTGCAGGGAGGCCCCTTTTATGTTTGGGGAACAAAGGTTGAAAGAATCCAAATACGGCAGGTCTCATTCCTCCTGACCCCAGGAACCTGGCTCTCAACCACTGAACTTTATCCTGAAGATAAGGGAGAGAAAAAAATATGCAAGTACCAGTAACTGAGATGGGAAATTTTATTTAGTGTGAGGAATTAGAAGAGTAGGTGCTTGCCTGGGCAGAGAGTTTGAAGAATGTAGGCAGATCTCTCGTGCCAAAGCCCCACCCTCTCTTTCTGCCATTCCTGTGTCCAGTTCAGAATCAGAGCTTTCACAACTACACTAGACTTTCTTCTGAGTCTGTAGATGGTTCTGTTGAACGGCAGCTCTGTCCTTTGAATCACACAAGCCTAGAACACAGGCCTAGTTCTTGGTAGACGCTCCCTCTCTGTCACCTCGTGTAATGAGTCTTCAAGTCTTGTGGATGGTGTCTGTGGTGATTTGAATGGGTATGACCCCCATAAACTGATGCATTTTATTAACACTTGGTTCCCCTGTTGCTGGTGCTGTTTGGAGGCACTTAGGAAGTACTGCCTAGCTGAAGGAACTATGTCGCCAGGGCAGGCTTGGAGAGCTTAAGACCCTGCCCTACTCCCACTTCGTGCTCTCTGCTTCATGCTTCTAATGAAGGTTGCGAATCCTCAGATCCTGTACTAGCCTGCCATGCCAGGTGCTCATTCCAGCATCCTCCTGCCACGATTGACGGTTACCCCTCTGGAACCATAACCCTGAAAAACTCTTTAATTTATTTGCTTGTTTGTTTACAATAGAAGTAGAGTGTGAATACATTATCCAAAATTAATTCTTGAACAACTACTGCCTCTTCTCTTCCTCCATCCTATGGCCTTGAGTCAAATCCTTCCCTATTTGTAATAATGTCATGATCTCAAATCTGCTATTCCTAATGCCAATCTCTCCTTTTTAATTTGCTTTCACACTGCCCATGTGCTAAACGTTGATTCGGATCATGTGGACTTCGGGTTTGAAAACTGATATGTTAACTAGTTCCTGTCCATGAGGTTAGAATCCCACCACAGTGTAAGAGTTCTTGGTTATAAACCTTCCCCAGTGCCTTCCTGTTGCCCTTTATACTCTATCTCTTCCTTGGTTGGTCACCCTACATGCTATGTCATCCTACATACCCAGTAAGATGAAGATGGCAGGAAATACATGCAGTATGCTCAGGGTAATGCAGAAAAAACACATTTGGGAAGTGCTAAATAGTATTAAACTGGAAAACATATGTACTAAATACATACTGTATGCAATCTCTTTAGGTATACAAATAACTTGTATTGCAGACAACTCAAATTTACAATCACAATACTATGAAATGTTTTTAGCCAATATCTTAATCATTACTCTCTGAGCAGAGATAGTTGACACAGGGGTTGACAACAGGTGTTGGGTGGGAGACACTGAAGGAAGGGCAGACAATTTTAGGAAGAACCCTTGGACTGGGTAGGTTGGAACCATGAAGTTAATAACTACTGTTTACAAAATTAACTTTTATTTTGTTAAAAATTAATGGAAAATTTATTTATTTGCTGTTGGGCTTCCTATGATATCTTTTACATTTTGGCTATTTCTATTCTCAGAGATATGGCACAAATAGGGTTGGCATTGTTGATCTAGTTTTGTAGCGTTTCTAAAATAATTCTGCATGATATGTGCTTTCTCTAGTCCTCGCACGTAATCACCACTTCCCAAGAGCAAAGCCCCCCTTTATCTGCTGATGTCTGCCTTGTAGGTAGGGAATGAAGAAGAGGGGAGATAGACTGCTTATTTTGTTTTGGCTAAAAATAACAATTTCATTCTTAACCTCTGTCACTTCACTCAGCTAACAAATGACATCTGAGAGCCCAAGAGTATGAGGGTGGTGCCCTTCAGCTTGAGAGTGACAAGCTGTCTTAGGCCATGAAATAGACAATGAAAGCCTAGATGCCTGGGATAAGCAATGAAAGGCCAGATGCCACCCCTAGAGAGGAGACTCGCATGACCGTTAGGTGGCCACAGGTATCTGAGCAAGCACCACATTCTTAGGTTGTCATGGCTTACACTAAGAAGAATGCCCTTCCCATGGCTTCTCAAGATAGTCATGGGAAAAAGTATATTCCATGCTCATCTTTAAGAAAAGCATGGGCCCTATCCTAGTCTGGCATCAGCGGGTTGTCTCTGTTCTCTTGAAAATCTATGTATGCCCTATCTCTAGATGTTTGGGCTTCTTTGCTCTTCCCTCTTACCCTACTTTGGTAACATCTAGAGTTTTACATATATATACACACATATGTGTGTGTGTGTGTAAAATATATTAATATATGATATATTATATATTAATTATATATAAATATATAACATATTTATCCGCATATACAAAATTAAAAACAAAAGGAATAATATATATTATATATAATTAGAAATTATCTACAAAATGAATAATATATGTTATATTTCATATATTATATATTATTCATTTTACTTTTTAATTCTGTATGTACAGAGTTGTTCTTTCTGCTTTCTAAAATATAAATCTGACTGAAGAAAGTCATTGTAATATTTTAGAGTTAGAAGGCCTCTTATTCTGTGGAGAATGTAGTAGCCAGCTTGATGTCACTGTAATAGATGCCTGAGATCATTACCTCATTGTAAGGGTTGATTTTTGTCCTACATATTTGCACATTTCTGTTCATGTGTGATTGCCCCTTTGATTTGGGGATGTGCTGAGGCAGCATAGCATATCAGACTAAAACCACTAGTCTCATTGCTAAGATGCAAAAAGAAGAGAAGAAGGGTTAGGGTTACAGTCTCTCCTAGAATGTGATACCCTCCCCAACCTGAAGACCTCCCCTAACCCCCCCCCCCTTAAAGATTAAAGTATACTATTGGGTGCAACATCCTAGTAGTACCAAGATGAGAACCAACACATGGGCTTTGGAGGCATGCCAGATCCCCGAAACCCCCTGAGTCTGTGTCCTGGCCTTAGAAAATGGAGATCGGCGACTTGCTATCAAGAGTGTCATAAGAATGCAGTGAAACTATAGGTGATGCCTTTTGCCAACAGCGCTCTGCAGAGCTTCTTCTGAGATTCCCAAAGAGGGTCCCAGGTTACTTTCTTTGGCTGAGACAGTTTGTTTCCCTTTTCCTGTTATTGCAGTGATTTCTATCGTTTTCTTTGTTCTGTGTGATCTGAGGCCCTTCCTTGGTCAACAGTCTTTCCCACTCTGAACTTTCCTTCTCTCTGCTGGCCAGACCTATGGCACACTTTACCTGCAAGGAAAGAGCTCCATTTTGCTTCTGTCTGAGTCGCTTTTTACTGTGAATGAGGTTGACAGCATTTTCCCAGAGCCACTGGACCCTGTGATTCACTGACCTCACCGTGTAGCTGATACTCAGCACCGAGCAGCTCCACCTGCGTCTGCAGATGACATTGTGCTCATTATGTCACTTCGAGGTACTTAGCCTCTGAGCATTGCTCATTTTTAATTAGCCCCCTCCTTGTTAATTACCAACAGGAATTTCTCTGTAAGCTGTGCAGTGTCGATCTCAGGACTGGCCCCCTCTAGGCATCCCCTTCGCTGTGGCTCCCTGAGGGCCAAGCTGGCTTTGGCTGCAAGTTGGATGCCAGAGTGACACTGTGGTCATGGCTCTTATCTCTCTAGAGGAAGCGAAGAGGGCATGGCTTGGCATAAGAGAGCTTCTATTGCGGCCAGCCATCATGCTCACTGACCTAGAGATAGTTTCTTTTTCTTTTGAAAAGAAGAACATCTCTTAGCTGATTAAAAATCCCACTCGCCAGGGTGCCTTTTAATTAAGATGTCATAAAGTTGATAAGCATGTGTAATCTCCTGGACTCTGCTCAGAAACACATGAATGCTGAAGACGTCGTGTCCTGGGCCCGATTGCAGAGCAGTAACCGCAACAAAAAGGCTTACTTACACTATCATAACTTGGATATACAATGTTTGTTAGGAGAGTGTGAATTCTATGTGAATCACAGCTGATTGGGAAGTAAATAGCTCAGGCTAGAGAAACAACTTCTTCTCTCGGTTGAGTTGCTGGGAATACCCATAAGTGTAAAGCTTTAGCACAGGTTCAGAAGCTAGAAAAACGAGGTGCATTGGGGTCTACAGTGAAGAACATGTGCCAACAAGCAGCTTGGATAATTAAGGATATTAGGTTGTTCACTGTAGTGGATAAACACAGGGCTTGAAAGTCAGCTAGAACTCTGCTTGGCCACTGGCCTAGGCTGTGCACCTTGGACAAGTCACTTCACTGCTCTAAGTCTCAATTTTCTTATCTTTAATGGGGATAATAAGACTTAACTCATGGGATTAAATGAGATAATACTTGTAAAGTGCTTAGTCGGCTGTCTGACCCAAAGTAAGTGCTCCCTAAGTGGTAGTAATTATGAGAAATAGGAGGGTGTAGGGAGCTTGGCTTTAAGGCTTCCTGTTTTGCAGTGCCAGGGTGGCTTCCCATAGCACTGAGGAAGAAGCAAACTAGGCAGTTCCCTATGCAAGGACTCACAGCTGACTCAGCTTGCATCCCTGACTGAGACATCTTACTTCTGGGAAAAGCTCTGCTCCTCCCAGGTCCCTTGAGCAAGGTCTTAGACTTCTCTTCGCTCCCTGTTGACATTACATCTGCTGCTTGTCCTGACTGACTCCCTCAAAGCTCCCTGAAGCTAGAGTGAGGGTGGCAACCGTTGGGGAGGGAAGAATCTTGCATAGAGAGGACCCCTCTATCAAGTTTTGCCTACTGAGATCCACAGTAAATGAAAAAGCAAAAGCAAAAAGGCGGCAAGAGCTAAAGGGGCCTGGAAAGGTTTCGTGTCTTTGCAGTGTGCACTGTCACAAAGATTAATCTCGGTACCTTCATTTTCTGATTAGCTGATCTCAATTTATTTTTTCACACTTCCCTTGTCCTGCATCTCTATATGGAAAAATAGAATAGAGTAATTATTTTAAAAAAATAGATTTACAGAGGAAGGGGTGGAGGGCACTGACCAGCTTGGGAGTCCTTGACTGAGAAATGAGCAGAACACTGGTCCCACTGGGCTCTATGTGCTGAGAACCAGTTCTTAGGACCTGGGCATAGGGAAATGGCACAGGGCAGACCCTTGACAACCATCTTAAAGATGAGTCTAAGTCCTCTCCGTTACATGAGAAGAGAGGTGAGTCCCTGATAATGGTTTGGCATGTGGCCTAGCCACAGATGCTGAGATTCTTTGAGGAAAATAGAAGATTCCAGAGGCAGGAACGTCCTTTAATCCAAGGCCCCCTGCCAAGGGAGAGAATGAAGCAGACCGTGCCGGGGCTCTAGACCCAATCCTTGTAGGAACTCCAGCCTGTGAAGATTTGTAATACAGTCCAAGGGTCAGTGACAAAGGACCTCAAACAGCACCCATACGTTTCGTTCGTTTGATCCATCTGTAAGAAAACATTTCAAAGTATCTCATACTCCATTATTTTATAGATAATATTTTGCAAATATACAGTACAATATTATACAATTTAATTTTAACTCACAAGTGAGTATATTTGCATATAGGTGACCTGTTCAAAAGTTCCATACTGAGCTAGGGAGATGGCTCAGTCAGTGAAGTGCCTACATACAAGCCTGAGAACCTGAGGGTGGATCCCCAAGTACCCTCATAGAAGAGTCAGGCAGGGGTCCAGGTGTATATAGCCTCAGTACGGCTGCGGTGGGGAGATGGGAATCTTTGAAGCTGGCTGGCTATCCCATCTACCCTGTTTGTGAGTGCTAGGCTCAGTGACAAGCCCTGTCTCAAAAACACGGTATACAGAGGTGGAGGAAGATGTCAACCTCTGGTTCCCACACACATGTGCACATGCACGCATGCATATGCACACATGTCTGCGCATGTACACACACGTGATGTCTGGAATGTACTATTTGCTTTTACAACTTGAGGGGTATCTGATCTCTACCTGGGCTAAGGAACAGGTAACGGTCTATATAGACCCTTTTCATTATGAGGTTTGAGCCACTGCTCTGTTTTAGGTGGCCTGGTACTCTAGCTAGAGTCAAAGAGAGCGTTAGATGCTGTCACAGGCATGCCGAAATGCTCAGTGATGGAATGTTGTTTTCCGCTGAAAAGCCCAGGTCTCAGTAAGATTTGGCATGAGCATCTCTTCATTTATTCAGTGTTAGATCATTTATTCAGTGTAAGTATGCTGTTGTGCATCCCTCCCTATACCAAATTCTGCAGTCTCTTCTGGGGGCACATCTGAGGCTAAAGCACCTGGCATACATCCATATGCTGGCTAATGACTCCATGGAGCATAGAAACCTGGAATCCAGAAGGAAGTGTAGTAACTGACAAGCCTTCACTGGAGCTTTCGGCTGGATGCGGGAAATAATGGGGAGATTATAAGGCACCACGTCTATTCAGATTACATTAGCCACTATGAATATATCCTTTGCTTTGAGTTAATTAACTATGCAGATTATTATAGACACTCTGTAACAGTTGCTAGGGTTGTTAAGTTCTCTTATATCAAGAGAAGGGAGATACAAACATGCATCTTTATGTGCACCTGTGCATATACTGAGAGCAGCATAGGGAAAGACTAGGGACTTTCAGCCCTAATAAGGGTTTGGTTTTGTCTGACTGCAATCGATTCTCTCACTGATTTCTTCTGTTGAAACCTTTCCCATGCTTGGTTGAGCCATACTGGCTTCTTTTCCCATGTCTCGGACTCTCCCTTCCTGCTCTTAGGCCGAGTGGTTGGTGCAGTGTCCAGCAGGAGATAAATGGTGTGGCAATGAGTAGAGAAAACCCTGCTGTGGAACTCTTCTTACATTTATGATAAAGAGGAACCAGGTGTTGGCGATAAGTCAGAGGCAAAGACAATCGAGGAGATGGCTCAGGGATGGTTTCTGTATGTCTCACCTGAGCACCATGGTGGAGTGGAGTGCCACTTTATACCAGGCACAGAAGCACTTCTGAGTGCTCCACCAGCCTCGTGTCATGTGACCTGCATCTTATGATAGTCAACTTACTTCTAAGCAATATTCCACTGCTGACACCAGGCTTTTGAACAAGGTTCCTCTAGAACGCTATTAAATTCTTTGAGTTTACTATTTCCCCAAGGTCCTTGAAGTTAAAAATAAAAGATAAGTGGTTTGCAATAAGCACAGATTGCACGGGAGTGAAATCTGGGGCTTTGGAGGCAGGAGCTGCTGCAGAAAGCACATTGAGATTCACACCAGAGAAGGGTTGGGGTGCCAGGTGTTTGGCGTTAGGTTGTGAGGCAAGTCTCACAATTTCTCTGGGCCTCTGCTTAGCAAATGGAGGTGTGGTTATAATAACATCTTTCTGACCACATAAGATTCCTATTTCATAGAAAATAAAGCATGTTAAAATATACTACAATATGAAAAATGTGCTATTTGAGAGGGGGCATTTTTGTGTGAATTTTCAAGCCTGTAACTCTGAGTATTAACTATTCATTTATGCATAACAAATTATCCCCCGACCTATAAGTTTAAAGCCTAGGTATTTATCACATCTCCTAAGAGCTTGGGAGTAACTGCTTAGCTTGGTAGTGAGCTGGTTGAATCTCCTAGGAGGTTGCCCTGAAGTTGTCATGACCTTGTCATTTGAAGACTTGAGTATGGGCTTCAGAATCCATATCTAGTCTCACTGCTGGCCTGTCTTATCTTAGTCTCCCCACTGAGGATTGCCTGGAGATTTAAGTTTATCACTTCATGACTTGTCCTAAGGGGCCTCCTGAAGAGAGGAAAAGAAGAATGGATGGGGGGGGGGTGTAAAGAGAAAGGGAGGGAGGGAGGAAGGGAGGGAGGGAGGGAGGGAGAGGGAAAGAGGGAGGAAGAGAAGGAAGGAGGGTGGGCAAGGGAGGGAGAGAGAGAGAGAGACAGAGAGACAGGGAGAGAGACAGAGACAGGGAGAGACAGGGAGAGACAGAGACAGAGAGACAGGGAGAGAGACAGAGACAGGGAGAGACAGGGAGAGAGTACCCAAGGTAGAAGCTCCTGCAGTCTTTTAACACATAGCATGTTACTGGTTACTCAAATCAAGCCGTCAGTATACACGGGACAAATAGACGGTAATAGGTACCAGGGTACAGCACTCTCGAAAGGCCTTCTTGGAAGATGACTGATACAACCACACGTACAGAGGCCTTGCGGTGAGGGGACTCTGCATGTCTATCTAAGTACAGTTGGCAATGCTGGCTTTGTATTTATCTGAAGAGTATTTGAAAACGCCGAATAAAAATAAGCATTTTTATATTCTCTCCTTTCCATGCTCGCCTCGGATGCTGTTTTCATCCCAGGATGTGACTTTGGGGTATGCCCTATGGGTACAGTTGGTTCTTTGCCTGGTGCCCTTTGGCTTCCTTGTAATCAAAGACCTGGCTGTATGCTCCAGAGTGGAGCTGACTGGCACAGTGGTGCGGGGGCCTTGGCTTACCACTTCCTGACCCAGCAGCCACCGCCAGTTTCTTCCCTTCATCTCCTGGCTTGCCTGCACGCAGAGTGGAGAGGTCTTGAATTTATTGCATCTCCTTGAGCAGTTCCCTTTGTCACTCACAAGGTCTGTCACTGTGCAGCACTGTGCTGCCTGACCTGGTCTTTTCACGAAACCACCATCTTTTCCATGTGTTACAGAATCTCACAGCATCTTATCCACAGGGCTTGTCCTGAGTCCTTCATGATTTATGACACAAATAGACTTTTGAAGGTGTTCTGTTATGGTATACAGCTCTCATGACCAAAATGTCTACTGGGAAAGAAACGTCAACTCCATTCCTAATAGCAACTCTTGTCCTGAGTATGGAAAGTCTAATCTCCACAGCACATCTGGGGCAGCACATCTGGGGCAGCTTGCAGGAGCTACTTGGTTTCATCTCCTTGGAATGAATAATAGTAGTGCCCATGTCCACTGGCATATCTTAACAAATATTGATCACTTTTAAGACTATTTCCCTCTCTGTTTTATTAATTTTTATTTATCTTCTTAGTCCTTGTTCTCACCCCACTATTATAGTAAATGGAAACAGGGCCTTCTATCTTAATAGCATTTGTCTATTTGAAGCCCAAATTTTCTAAAAATGCTTATGTCTTAGTCAGGGTTTCTATTCCTGCACAAACATCATGACCAAGAAGCAAGTTGGGGAGGAAAGGGTTTATTCAGCTTACATTTTCTGCATTGCTGTTCATCACCAAAGGATGTCAGGACTGGAACTCAAGCAGGTCAGAAAGCAGGAGCTGATGCAGAGGCCATGGAGGGATGTTTCTTACTGGCTTGCTTCCCCTGGCTTGCTGGCCTGTTCTCTTATAGAACCCAAGACTACCAGCCCAGAGATGGCACCACCCACAAGGGGACCTCCCACCTTGATCACTAATAGAGAAAATGCCTTGCAGCTGGATCTCCTGGAGGCACTTCCCCAACTGAAGCTCCTTTCTCTGTGATAACTCTAGCTGTGTCAAGTTGACATAAAACTAGCCAGTACAGCTTATAAGATGGCTCTTTCTCCCTCTCTCCCTCCCGTGTGTGTGTGTGTGTGTGTGTGTGTGTGTGTGTGTATCTGCTTAGAAGACAGAGAGCCAGCAACCTTGAATGTCAGAGGCCATCCATCCACCTTGGTTTTGATACAAGGTCCTTCACTGGGATCAGGGACCTACAAATTAGGATAGGCTAGCTGGCCAGCCAACCCCAGAGTTCTGCCTGCTCATGCCTCCTCAGTTCTCCTACCAAGTTTTTTTCACTTAAGGGCTTGGAATCAAAACTCAGGTCCTCATGCCTGTACAGCAAGCAGTTTTCCAACCGAGTCCTGTGCCCAGCCTCTCTGTCGTTATGGCTTAAGTTTCTTATGTGCTAACTTGAGCATAGACGAGGTGGGTTGTCTGTGCTCACTGGAGGTCTGGGGAGGTCTCAGATGATCCTTAGTCTGGGTGGGCTGTCAGAGTTGCCCACCTTCTACTTGGAGTCTGGAGAAACTCAATCCATTGGTAGTGTGGTTGACATAGGCCAGTATCCTTCAGATTGCCTGCCTTTAAAGCTCAGGGAGAGTTGCTGATTCCTTAAGCAACCCCTAGCTATGAACTGCAGTTGTAAAGTCCTTAGGGTTGTTCTAATGTGACAGAGATGAAACCACACCTACACTGAGAATACTCTTGAGTGTGAGAGTCCGGGTCCTATTCAGCAGGCTTAGACACTTCACAGGAGTCATTCCCAGGGCTCACTGGAATGGAAATAAGGTCTTTGTGCTGCATATGTCCTTCAGTCCATTTGGTAAATAGCATGGCAAGATATAGAACATCTCAGAACCACCCTTAGGGGGTAGCCAGGGATGAGAAAACATTGAGTAAAGTCATTAGTGAGGATAAATATACAAAAATATAAGTGGCAAGAAGTGTGACGAACACAAGGATTTCTGACAATAATGAAACCCAAGTACCCACTTTTCACCCAAGCATCCCAAATCAGTTAATGACAAGGTTGTCTTCGCCCTCCACATTCCCTCCATCTCCCTTAGATTTCCCAAGAGACTTAGCTAGACCAAAAACCCGAGTTCCCTGTCTAAGTGTTTTAAACAATAGCACAATGTGGCTGAGATCTCATAAAGCTATATTTTTACTGTCATCTCCAATCTGTAACAGTGCTTGGTAATTACATGGTATTTCCATCTGTAAGGCACTAACCAGCTTATACACTTTAAATCTCCTTCTCCAACTCTTCTGCCAAGACAAGAGATTGTATTGTACCTCATGGCCCCACTGGCCCACCTGTGTCTTACTAAAGTGTCTTTTCTGAAGGGGCGATGCTGGCAGAGTGACACCCACTCTGAGTAAATGTCTGGGGTTTCCACAGAAGCAAGAGTATGAAGGAGCAGCCTTTACTCTGCTACAGAACATTAGCCTCTATCCTATCACCGGTCACTGTGTTTGATTACAAACCAGATTGCTAGAAAGATTAGGAACTATTTTGTCTGTTAACAGATGCAGAATTTTGTTTCTGATGTATTGTCTGCTCCCACCATTTTACAAAGAAAAAAATTGCTGACTCTTTGGCAGCAAATTTCGACATCGTTTTGTTTTCTTTCTAAATATCTGTTCTCTCTTTCTGTAGTCTGCTCATTCCACTGAGAATTTCTTTGGCTATTAGTTTCTAATGTTATGTAATAGCAGTTGTCAGTTTGGGGGCAATTTGATTTTTGTGCTTTTGGGATTCTACACAAAAGTTTTTGTCTCTATCTGTGTTTTGAAGTGAGTTTTTTTTTTTTTTTAATGTTTATTACTAGTGATTTCAGCAAGTCAGGTTTTAAGTTAATGTTTTTGTTAATACACTCACGCATTCTATGAGGAATATCATTGGAACTTTGGTGGAAATTCAATCTGTATGTTACTTTTGGTGATGTAGCCATTTAAAACGTTTTAGTGAAGAGCAGGGCGGGTGCTAGAGAACATGTGCTCTGATGCTAGAAAGGGGGGGTACTGAGGCCAAAGTGCACAAAGTAGCAGGAAGTCGGGGAAATGAATGATCGTAAGGGTTGGGGGAAATCAATCAAAAATAAGCATGCAGAAAACACTACAAAGAAACTTGTTACTCTGTGTGCTAATTAAAAAATAAAATTTCAAAAGTATATATTTATTTATTTATTTTTATAAAATATCTTGGTTCCTCTGGTTCCCTCTCTAAGATTTCCCTTATTAGTGGAGTTTAAATAACTAAATGAATTTCTAAAGCCACACTATCTAGACTTTTACAAAATATTTTATTTGTTGTATATATGTGTATACACACACACACACACACACACACACACACACACACACATATATATATGTTGGTTTTCTGATTCTGCCACATAGATCCAAGGGATCAAAGTCAGGTTACCAGACTGTGGGCGGCATCTCTACCCACTAAGTAATCTTACCACTATCACCCAGTCCTTGTAACAAAGGTTTTATGGATAGAACAGATAGTCTATAGTTTTAATTTTGTACTAGTCTTTTTGTTTGTTTGTTCGCTTGCTTGCTTATTTCTGATCTTGTGAGACAGGGTCTCTCTGTGTAGTCCTGGCTGTCCTGGAACTCATTTCCACAAGCTGGCCTTGACCTCAGAGGTTCACCTGCCTCCACCTCCTAGTACTGGGATTAAGGGTGTGCACCAACACCATCCTAGTTTTAATTTTATTAACCATAGTCTTAATACATTGCTTCAATTAAACCAACTTGACTTCAGCCCATTATGCAAATGCAACATTTATCCCATTAAAATTTGTTAGCATGATTGCATCTTTTAAGTTTCACAGCACAATAAATTGTGTTGAATGTTCCATTTCTTTGTTTTTCTGATTTTGTTATTTTGTCAGTAATGACAACGTATTTAAAATAAAAGTCTTTAAAATGGCAGAATGATGTGATAACACATCCTCACTGATAACTTAATACTTAGATATAATGAGCTCATCTGAGAGATTTCATTAAAAACAGCAAGGTGCCTGAACATCAAAACCAAGACGGTTTTAATCACAGAATTATAGTAATTATACAAATCCTGTGATTTTCATCAGACATAAAAGGCTTCCAAGGGCAGGCATGTAGTTTAAACTTTGACCTAATAATTATGTATTGTTCCAATTATAGTTGAGATTCATTGGGGCCAGAGAAATGCCAGAGAATATATCAGAGAGAAAATGTTATACATTAAACTTTTATAGAAAATGGATAAATAAACAAGTTTTGGTGGTATGGGGATATTAGGAAGTAGCTTGTCTCCCAGACAGCGGGAAGGACTCTCCCATGTGTGAATGCAGAATGAAGCAGGTGCATGATGAACAGGACAGTGTGCTTGGATCCTCATCATATCCCAAGTAAAGAGAATGACTGTGGGACCTTTCTACCAGGGGATCTGGACGTGCAAATTGTCTAGATGCCTTCTCATCAAGACTGGAACAGAATATTAGGAAAAGAAGGGGTTATTGGCCCAGAACCTAGGTTGCTGTGGTTAGGCAAGGATACTATAAAAATAATTTCATAATTATAGGGATTATTTAAAATGCTATTTTCATAAAATAGCAAAATGTAGGACTTCCTTGATTTTAAGATACCTGGTATGTAAGGATACATACAGGGTGGTTTGTGGGGAATTGCAGGCTGGTCTCCAGTCGAGCTGAGGTCTGAACCCCAATGGTCATAATTCACCCTCATGACACAGTAGGCGTTCCCTCAGACTCCTGGAACTCCGGCCCCTGCCTAAGTACCACCTCCCACAGCCCCTACAAGAGAAGCATGNTCAGTGGTCACGTAAGCAATGGCCCAAGCTTCTGACCTTCAGGCTAAACTCCTCCCCAGTTACCTAGCAACTGTGAAGACCATAAAAAGGGCTGTTCAGCCCCCACCTCGCTCTCTCACTCCTTTGTTCCTTTACCTCTCACTTCTCTCTCTTCTCTCTCCTCTCCCCTTTCTCTGTCTTCTCTCCTCTCTCCTTTCTCTTTCTCCTTGTCTTCTCCTGTCTCTCTCTCTCTCTCTCTCTTCTCTCTTTCTCCCTGCATTTCTATAATAAAGCTCTTAAACCATAGAGTCCCTGCTCTGCTCCATCAAGGCCCGCTGCACACTCTCTGCTCATTGTTAGGAACTTCTTCCCTATCCCCTTTTCCCACAACCCTGGTGGCTTTAGCAAAGTAGCTCCAGGGGGGTCCCCATCGGGGCTTCCCCTTCTTCACCCCCCCGCCGCATGGGTCAGAGGCAATGCCCACCCGGGGCCAAGTGGAAAGTGCCTGGCAGTCTCCCCATGCCTGACTGACCAGAGAATAGAGAAACTCTGGCGGGGCATTGGGCATATTTTTCCTCCCCCACTTCTCCCCCCCCCAGGCCTCCCTTTTATTTTATTTTGTTCCCTACAATGGTTTTATCAAAATATCTCTAAACAAAAATATTTATTTGATCTGTTTTGGTTGGCCCATTGATTAATTTATGGCCATGATGATGAGGATGATTTAAAAAGAAAGAACACCACAAAACAAATGTATCAAGAGATGTTGTGTGTCATAGAGGAGAGAGGAAGGGTAGCCTAGGGGACATGGAAATAGTGAGTCGGTCTTGCTCCTCCTTTATTACAAGGATTCGGTGTCGGGGTGCAGTCACTCTAAGAACTGATGACCAAGAAAGATGCAGAAGTCCTCACAGAGATGGGAAGAAGTGTGTTCAGTTCTGACAAGAAACATCTTATCTCTATTCTTCTCCTAACCCATGCCTTTCTATGGTAAAGCCCTCACTGACACTAACAGGACTGGTTGGGAACTATGATGGGACAGCTATGTCAGATTCTAGATGGGAGCTGGTGGGACAGCTATCACAGATCCTTCTGATCATGTCATCATTGACATTTTGTATTTGCTTCTCTGACCTTCTGGGTACCTCCCTCCGGGTTGATCCGAAAGCTTGAGGTCTATTCTGATGGTTGATGGGTGTGCCTCAGAGGAGAGCATCCACAGCTGACTGCAGACCTCTCCCTGCTAGACAGACATTGGTGGAGAAATTGCTGCCAGTAATTGCAGAGTCGTGGAAGCTTTGCTTTTGAGCATTAGAATGTAGGTCATTATGAAGAGTCACAACATACAGAAAAGTAAAAACAAGTAAAAGAAAAAGAGCAGCCTCCGTTCCCAATACAAGTACTGTTTGCATTTGGCAGTGGTTCCCACCCATCTTCTGGTCCTTTTGATGGACACTTGTGTTCTAATTAATAAAACACTCACACTTATCTATCTGCCAGAAACACTTTCCGTAACTCTTGGGGCACGGGCCAGTTGTCTACTGGTGACCTTAGTGAACGAGCCCTCAGCGTCTTAAGTGGTGGGTTGCAGCTTCATGTGACTAAGTGTGGAGTTCGTGAGAAATTCAGCACGAGTGAGGTTTCTAAACATGCAATGACCAAAATGGCTTCAAAATCAAGTGCACAATGAATCCATGTGTTTCATTGGGAGATTTCACTGCAGCCTGGGTTCTCAACATACAACATGTACTTATCCCTGTTACATGCCCCACAGCACACAATGCCCGCAACACCTCAGTCCATGCCCCACAGCACACAATGCCCGCAACACCTCAGTCCCGAGTCCTGTTATGAACTGCCCTGTTTTTATTGTACAATGCGTACCATCTTTCCACTCTGGTAGATACATGATGTTTTGATTGTAGTTAACAAAGACTTCTAGTTTCTCCCCTATTGTTACTCCTCAGAATGTAAGTATTAAATTAGTGTATCTTTGGATTTGATTGGGTTGAATAATTTGTACATGAGTTTTCCATTTGGATTTTATAAATGATGGATAAACAAATGTTGACTGGGGATTAGGACATTTTCAACTATTTCTGAAAAAGCTTTAAACATCTGTTTTTCCTTCCATAAGTACACAAAGTGCTTTTCTTAGCATTGGCGATTACAGAATCAAAATATTGATCAGTTCTGCAAAACGATGTAGATGAACTGTCCATCCTACAGTATCAAATATTCAGCCAAGATTGAATTATGTCAAATAACCACGTCCATGTCATTAACATGCACAGTTGCTTAATCTTTAATAAATGTCGACATTAAATATATATAAATGAATTGCTTTAAAATAAATGTATAATTTATCCTGAGTGAATATTTGATTTGTGTGCTTATTTTATATACCTGTATACTCTAGATCAAGCGGGAATTTTTCAATGAGAAATGTTTACGTCTGAATGGAAATGCTAAGCATCTCTGTCCTTTGTGTCTTCCCAGGTTCCCCCTCTTCTTCAGCATACCAGGAAGGCTATGATGGGAACGAATGGAACTTGGAGGCTCCACTTGACTGACTGTTTCTGTCTAGAAAATCTTCCCTTCTAAGCAGGAGAGCCGTCTCATGTAATAGTTGACTTCTAAAGGCAGGCGGCCATGTTCTAGAAGGAAATAGATGAAATTGGTTCTGGGGACTTCAGTGGCACTGTGGTCTAACCAGAAAAGCCCGTGTTGGGGGCCCTTGTGGTGCCCTGGGATGTTGCATACTCTGGACCTGGATGCATGGCCTGCACCTGAGTGAGAATGGTCCGCCGCGGGCTGCTGGGGTGGATTTCTCGGGTAGTGATTCTGCTGGTGCTGCTCTGTTGTGCCATCTCTGTCCTCTACATGTTAGCCTGCACTCCAAAAGGCGACCAGGAGCAGCTGGGACTGCCACGGGCCAATGGCCCCACAGGCAAAGATGGCTACCAAGCGGTGCTGCAGGAGCGCGAGGAACAGCATCGCAACTATGTGAACAGCCTTAAACGACAGATCGCGCAGCTAAAGGATGAACTGCAGGCACGCAGTGAGCAGCTCCGCAGTGGGCAGGACCAGGCCAGCGATGCCACCAGCCTGCGCTCAGGCTGGGACCGTGAACCCAAAGCCCAGGCTGATCTGCTGGCCTTCCTGCGTGGGCAGGTGGACAAAGCCGAGGTACATGCCGGTGTCAAGCTGGCCACCGAGTATGCTGCTGTGCCTTTCGATAGCTTCACTCTGCAGAAAGTATACCAGCTGGAGACCGGCCTGACCCGCCACCCTGAGGAGAAGCCAGTGAGGAAGGACAAGCGTGATGAGCTGGTAGAAGCCATCGAATCAGCCCTGGAAGGTCTAAACAGCCCCGTGGAGAGCAGCCCCCAGCAGCGTCTTTACACGGCTGCAGACTTCATAGAAGGTTGGCATGCTTGGAGATTTGGGGGGTGCGGGACAGGGATTGAGGAACTGAGAAAAAAAAAATCTAAAGTATCCCAGAGCCTGAGCATGTCTCAGCTACAGACATGTCTTGGCAGAATTGATTGTGAAGTGGAGAGGGGAAGGTTTTATGAGGAACACCAAAGGTGTGTTTCTTTTCAGAAACATCTGTTTCTTTTCACTTTCCTTGGAAACTGCATTAAATGCAGTTTAATTATTCTATGTTAGAAGAAGGTAGAACTTCAAGCTTTGGTTGGTAAAATACTTGTCTGGAAGGCATGAAGACGTGGAATTCAAATTTTCCATATCCAGATAGGCAGGAGACTGTTTTAGTAAAGGATCTTGTATGAAAAAAAAAAAAATCAGATGGGGCTGGAAGGATGGCTCAGTGGTTAAGAGCACCGACTGTTCTTCCAGAGGTCCTGAGTTCAATTCCCAGCAACTACATGGTAGCTTCACAACGATCTGTAATGGGATCTGATGCCCTCTTCTGGTGTGTCTGAAGATAGCAACTATATATATATATATATATATATATATATATATATATATATATATATGAAATAGATCTTTAAAGAAAAAAGAAAGAAAGAAAAGAAAAAAATCAGATGGCAAGCAACTGAGGGAGACACCCATGCAAATGATCATATACACCAACCCACTCCCGAAAGAAGAGTTAAAACAGCATATAAACACAAACTCTGAAGTCCAAGGACAATATTGCGCAATTTCACTGTATCCTTTACCCTAGACACTTCTAGGACCTGGTTTGGATTGTGAGACCTAAAATAATTCACAGCACACAGCATTTCCATGTGCCAGAGCCTGCTGGAGTATACTGCACAGACACTATGTACTCAGGAGGACCCCATACAGGAACGAGGAAAAGGAACCACTTGTTAGTTATTGGAAAGTCTGGTGTATAGAACACAAGTGACAGAGCCAGGATTCAAACCCAAGAAGTTGGGGGGTTGAGTTGGGGGGCAGGTCCTTAACTACACTGTCACTATGTGCAGATGTCGGAGCTGACAGAAATGAGAGGAGTCACTCACTTCATCATTGGCATGAGTCAGTCTGAGACTTACTGCTTCTATCTCTGTTTCTTTAGGAGATAGCTCTCCTCATCTAGTTTCTTGGAGGGTTTGTCATTATCTTCTTGCTAATGGACATATTAGTACTGGTTCAAAAACCATCTACTAATTTTGGGAAAAGCTGTTGAAAGCATTTAGCCCCATGACTTGATCTCTGGATAGAATCTTCTTCAACACAGCCAGGACTGTAGCGGTGTCTATTTAACTGGTACCCTTTTCTGTCAGGAAGTCAGGCCATTGCCCCCAGGAAAAGACAGTTTCTCTTTAGTCAAAAATTCTCTCAGGCTGGGTGTCAGTGTTTGCATTGGAAGTAAAAGGACCTGAGTGCAATGTCCTAGAATCTCCTGCACATACACATACCACTACCACACACACACACACACACACACACACACACACACACAGTCAGGAATGATGGTGCACACTTGTAAGCCTAGTTCTAGGGAGGTAGAGACACATCACTGTTGCTCACTAAATGGGCCAGCCTATACTATTGGGTGAGTTCCAGGCCAATGAGAGACCTGGACCCCTATATGCATGCATGCATGTACACACACACACACACACACACACAAAGAGAGAGATAGAGAAAGACAGACAGACAAACACACATACACACACACACACATACGCACGCACACACACAAAGAGAGAGATAGAGAGAGACAGACAGACAGACAGACAGACACACACACACACACACACAATCTTTTATTATCTCTTCTGTTCACTTTAGGCACTTGGCTATCTTGTGATTTTTTTCCCTTTATTATCTTTTTACATTCATGAACTTTTAATATAGAATCATTTTTCACATATCTAGAACTATATGGAGAAATCACTTGTAAGACTAATCTTTTGCTGAGAGGTTATTTTTTTTTTAATTAATGTATTTGAGATACAAAAAAAAAAAAAAAATCCATGGCATCCGCAGCCACTAACCAGTGTAATAATAAGCACATGATGAGTAATCAGGAAGAGTTCAGGAAGAGGTAACAGCGCATCTGATGGTGCTTTAGTTTATGAGGTGCTTCTACATATATTATTTTACTAGCTGACCCTCAGGGGATATCATTAAACATCTTTTTAAAGACACCACTGCTCTGCCACGCTCTCCTGGGTATGCTATGGATTGCTGCCCACATACAAAGCAATTTGAAAAGAAGTTGATTACAAATCAATGCCTGCAGCTTGGAATGTTTGCCCTTTTGATTTCCAATCTGCCTTCGTTTTTGAAATCTCCATCTGCTTTTCTTTATCCCAAATCTTGATACGTAAGGCCAGTCTCTTTTAATCAGCAGTGACACTAGCCTGGGTTTTCTTTGCTCTGAGATTTGGCTGTCTGTTAAAGATGTTCTTGCCCAAACTGCCCAGGGTTGATCCCATGTACAAAATGCAGTAATATTCTGAGAGAGACCAATTCACATGTTGCTTCTGAATTTGGTATTAAACCTCAATAATAACTCTTCTGTGTTTTATAAACGAAGACAAAACACTTTAAAAGCATTTGTGTATAACTGATACTTATAAATAGATCGGGTTATTTAACTTTTAAGTTGTTATCCAGAAAAGATGGGGGGGCGTCTTTTATGGTTACAGGATATGAAACACTTGATAGCAGAAGACGCAGGAAGTAGGATTTAAGTCCAATGTGTGGAATAAACTGAAACAGTATTCTCTCAGAACGGAGTGAGATCCCTGTCACTACAAGAATCAAATGGAAGACCACTGAGCTCGATGTGGGAATTCTGGTTCTTGTTGCAGAGAGGTGGTTGGAGTGAATTACACTCGATCTTCTCAGTCTCAGCTCACTTTTCTTCCATCTACACCTATTCAAAGGGAAAGAAGCACATAGGAGATTCCAATGTGAGATGGGTTTTCTACAATGAGTTTGAGCAGTAATAGGGACTTTGCCAGCAGTAATATATTTTAAACAACTTATTTGCATTTCTAAACATTACTGCAGTGAAAATGATTTTGTCGGATGTATGAGACTTGGGTAGCCCAAAGTTGGAGTCATTTAGCAAAAGTCCGTGGGAAACTAAATTAAACAGAAGTGTTCTGTGTGCTCAGGATTCAAAGGAAAGTCAGCAAAGCTGCCTGCTCCTGAACTAGCAAGGTAAGGATGGGGTTGCTTACCAATGTACTGTTTCTTCTGTTGCTGTGACTAAATACTGTATAAGAAGCAACTTGAGGATTTGGTTGGGCTTCCAAGTTTTAGGAAGTATAGTCTACCACGGTGGAAATAGCATGATAGGAGGCAGGTGGATGCTCCTCATTCCATATTTAGTGGAACAAGATCTTCACGTTTAGTGCATACAAGAACTAGGCTGCAACTATAACAGTGCAAGACCCGCCCCCCAGTTACACACTTCTTCCAGCCAGATTCTGCCTCCTCAAGTTCCACAACCTTCCAAAGACAGCACCACCCACTGGGGACTAATTGTGTAGAGATATGAGGCTATGGGGGCCTTTCACATCCAAACCACAGCTTGTTCCAAAGAATAAAAAAACAATAAAACCCCTGGGATGGAATGGTTCCAGGTAACAGTGATATAAAACTTAAAGCTGTGAGGCAGGCAACATAAGCATGGGGTGCTATGTGACTTTCAATGACTTCCTTAAACTCCTTCTGAGAATTTGGCCTGCTCCTCTGTAAACAAGAAACCCGCTGTGCATGACTGCCAAGGCCCTTCCTAGACCCAGGTGGAAGAATGTTCCACCACCCACAGTGCTGGGTAACCGAGGATAAGTCACCTACCCTATAAAAGGAGGAACTGAGAACGAACAACGATGGCATCTGGCATGGCTGTGACAAGTCTGTACCTCTGTAGAGCATGCAGAGTGAGAATATCACATTTCTGCCCATATAATTTATTACCTATAGGATTTATTATTTGTCTCTAAACCCTAGGGGAGCAGTAGTTATCTCTTTTATGAATTAGCATTATTAAGCCATATTAATATATATGATTTGAGCGGATAAACCAAACAGCAGACCACGCCAAGGTGATTCCACGTGAGAGGTTTATTAAGCAGGGATGGGGAGCAGCAAAGCAGGTAGAAGAGTAGAGAAGAGAGAGAAAGAGAAGGAGAAAAGGGGAAAGGGGGGAAGAGAAGAAGAGAGCGGGGTGAAGAGAGGAGGAGAAGACGAAGAGAGCGAGGAGGGGGTGATCCCCTAGTTTATACGGAGAATGACATCACACCAATGAGGGTGGGGACTGAGCCAGGTGANTTGTGGGATTGAGGGTCGTTGTCCTGGCAACGCAGGTCTAGTGTCACATGGTTGGGCCAGGCCTTGGAGTGTCCTGGTGCTAACAATCTCTCTGTTCAAACTGTCTCATAGGCACTGAGCTTTGTGTTGAATTTTCATTTAATAACATTACATTTTGCAACCATTTGGGGAAAGAAGTGAAAATCAGGCAGTGATCCAGCGCCTGCCTCAGAATGTCTAACTGTTCATCTCATTTCCCTACATTGTATTGCTTATCCCTTCAGAGGAAGGTACAAATGTCAATTGTCATTTGTCTTTGATTTTATGTTTCCTTAAGAGGGTAGTAGATCATCTCTTTGGATGTCTTTGGATCATCCCACAAAGCAATTTACCTTTCTAAATCTTCTACAATGCAAATGTCTGACAGTGGGATCCATATGTGATCTTTCAGCGTCTATTGTCCCAATAGGGTTGTTAGTCACTAGCCTGTGATGTTCTCTTCCTGCAGCTACTGCAGTGGCATGGCAAAAGATTTCAAACACCAAATAACTCAACATGGGGATGTGATGGAGCTGAGCTCTGAGTCATTAGAAAGGTTTTGCGGGTACTGCGGTTTGAATGTATCCCTCAAAAAAATTCAAGTGTTGACAATGTGACAGTCTTGATGGATTGAGCACGGAAGGGAAAAGCCTCAGGGATGTGATTTAAGCCTTTAGGAAAGACTTCTGGAGCTCTCGGTAGCTGCCCTTCCACCTTTACTATATGAGGACATAGCACACAATCTCATGCACCCCCCCCCACATGCATGCACACATACATGCATACATGAAAACGCACACACACAAACACACACACAAGATGCATGCATGCAGACACACAAGCACACATGAGGATGCAGGACTCCACAGACAGTAAACCTGTAGCAATATCATCTTGATCTTATAGAAGTCCAACAGTGTAAAGAAGGACATTTCTTTTCTTTACAAAAAATCCGAAAATTGGGGATTTTCTTGTAGTTATGAAATTGATTATGAAAAAGGCTATACTGAGATAGATGCCTTTTAAAACCAGGCAATTTGGAGGTTGCTATAAAACTTTGCAACAGGTTGTTCAGTCAGTCCGGACCTGTACATTACAGTCAAGACATTGGGGAGCATTTGAGGTTTGAGGTCCATTGATTATTTGCCACCATGTGACTTCAAGGGGACACTGTGAAGAGTTTGTTCAAGCTTGCCTTGTCGTGTCCCCTGTAGCTCTAGGTCTGGATTTTAGTAACCCACTGATAAGCAAATACGCCAGGGACTCTCCTGGGCAGGAGTGAAATACTTCCTTTGACACTCACATCAATGTCTTGCTCCTTGTCAGCCACCCAGAGAGGAAGCAGAAATGGTAAGACACATTGTAATTAGTTGCTATGGATCTGGAGATCCAGGGGCAGAAACAGGGATCAGTAGGGATTCTGAACCCTGGGTGACCCTTGGCTTATTTTTAGGGTATTGTGGTAGGCACGAAGATGTGGTAGACACAAGAGCAAAGTATGACAGGTCTTAAGGTATACCTCAGAGTCCTAAGCCAGTTTCTAGAGGAAATTGAAGACATAGATCTCTTGATATTGCTTCTGCTGGAAGAGGAGTAGATCTGTGAGATATCAGGTTCCTCTTGTCACTCAGTCATCTATTCTCTCTGCTCTCAAATCTTATTTGTTTGCTTTAATTTCCTACAAGAAAGATTAAATAATACACATTCTGGAATTAGAGATAAGAGGCTTAAATGCATGTAAATACTCAGAGTTACATGTGGGTGAATTCCTCCTCCAATGATGTGAAGGAAAATAGCTTTGCTTTCTTTCCTGTGTGCAGGAAGCCAACGTCTAGGCCACCCAGACCCTCCAACTAGGAGGGTTCATGCTACAAGTATATATGGCTGTTGCACAATTGTTTGACGTCCTACATTTTCATTTTGTTCTAGGCTTTCCAGAATTGTGTCTGATCCTATCTCTCACATTTAGATGGTGGGAGGGGACAGTAAAGAAAGGACATTAGTATCAGACAATCAGCTGTACAGTTCTAACACCTTCGCAGGGTGTCAGCTCCACTGACTTTGAAGGGACTGAAAAACTCCATTGACTTTGAAGGGACTGGAAAGCATGGGACCTGTACAAAGGGTATATTCTGTTATATATAGGGAAGAAACTGGTGAAAATGGCTTTCTATTGGTATTAGTAATCTTATTATCCTTATTTGGGGTAAATTAGTTCCCATTAAGCTTTCAAAAGTGAGCCTTCACTGTTCTTGACTTAGGTTTTAATAGATAGTGAGAGAGAGTCTAGGAGGTGGCTCAGTGGAGAAGCACTTCTTTACCATGCATGAAGGATAATGTTCTAGTCCTGGCATTATGAAGAGAAAAGGGAAAAGAAAAGAGGAAGAGGAGGGAGAGGGAGGGAAGCCATGAGGAAGGAAGAAGAGGAAGAATGGAAATGGGGAGAGAAGAGAGAAAAGGGAGATTGGAAGGTAAGCAAGGAGAAGAGATGAGGGGATATGGAGAGAGAAGGGCTGGGGAAGGGAGGGAGAGTCTAAAAGGGATCTTGTGATACCATGGGAGGACCAGGATGGAGAAACATTAGGTCTCTGTGGAGGACAGGGGAACTGGGGCATAGCAGAGGTTGAAAGAAGATGTGAGAGGTAAGGGCCAGGGGAGCAGGCAAAGGGTACCTTCGTAAATGTGTGTGGCTGGACATGTGCCAGGCCGGCTGCTCAGACCTCAGCTTGCTAAATCACCCTGGATGGGAAGTGTTGCATCTGGGAAAGGAGTCATTTTGAGCTTGGCCTCTAGCTTCTCCAATTAGGAAACAGATTGGGTCCCACCCTCAGACTTCATCAGCATGCATATATGGATTGCCTCTTCTGTGTGCAGAATGTCCCAGCTGTTTGAGAGCTAATAAAGGATAAAGCCAGTTGTCAGCCTTAAAGTCCCAGTAGGATGTTTATGCAAAAAGACAGAACTCCAAGTGAGGGAGACTTGAGCAGAGGGAACTGACCCTTGGTGCCATGGGCTTTACAGCTGGTGTGGTTTAGTAGCTGAGTAGTCAAGGGAGAGGTTGAAGGTGGCAGGATATGAGCTGGGCTTAAAGAACAAGAAAAGGGGAACCACAAGAGGGACGATGAATTGGAATCTAAAGGTTGCAGACAGTGGAATGCCAGACTTCTGGCAGACAGACTGAACAAGGGGCTACAATGATGCTGATGACCGTCCTCACCATCATGTAGGCCCCGAGAGTCACTGGACTGTATATCCACGAGCTTGAGGGTAGGGCACAGGGATGCTTTGCATCTGGAAGCATGCTATAGCTAGAAGACTTTGTGTTTCAAGGAGGCAGAGGCTAGGCTCTTGAGCCCAAATAGCCACTTCCTCACAGCTTCTTCCGGCTTCTAGTGTTCTGCCAACTGCAGTATCTTGAGGACCCCTGTAACTAATTAATGATAGTGATTGCTAAGGTTTATTCCAGCTGGTTGTATGTTTGAGCACATTCTGACATTCCAGAAACCCAATCACATGTAGATTCCTATTTTCCTGTGATGTGAAGCTCTTATTTTCCCCATTTAGTCCAGAGAGAAACTGAAATTGGAAGAGGCTGAGAACCCTAAGGATGCACAGCTGAAGAGCACTGCACCAACATCACAGACCTAGGGATTCTGCTGCCTTTGCTTGGAAGGTGTCTGACTAAATATACTCAATTACAGATTCAGAGTGATGTCAGACAATCTTTCTTAAAACAGTGGTGGGACTTGAACACATACCGGGGAGGGGTCTCATACTTGTGACTTGTATACACTTCCTTGGGAAGCAGTTTTGTTCAAAAGCAGAGGAAAAATGTATGTTGGGGAGACAAATGGAAATAGGCACAGAAAAAAATTACACTGAAGACAAAGTCATTAGCTTTATGTTGTTTTGTTTGCGAGGGTTTCAGGCTAGCCTCAAACTCACTACATCGGTGAGAATGACCTCAAACTCCTCATCCCACTGTTCTGCACATTTGAAGATAATGATTCATTATTTTAATCAAAGGAAGAACCTGTAATGCCATCCTATAATTTATTTTCTATGGCCCTAACAAAATACCACGGACTGGGTAACTTACAAATGGTAGAAATTTGTTACACAACTGGAGCCAGGGAAGTTCAAGACAAAAGAAATTCTAGCCAAACCCATTATGTCAGGAATGCACTCTAAAGTCAGGATTACTGACTCATTCTTAACTTGTCTACTGAAGATGTCATCTCCTGTACTGGCTGGTTTTGATGAAACTTGTCACAAGCCAGAGTCATCAGAGAGGAAGGAGCCTCAGTTGAGGAACCTCTATGAGATACAACTGTAAGGTACTTTTCTCAATGTGTGGGTATGGGGCCGTGAAAGGCAGCCTGTTTTCTGGTTGAGCTGGGTTTAAGCCCCGGAGACCCAGCAGGTGTTCCTGCAAGGAACAGAAGGTGTTCACCATGCTCCCAGACACTAGGCTCCTGATATGAGGGCTCAGCTCTCCATAATTCTGTGGCCATCAATCACTTAGGGCAATGCCCCAAGCCCGTCACAGGTAGAAGACATGACTACAGATCACATAGCCTCAAGACAGATCTCCATTTTAATGAGGCACCTAAAGGCCTGAAGGGCTTAGCCAATCAAGCACTCCTTCCCAGACACTCCTCCCTGCAAAAGGCATTTAACCTTGGGCCTGCCCTGAGAAAGTGGGGTACGGTTTCACTCATCACAACTCTCCACCATGACAATAAATGCCTTAAAACCAAGGACTGTATGTTCTCATCAAGGCCTTGGGGAACAATGGAGCAGGTCTTCCTTTAATCTTTCACAGGAGGCCTCTCTTTGTTCTCAGCCAGGGTCTCCACCAAACCAAGCCACCAAACACTTTCATCCCCTCGGAATCAGGCAGAGCTCTCTCAACCCCCTCTTTTCCTTTCGTGTCCCTCTTTTCCCTAGTGGGCCCACACTCTGTTCTTAGCTCTTCTGCGGCATCCAGCTGTGTCTGCAGTACTCAAGAGTGAAAACCTGCTGTCGCTGGCCTCCTTGCAGCCCAGGGGCCCAGTAGCTGAACTCTGGCAGTTCCCCAGGGACCTCAGACTGCGCTTCCCCACCCCCAGAGAAGGGTCCTGTGGCTTCTTTAGGACTGTATGTGGGACACCATTCTAAGCCCCAAGTGAGGGAGGGCCCAGCCATTGTGGTGCCATCCCTGGGCTGGTGAGTCTAGGTTCTATAAGAAGGCAGGCAGAGCAGTCCACTCCAAAGCAAGCTAATAAGCAGCCCCTCTCCATGGCCTCTGCGTCAGCTCCTGCCTCCAGGTTCCTGCCCTGTGGGAGTTCTTGCCCTGGTTTCCTTGGGTGATGAATGGCGATGTGGAAGTGGAAGCTGAATGAGCCCCTTCCTTGCATTTTGGTCATGGTGTTTCATTGCAGCAACAGAATCCTTAACTAAGTCATTCCCTAATGTTGTTACGATGACGGATTTCAGTGTGTTTTGGGACACGCTGTAACACCACATGAGGTGACAGTGGGATCAATAAAGGTTTGCCGGAGCCTTGACATAAGATGCTTTATTTAAACTGGTTGGACACTTTCTCGGAGTGATTGCAGAGCTAAAGGAAAAGAAAGCAGAGAAGATACTGACTGAGAACACCTCACAAATGTCTGCTCAAGGGCTGGGTGCCTTGTTGGTCAGGTCCTGAAGGACAGAGTCAAGATTTCCATTGCTGCCATGGTCTCCGAAGCCTATTTTACCTCTACTTTGCATTTGAGGTCAATTTCCACTCTAGACAGCCCTGGGGGCTCTCACCCACCCACCCCTTTGCAGCATTGCTTCCTGCTGCTCTTTCCTTCTTTCTGTCTGCCATGCTTATCATGGTGTGCACATCACGCCCTTCCTCCTCCACAGCGTGCCTCACCAAGAAAGCCCCGGGTCTCCATCTATGCAGCAGTGTATTCAGTTTCCTCTCTGAAGTATTTTCTGAGCCTTCCGGCTGCTAGTCTTTTCCTCATTCCTCCTGAAGTAGTATTTAGGTGTGAGGTCATCGCCCGAGTTTCTTCAGCTAGTTTATCGGTCCTTTGTTCAAATTGAACTGGCAGCTCATACTTACTAACAGCTTTTAGAAACAGTAATTGAAAAATTAGATTTCTCTGTTCAGTGATTAGGAGAAAAAAAGGATTTCTTTTTAAATCCTTGCATTTAGAGTTAGACTGGCTCTTCCCCCCACCCCCTAAGAAATACTTCTACCTCATTAAATTTTGCATGGAAACAGAAGTGTGAAACTCCCTCTTTAAGTAATAACTTAAAGCCCATTAATTTCTTTATTGGCCTGCATTTTGCCACAAATCAACCATTTTGACTCACACCTCACAACCTGGCCTCTTCCATTTGCACAGTTCACCAGCTTAAAAGAAATGCATTGCATCGATTTCACTCTGGAGTTTTGTTATGGTCACATCCCCAAATCTGGAAGACCATTAATAGAAGATTTACTTAGAGAAAATTCATCTCCTATGATCTATGACCTGGGGCAAAGGAATGCCCCCAGTTTTTGTGTAATCAGAGTTTGAACTTTCAGTGACAAGAGGAGGGAGGACTTATCTTGCTCAGAGACTAAGAGACTAAGTGAATCCTGGCAGGAAACTCTGGTGGGGCAGATTACATCACAGAGGCTTAGAAGCAAAGGGGAAAAGTGCCCATGCAGTGGAGGGTGCTCACCATTCTTCTGTTTGTACCACCTGGACCTCCATTCTATGGGAAAGTGCCACCCAAACCTGGAGCTGCTGAAAGGCCCTTGCAGACACACAGAAGAGCTTTGTAATAATCTCCTAGATACTTCTTGATCTAGTCAAAATAACAATCAAGGTAAACCACTGTGCTTCTTTCTTAATATTGTAGGGTTTTCTTGTTTTGGTTGTTGTTGTTGTTCTTGTTTTGTGGGTTTTTTTTTTCTTCCCTATCTTGCACCAGGTTCTTATTCTTTGGGTTTTAAGGTTGTAAATACTAGCACTTAGGTTTCTTCTCTCAAATGCTGTGTTCTTACAAGGGCGATGTTTTGTTTTGTTTTGTTTTGACCATATTCTTATTTGTTCCCCATCTCCTCTCTCCAACTCACTTAACTTCATCCTCTTTTACTCTTAAAGGAAGAAAGGCAACAGGAAGAAAGATAAGGAGGGAGGGAAAGAGGGAGGGAGGGAGGGAGGGAGGGAGGGAGGGAAGAAGGAAGGAGGAAGGAAGGAA
>NC_034608.1:83180109-83183253 GCF_900095145.1 Mus pahari | reverse complement strand
AGGAAGGAAGGAAGGAAGGAAGGAAGGAAGGAAGGAAGGAAGGGAGGGAGGAAGGAAGGAAGAAGCCACTGAAGATCACAGGGTCTGATTTGTGGTAGCTAACTCCTGAGTATGAAGCCTGCCCTGGAGTTGTAGCTCATACACTCACTGTCACTCGATTGAAGAAAACTGATTTTTCCCTTCCCCAGCAGCTATTATTTGTGCCTGGCTTTTGGCTAGGGGCAGGGCTCTGTGTTCACTGCCCCTCTTCTAGGCTCAGTGTTTGTCTGTCTTGAACTTGTGCTGGTCTTATAAATGCTGCCACCGTATCTGTAAATTCAGATGTGCATCTGCACTGTTTTCACTAGAAAATGGTATACCCCTATAATTGTTCACCATGTCTGACTCTTACGGCCTCTCTGTACCACCTTTGGTGTAGTCCCTGAGCCTTACGTGGAGGAGTGTGATAAAGGTATTCTACTTGGGATTGAACACTCCTAAGTCCCTCACTCTCCTTATGTTGTCCAGCTGTGTGTATGTGTGATAATTACCATCTATTGAAAGAAAAGCTTCTCTTATGACAGTTGAGTGGTCACTGATCTATATGGGTATAGCAATATGCCATGACATTTTCTTGCTATGTTTATTTAGCAGAATGATAGTAATAAGCTTTCTATTCTTATTGTGTCAGTTTATAGCTGATGAGTACAGAGGCTCAGACTAGTGGTAGTGAGTCAGTCTGTCTTCCTCATTAGGGAAGTTGGGGAAATTGTGTTTTATCGCCTTCTTCCTTATATGTAAGTCTATCTAGAACCCTTTTAGTACATTCTGGTGTTTATGTCCTCTGTTAACTTGACCAGGGAGTCAAGAGGTAATGGGAAAAAAAAGAGGAAAAGGTACTCTCTTGTTCCCACCACAGTCATAAACCCTTTCTGTGCACACACACATCCCAACTCCACCACGAAGGCCTGAAGACACATGCATGATGAAAATCTTACTCCTGGTGCCCATCACTTTACACCATCCCACATACCACTTCATCAGGAAATGAAGCCATGACTTTAAAGCCTTAAGAGCATCTTTCCAAATCCTGCCATGCTTCTTCCTCTGGAATCCTGTCACAGAGAATTTCTTTATCTTATTTTCCTTTCCTCGTGGCCATCTCTGCACCGTAGAGCTATTACCACTAGCTCATAACTAGCTCCAGAGGTTCAAGCCTATTGCTAGCTAGCAGGAGAGGTAGTTCCTCCCTCAGTGCCCTCTGTGAGATGTCATTCTGAGCTTCTAAGTTAGAACTGTGACTGGATTTCAGTTATATTTTGCATGGGTTTATGAAGAGTTATAAATACATGTCACAGGTACATAGTGGGTTCAAGAGGTGGAATGGAGGAAAGCGCTAAGTTGGTACTGTAAGGATCTGAGTTTGATCTCAGCATCCAAGTAAAAAGCCTGGTGTGGCCGTGTGTGCTTTTAATTTCAGTACTGGGCATGTGGCAGGAAAGATCCCTAAAGCTTGCTGGTCAAACAACCTAGATTCATCAGTGGTTCTGGGCCAATGAGAGACCATGCCTCTAAAACGAGATAGATGGTGTATGAAAAAAGGATACTCAAGGTTGACCTGTGATTTCAAAATGCATACGCTTACACATGTGCAGACATGGGAACCCTTTCCCTTACACATACCAAAAGAAATCTATTTGATAGCCTGAGTATCTCACCACAGCCAATGATCTTTCTTCTGTCCTTTCAAAGGACTTGTGAAACTAGTTTTGAACAGAACCCACTTGTCAATAGAGGACCGTGCTCTGTGACTTCTAGCTTTGTCCATTTCATTGTCAGAATGTGTGTGACTTACCTAGAAATCAGATTACTGCTAGTAATAGTGAGACAGTGTTGACCATTAGCAAGAGATTAAATCTGTGACCTGCATCCCGCCACTGCCATCTGCTAAGGTTATTCGACAGAGGTCGCTATTGTGCTATGCGTCACTGAGACACAATATCCGATTAAAGGAGAAAGATTTTAATTTGGCCCCTAATTTTAGAGGTTCTGGTCCATGTCCTTTGGCTTCATTGCTGTTTGGCCCACCACGGGTTTAGCAGAGCATCATGGTGAAAGGTATATAGTAGAAAGAACTGCTTGCCTCATGGTCACTGAGAGGCAGAGCATGAGGGGCTGGAAAAGGCTGGGATACAATCATATTCCTCAAGAACTGACCTCAAGGACTATTTCTCCCAACTAGACATAACCTACTGAGGTGGCCACCACCTCTCAATAGCACCACCACCACCTGAGGACTAAGTTTTCAACATACGAGTCTTTGAGGGACATTTCTGATCAAAACTATAACAGAAGACCCTGATCTTGTTCTACTATGGAGTGCAAGGTGCCTGAGTAAGCTTATTCCTATTACACAGAGGCAGTATGAGCTAAGTTGTGAAGGGATAAATAAAGGAAGATGCCCTATCATAAGTTTTTCCAAGTCTTATGTTTAACTCTTTCTGTACGCAGGTTGTTTATATTGTGAGCATATATGAATGGAAAAAATAAACTTTCCCAACTATGGAAGTCTCATATGATTTTTCAACTCAATAAATCAATATGATTTATCTTTTGTTTCATGGGAAAACAAAATTCTGAGAGGTGAGTTCACATGACAGCTTTTGTAGGAAGGATGCTGACTCTACAGAATGGAGCTAAGGGAAATCAAATTGCAAGAAGTAATTATGTTAAGTGTTACTTCAAACTTCCCAGCTAGTTAAATGTATGAATAGATCTGTAGCTGAAAATAGTGAGAGTTATGCTTTGCTAGTTTCAAAGACTTGTTCAAGGGTCTCTACTCATTGAATGTGCCCTAGACATTGTCAGTGTTAGGGATAGACAAGTTAGACAGTAAGATTCTTACTTGAGAGTCTATCAGACAGCCACCAAGTACATGGATAATGACAGCAAAGGGCCAAGTGATATAGAGAAGAAGGAGAATTTGCCCTGTTCAGATTGAAATAGCCAGAGTGGGCATGTCGGAAAAGAATACCATTAAACATAGCTTTGAAAAGTAAGTATGACTTGGTTCAGGCCTAGGTTGTTTTTTGTTTTGTGTGTGTGTGTGTGTGTGTGTGTGTGTGTGTGTGTGTGTGTGTGTGTTGAGAGGGGAGACACGCACAC
>NC_034608.1:83161080-83179759 GCF_900095145.1 Mus pahari | reverse complement strand
ATATATATATATATATATATATATATATATATATATATATATATATTAGTTTTGTTTATTTTGCAAGACCTGGGGCTATATACCATTCAACATGCTGGCATGACAGATTTACTTTCTAACTGGCTCACTCAGATAGCACAATAGAGCACCTATTTGACAGGGTTAGATGGAGGCAGAACTAGAAAGCAATTTGGAAGTTCTTCAAAATGTTAGGTATACCAAGGAGCAGAAGGGGTCTGCAGCCCTATAGGTGGAACAACAATATGAACTAACCAGTACCCCCAGAGCTCGTGACTCTAGCTGCATATATAGCTAGTCGGCCATCATTGGGAAGAGAGGCCCCTTGGTCTTACAAACTTTATATGCCCCATACAGGGGAACACCAGGGCCAAGAAGTGGGAGTGAGTGGGCAGGGGAACAGGGCAGCGGAGGGTATAGGGGCTATTCGGGCTAGCATTTGAAATGTAAATGAAGAAAATATCTAATAAAATAATTTTTAAAAATGTTAGGTATAACATAATCATATGAACAACTGTTAGACTTCTATGTGTCTACCAGTGAAATTAAAAACACACATTCACCCCAAATATCTATGCAAACGTTCATACTAACATTGTTCATTATAGTAGAAGATGTAAATAATTCTATTACTGGATGACTTAGTAAAAATGCCAGACATTCACACAATGGAAAATAATGTATCCTTAGAAAGAAATGCATGTAAGAAAAAGAAATGAGGTAAGACTAGAGAGATAGTCAGCAGTTAAGAGCACTTGTTCTTGTTGTTGAGGACCCAGGTTTAGTTCGAACACCAATGTGGTATGTCCTAACTATCCATAACCCCAGTTTCAAGGGATCCAGGGCCTTCTGACCTCCATGGGTACTAAACACTATATAGTACATATAGATATATTCAACCAAAGTATTCAAACACATGCCAAATCAAATAAATCTAAAAACAGAGCAAGAAAGCAATGATGTAATGACGCTTTCTACCTGAAATTATTATACTGAGAGGAAGAAACTAAACAAAATGTTGGATAATTCTAGTTTTGGCCAATGTCCAGAATTGGCTCTTCTATTGGGGCATGGAGTTAGATAGACTGATAGTATTTTCTAGGTAGGTAGATGGGATGGGGTGATGCTAATGGGTGTAGCTTCCTTTGGGGGAGATAATGTGTTCTAAATTTAGGTCATGCTGATGGTTACAGAATCCTGATGGTTACAGAATGAAAATCACGGGCTTATGCACTTAAAACAGGACAATGCTTGGCATTATATCTCAGTGAACTGATTAAAATTAAAAGATATAATCTCTATCCTCAAAGAAAAAAGTAAGAAGACTCAAGCTGGGAGATTAATTTGAAAGTTTTTAAAACAGTGAGCTAACTAACGGGCTCCTGAGGGGATCTGGTAGGACACGAGCTAAACTAAGTGTGGTCTGGACGTTGAATTCTTTAGGTTACACAGTGATCTGGGATTTTCCCACATGTTCAACAGGATTTAATGGAGAATCTAAAAATCATATTTCAAAATGAAATTTAAGGGCAACCAACACAGTTATTGATGCCAGGTTTCTTTGCTACTTAAAAGATTGCTATCACATTTTCTTAAGACATTAACACGATCAAGGGAGGTAGGCATAGGCTGAAAGAAGAGAAACCCAAGTCTTGTTTTTACCATAAGGAGACAAATTTCAGTAGGGAAAATTATAAACAATCTCTACCCATGTTGTTGTGATAATACACATTTGACTACAGCACAGCTTACTTTCCAACCTGGAAATAATTTTTCTTTATGCTATCACTAGTTGGGGGCTAAATAGTCTAGCATAACCAGCATCATATACACCGTTAGTTGAATGCTAACTGTTGGCACCGAGGCTCGAGTGCTGGGCTGGTGAACACAGCTGAGAGTCCAGATAAAGTGAATAGTACCACTACCATAAAAGCCTTCAGAATAAAACCCAAGTGAAATGGAAATATTATGCCTTATGTCACAAGGCCTGCCACCAATTCTCAAAGCAGCCCAGTCCAGCAGGGTAGATGGTACAGAGTTTAATACTGAAACATGAAGAGAGGCTGGAGGTCAAAGCTACAGTTAGCTGATGTGGTCTACAACTGGAGCAGTATGCTGGAACCTGAAGATAAAAAAGTGTTCACATCTCTGGGATGATTATTTATTCAGCAAATACCTACTGAGTCCTACAATATGACTGGACTTGTCCAAGGACCTCAGCACGAAAGCTGTGTGCCCTTGACCCTGGATAAGCAGCTTCCTAAAGGGAGACTTTGTGGTTCCCATATAGTTAGCGATTTCTTAACTAAATACTATAAATTTCTGAGAGTCTCGGCAGCTCTCAATGATCCTTTAAGGCTTGAGTACAAGCACGGTATTCATTTTCACATTCAAAGTTGGATTCTCCTTGAATTGTGAACATTTAGGATCAACGAATAGCGTTTATGAGCAATGCAGACTGTACTTTGCTTCCCTGCCATGTTTAATGAAACCAGTCATCTCTGTGGCCTCTGCCCACAAACCATGTTGCATGGAATTCATGAAAAATTGCAGATTACTTGCCCTAATATAAAATGTTTGGACTATAAAAGTTGCTTTAGTACCCTTTAACCATGAACCAAAAATATTCAGAACCAGTTATGTCCTTTTCACACTTTCTGTGATGTTGGACATCACAGAAAAGCTGAGAATGGAATGTTAAGAAAAAACTTTGTTTTGATTAAATATGCACTTAAATATGAGTTATTACTTAAACTCAGACTAAATCATTAAAGATAAATGGGTAAAAAATAGAAACTGATATATACACAAACATCTGGTTTATGCATGAAATAGGGTTTAATTTTTTTCTACCAGAAAAGAAGAGAAAAAATTGGAAGCACAAATTGGGCATCAAATAGTCACAATGTAGAAAGTAAACAGATACATAATGAATGAATGATATTGGTGAGAATGAGTGAATGAAAATATATATTTAGTAATGGTAGTATGAGTTCGTACCACCGTTATATGAGGTGATTTTTTAAAATCAAGAACCTTTAAAGTATTCATACATTTTACAAGTGTTTTCACCTCTAAAAATATATTCTGAAGAATATTCATGAATATTTATATCAAGACTGTTCATCTTGAACATGAACTGGAGAGATGGCTCAATGGTTATGAGCACATGCTAATCTTATAAAAATCAGGGTTTGGTTCCCAACATCACATTGGGCAGGACACAGCTATCTGTAACTCTAGTTCCAGGGGTATCTGATGTCTCTGGCCTCCATAGGAACCTGCATTCATACACACACACACACACACACACACACACACACACACACACACACGCATACACATGAACACGCATGCATACACACATATACATGCATGCACACACACATGCACACACACTTGCATATACACAAAATGGTCATTATTATTAAAAACAATCCTGATGTCTAGCATGAGGAGATGGATGAAGTTATACAGTGTCTATAGAGAGGCATAGTTTGTTTTTAACATAGAAGAAAGCCTGTTATAAAAAACTATCATTTTAATTCTGAAAAGTATAAAACATGACTATTAAGAAGAAAAGACTAAGAGGATGGATGAAAATATTATATTAACCTAGGGGTTTTCTTGGTATGTGTTAGAGTGTGAGTACTGCATTCTCCAAAAATTCGACGCTGAGCAACTGTTATCTTTTCACTTTCTGATGGGATATGAATGCTCAAATTATGATGGATTAAAAAGAAAATACGTATTTTCTTTTTAATTTTGTGTGTCTGCATGAATGTGTGAATATCATGTGTGTGAGTGTCTGCATTTATTTGTGAACATCGTGTGTATGTGTGTGTGTGTGTCTGAAGAATACTCATGAATATTTATATCAAGACTGTTCATCTTGAACATGAACTGGAGAGATGGCTCAATGGTTATGAGCACATGCTAATCTTATATAGAATCAGGGTTTGGTTCCCAACATCACATTGGGCAGCACACAGCTATCCGTAACTCTAGAGTGTGCTGCTAATGAACCCAGAGGAGTAAGTACATCAGATATAGTGGAACCAGAGTTACAAAAGGTTATGAACCTGGGTCCTCTGCACGACTCACAGCTGAGCTAACTGCTGAGCCAAAAACAATGTTTGACTTCCTAAACATGACAAAATGGTGTTCTTTTTTTTTTTTTTTTTAAATTTCATTGGTTATTTTATTTATTTACATTTCAAATATTATTCCCTTCCCAGTGGTTTCCCTTCTACAAACCCCCTACCCCCTGCCACCTCCCTCCTGATTCAGTGAGGATGCTTCCCCACCCACCCACTCACTCCCACCTCACCTCCCTAGCATTCCCCTATGCTGGGGCATCCATCGAGCCTTCCCAGGACTAGGGGCCTCCCCTCCCACTCTTGCCAGATAAGGGTGTTCTTGAAACAGACAGTATCATAGGAGTTCTGTCCTGGACTTCCCTGCTGCCCATTCCATCTGGAGAACACAGAAGTGAAGAAACCAGAATTATAGGTCACCTCTCAGTCCCAACTGAAAGGAGGCTTTTTACAGGAAGGTGACCATTCACTTTGTCCTTAGGCCCTGAACTTCACTTCTCTAGCGTCCCAAGCGCAAGTGAACCATGAAACTGGAGCCGGGTGGGTTTACCGTTATCCCTACAGATATCAGTGGGTAAATGAAGTGGTAGCTTTGGTACTCTTTCAGATTCCCTTCCCTCCTGAACCTTATGAATTTCCTCACTTTTTCAGGACTTCCCAAGAATCTCATGAGATGAACGAGTGTTAACTGGCAAAAGAAAAACAAACAAAAGACCCACCACATGCCTTTTCTCCTTTCCCTTCAAAAATAATAAGTAAATAATAAGTAAAAACACCCTTCTGTGGGTAGCACCATTTCATTTAATTTTTTTAAGTTTATTTATTTATTTTTTTTTTTGCAGACTGTCTCTTTTTTCCTTCCTTCTCTGTCACAGGCAGTTTGTGAAAGCCAGAGTTAGCCGCGGCTGCCTGTCCTATGCTGTCACCCATCTGTGCCCTGTTCTGTGTTCTGTGATATATTTAGAGTGCCTCAGTTCATAGCACTTCACACGCTGTTTTAAGCGGGGCTGGAGAGTTAATAGAAGAGCAGAGCCACTGGTCAGGACAACTCTGTGAACATGGCTGGCTCTTCTCAGCTCTCAGAAATTAGAAATGTTTTGGGGACATCTAGAGAACAGATGGCCAATGAAGGCAACAAGCCCATGTGATAATTACTCAACACAGGCAAATTGGTCATTTTAGAAACTTGGGAGTAGAATTTTCCTTGTTTGTGCCACTCTAGGAAAAACACTTTGGTTAGAATGCACAGGGCTGGAAAATGTGCAAAAATGTCAACATAATTGATAAATCCCAGCTCAGCCTACACCAATTCAAAGAAGATTGTTTTGCAAATAGACTGATGGAGAGGGGTTTTGCTTCTTTTTTTGGTTTTAAACTTGAAATTAATTTAAAAAAAAATGAAATTTAAGTTTGGAAACACTCACCTATGTGAATAATACTTAGAAATATGTTATTATGACCAAAAAAGAGTAAAAACAACTTAATAGTGTAATTATGCAAAACTGCACCCTCTGTGCTCACTGGTTTTGTACCCTGCCATTGTAGATTAAATTTGCTGGATCCTTTGCTTGCCTAAGATAGGGCACCATTTGCCACAGTACTGTGTAGCTCACACACATCAGTTAAATATTGAATGAATAAATGTATTCATAGATGGATAAGACTGATCATGCTGGTTTTGCACAACTTTATTCTTCTGTATCTCCATGAATTTTTATTTGACTGTTTCCTGGGAAGCTGGTTTGTTTGTGGGTGGCATGTGTCTATTTTATAATCATTCTGATTGTCTCACTTGAGTCACTATCTTTGCTTTCTTCTGTGAATGGATGGTCATACTTCCCAATGTGTGGTCACACTGCTCTCTGCTATGAACCCTTCTTAGGTGACCTGCTTTCTCCATCTCTAACTCTGTTTTCTGTTTGGAGGAACTGCATCCTCAGTTCTTACAAAGGAGGTTCTTCATTCTTCTTAGACTTCTTTTATGTCATCATAACTGTATATAAGCAATTTCCAAACATTTCCAGTCATCACTCATGGATCAGAAAGCATTATTAGGCAACCCTCTCCTGCTGATGCCTCTCCTTTGAGTTTGATTTAGAGCCAAACTGCCAGGACTTAAACTCCAGATGAATACTTTAGCTAACTGTCATATATCCAGGGCATTCAGTTTACTTTACCTCTGAGTTTTTGAACCTCTGCCCCTAAGTTTATCTGCAAAATTGAAATCATTAATATCAAACTCATGAGATTATTATAAGCAATATATAAGCCGTTATATATAATACTTTTATAACAATTAATGTACAACAGATACTAGCAAATATTGTTACTGTTTTGTAATTTATTGGCTTTGGAAGAAATCATTTTTATAGTTTCAGAAATTCTTTAGAATCTTTCTCTGGATTCTGGGGAAAGTTTGTCCTTTGAAGAAAAAGTATTTACACACTCCTGAATTTTTGTTGATTTTTGTTGTTGAATATTGTTGATTTTTCTCTGAAATACTATTAATTAGTGGTCAGTTAATTTTCCGTTTTAGACTTAGCTCCAAAAAATACCATTTAATGCAAATAAAACTATGGAGTTTAAATCAACTATTTAAAAAATAATATCATGAAATCTATAGGTAAGTGGATGACACTAGAGAAAAATCATGCTGAGTGGAGTAGCCTAGACCCAGATAGATAGCTATGGTGTGTATTCAACTATACGTGAATATTAGCTGTTAAGTAAATTATCACCAAGCTATACTCCATAGACCCAGAGAGGTTAGGTAAAGACGAGAGATCTGGGAGTGGTAGTGCAGGGCTCTTCCTGGGAGTGAGGAAATAGAGTAGGTTTTACAGGTGGACTGTGGGGAGAGGAAGGTAGGTGTGGAGTGGGGAAAGTCAGGCAGGGAGAAGATGGAATGGAGGAAAGGAGTGTGGGGAGAGATGGGGAGAGTTGGGAGCATTTACAGGGTTGTATAAAAATCTAGTGCATGGGGGATATAGAGCCCCAACCGTCTATTACTGGTCACCAGGTGATGCTTCCAAATTTTAAAAAGTCACATTTTTGATATATAATACATGTTTGCATGAGAGGCCACCTCTTGAGAAAGCTCTAATTAAAAATATTTGGATTTAGGATGCATGTCAATATTCACTCACATTTATTTGAATATTTGTTAAAGTATGTGCCTCTGTTTCCTTGTGTTATTAATTAAATCATTGGTGCCATTCTAAAACTCCAAGGTTTCCTTCAGTAGAGAGCTCAGTGTTTTCATGATCACCATAGTGTTAAAAATCACACTGTGGGCATGGGTGGCTTGGAGGGGGGGTACTCCGCCAACCTGTGAAGGACACTTCTATGCTCAGAACTACTTTGAAGAGCAGAGATGCCCAAAACACCTTAGCTGTGACACAGGAGACTAGATACTCGGGTTATGGCTTCTTACCTGTTGGAATATATCAACGATGGCCTTTTGGAGCCTGATCATTTTTTCTTCCTTGGAGCTTGACTCATTATCCTTATTGACTCACCACTCATCGTGCTAATTGCTAATAGATTTCAGTTTCTCTGCCCAGGGCTCCATTGTCTCACCTATTTTAAGCAAAGACTCTGCCATGGTTTGCCTCTTTCATGGTTTTTCCCTGGCTATATCCAGGACCTGCCTGTCATGGACTGTCTGTCTAAGGAACATCATATCTAAGCCAAGAGAAGCGGCGCAGGATACTTGTTCTTTTACTTCCAGACACCACAGTTGTGGTTAGGCAGTGACATATCCTCAGGGAGATGCTGGTTTGACTGAAATTGTTTGTCTTTTAAAAGCAGTGCTGTATGTTGGAATATTAACATGATAGATGAGTCTCCGGAGCAGACTAAGCAAATGTTAAAGCAAAAGCTTTTAGGAATAAAATTTAAGCTCTTTAGAGTTGTCAGTTGGAGGAAAAAATGGAGGTAATTCTTCAAAAGGAAGCTGGGTGTAAATGTACGAGTTGGCACCTGAATGTAGTTTGATGCTCTTCCCCAAAACTAATGCATAAAAAATTTTCTCTTCATCTATGCTTCCTAAAAGGAGGGGTAGTAAACCCTGGGTTCCTTTGTGGGATCTTTAAGAAGTGAATAACACTTTTAGCTATCATTCCTTCAACTATTGTTGTATCTAGCACGTGTCAGCAGCTGTTCCTACTATTGGGGAATTCATCAGTGAACCTCACAAAAATTCTAGCTTATGGAGTATATTAATTAACTTTTCTCATTACTGTTAGATCTGGCTGAAACACCTAAAAGGTATGGAAGATTTATTTTAACTCATGGACTTAGGAATTTCCCAGGGAAAACATGACAGAAGCAGTTAGGTATCCTTAGGAGCATGAGGCAGCTTGTTGTGATAAGAAACAAGTGGGACCAGAATCAGAGGCAGGTGTACCCTCCAAAGCCCTGCCCTTAATGGTCTACATCCATCAGGACCTAGATGAAAGGATATGTGCTTGTATGTGTCGTATGAAAATATGCGTATAAGTGCTTACACTATAGTCTAGGATGGCAAGCCCTGTGTGACTGAGGTGGCCATGGCTCATTGTGTTACTTTACCTGGGCTACTGTAACAAAGCATCATAGACCAAGTGGCTTAAACAGAAATTCACCTTCTCACATTTGAGATACTGAAAGACCAAGCTCAAGAGTCCGTCCTCCGTGAGCGTGCAGTGTTGGATCTCTCTTCTGAATTCAGCAGGCTCTCCCTCCCCCACCCCCCCCCCCCTTTTCCTGAGGCTCTCTCGCCCCCCCCCCCCCCACCCCCCCGCCCCAGGAACATCAGTTGGACTGAATTCAAACCCACCTAGTCTCATTTCGGGGAGATCAGCAGACCCCCACCCTTGCAGGGTGTAACATGAAATGCCATCCACAGAAAGAGCAAATTGACAGAGGAGGGGAAACTGTGGCCCAGGAAGGGAAAGAAGCCACTTCCAACACTGTCTGAGTCTTAGGATGAAGCAGAACTTGGTAAATTCACGGATGTGCAATGCATTTTGATTAGAGCTTTGAGTCTGGGGTCTGGATGGGTTGAGACAAGGTGTGGACATTACTGAAAGAAATTGAGCAATAAGTGTATTGTACTTCCCCACGTCTCCCATGTGTGTCTGTCTCTCTGTCTGTCTCTCATCTGTCTGTCTGTCTGTCTCCCCCCATCTCTCTCTCTCTCTCTCTCTCTCTCTCTCTCTCTCTCTCTCTCTCTCTCTCTNTGTGTGTGTGTGTGTGTGTGTGTGTATGTGTGTGTGTGTTAAGGGCGTACACATATTTAGATTCTGGAAAGAGTTCACATGTAGATGGATGTTTGGAGCTACATATCAAGTTGCTATAGAATATAAATGGGACGATCCATCAACTCCCATGATCATTTTGAAACCTTAAAAATATTCTTCCAAAGTTACCAAGAGAAGATGTCTTAATTCCAACATCTCCATAATTTTTAGCTTCATTTGGTGAACATGGACTTGTTCACTAAATTCTGAATTTCTTTGTGGATGGCAATGTTTAGGCATGTAACATACTATATACCTTATCAGCATTTTCCCCATCTCTAATTGTACTGTGATGCGACTTAATTTCTATTAAAACAAGTACAGTTAAGTAGAGACCTATGAATGTCTCCCGCCATTACATAAAAGCCCTAAAATAAAAACTGCTCATGAGTATGTTTTTGTGAGCCTGCTAGGTTTCTTTTGAATAGAAAAATATTTGAAAATAAAATACAATTTTTACTGTAGTTGATAAAGCGAGCTATCAGACACTTGATGATATAAACAGGACAGGACAGGTTGTTGTTCGTGATGTCAGATACCTAGGGCAGGAGGCCAATGGGCACCAGGTATTCAGGAAATAGAACAAGCCTGGTGGGTTGGCAACGTGAGCCAGCGAACTTAGGTAACAGTACAATGTGATTGGAAAGTGTGGTTTCATTAGCCACCCAGGGGAAGTAATGTCCTTGGGAAGCTAATGTTTGACCAATTGAAATAAGGATATCAGTGTGATATTGAAGCAGTGGAAACATTTTGGGAATGTGTGCAGGCAATGTCCTTTTCAATACAAATGGGAAGCATCTAAGGGCAAGGTCTAGAACCCCTCCCTTGTGTAAGAGACCAACACAGCAGAGGGTAAGTGTTAACTGCATGAAAAATTGCTATGTGGAAATTTTTGAGTTCATTGCAAATACAGATGCCTTGTGTTTCCACCCATGATGTCTCAGTCAGTTGTAATGGCAAAGAATTCATTCCTGGGGTAAGCTGGGTGGAGATGTCAGACAAGAAACACGGTCATGGTTTTTAAGAACACATTTTATATCCTCAGTGCAAAACATTCCTGATCACCAAGGCTCAGAGAATTAGACTTTCCCAAGATGCCCCAACAGCTCTCTGAACTTTGGGCTCAGATTTTCTTAATGAATACTACCATATTCATATTCTGAATTTAAGTATGGAGTCAACTGAAATACATGAGGCTGAATTCATTTATTATCCAAAGCTAAGCAAATAAGCATACTGTGTCAAGAGGTTCTTTCAGAGCTCTGTGCACTATAATGAAGCATCTGTCTTCTTGCTGTTTATGTCTTGCCTGGTTCTTTCCAGTGTGGAGCAAAGTTCTTTTCTAAAGACAGGCAATCATGTTCATCACAGAGGGAGGTCTTTACCTGAAACAAGAAATCTCCCTGCCACTCTCCCTCCTTCCCTTCCTCTCTCCAGCCCTCTCCTCTGTCTCTAGGTCCTTATGAAGTCTCTTGCCTTCTGAAGGCACTTGATAAGAAATACTAAAAGTCCAGGACTTTGACACTGGCAGCCACATAAGCATCCCTTAATTCTGCATAGTTGCCAGACAAGAATAATAATCCTTACACATTTTATGGCACCGGAATGTTTCATAAGCCTATCATACTATCATCAAGACATAATAAATTCATAAAGAGAATAAGGACGAATTAATGAGAAAGATGAAGTGCTTTCCATGTTTTATAGTGTAATAATGGGAAGAAATGCTAACTTGGGAAGCTGAGGAGATTGCTCAGTTAGTAAAGTGCTTGTCATACAAATGTGAGGGCCTAAGTCCACAGGACCTACCTAAGAAGCCAGGTTCTGTGATGTAAGCCTGTAATTCCATCATGGGGAAGGCAGATAGAAGAGAATCCCTGTGGCTTGGTGACTTGTTGACAATCTAGTTGAATTGATGAGCTCCAACTTCAATGGGGGATTCTGTCTAAAACAATCTAGAATAGAAACAAATGTTGATATCTGAGCTCCACATGTACACACACACACACACACACAAATACACATACACATGTTGATCTGTATCAAATGATTGACTAAAGGGCATCATTCAGGACCTTGAGATTGCTTGATAACCCCCACCTCAACTGGCACATTGAGAAATATGGCTTTTATCATTGATCAGATATTTATTCTTGAGACACCTCTCCCATAGTCCCCTGAATGCTGGCCTTTGCTTTGAAAATGTCAGTAATGGAATACAGCAGGCTGGTGAGATGGCTCAGCGGATAAAAGCACCCGACTGCTCTTCCAAAGGTGCAGAGTTCAAATCCCAGCAACTACATGGTGGCTCACAACCATCCTTAATGAGATCTGACTCCCTCTTCTGGAGTGTCTGAAGACAGCTACAGTGTACTTACATATAATAAGTAATTGAATACAGCTCAGTGTGTGTGTGTGTGTGTGTGTGTGTGTGTGTGTGCCTATGGGGCCCAGAGATCAACATCTGGCAGCTTATTGAATTATTCTCCTCTTTATTTTTTTTTTTAGACAGAATCTCTCATTGAATCTAGAACTCACCAGTTCAGCTAGTCAGTTTATACAAGAAAGGAATAGATACTGCAGTGTTTTGGTTTTTGTTTACTTCAAGCCATGGCCTTTGAGGTACCTTTCTGTTAAGGGCAGCTATAAGGATTTTACATACAAATCCACTCCCATGCCTTCACATTATGACAATCAATGTCTCGAAGTAGCTGTCATCAATAAGACCATCTAACATTTGGCTTTGCCTTCTACCACCCACTCATTCATTCTCTAGACACCTAAGATTTCTCAGCATTTCTTATACATGTTTTTCTCATAGCAATTTCTACCACCAAATATTAATAACCTAAAATGACAAGGTTTTATATAAAATGGAAAGCAGCGGCTGCGCTGCTGTCCCATGGGAGGGCAGCTGCAGAAAGCACCTGGGAGCCTTTCAAAGAGAACAATGAATGCTGAAGTCTGGAAGTGCTTCTAGATTTTACTGCTGTTCATGCCTGTTTTGTCTGAATATTAGCTTTCAAAGGACAAATGCCTCTGTCACATGAGGCCTTGGAAACATTAACGCTACTTTGCCAATGCAATTTATGGTAATATAGCAACTTAATGGTGGGGAAAGGGGAGACATTATTTTTGTCATTACTTAACTCCTAGATTTGATTTGAAAAGCAACAATGTGTTTATTGGCCAAGTCCCAGCACCCAAGACTGCCTGGAAATGCCTCTGCCTGCATATGGAAATCACTAGCTTGTGGAAGTGTTGAAATCATATTCCCCAGAGTGATGCCTTCCAAACTTGGCTGCACATTCCAGCCTCCCGGGGAGCACAGGCCATACTACAAAGTAATTAAATCTGAATCTGTGGGAGCATGGTCAAGGTGTTGAGGGTTTTAAAGCTCCCAGGTGATTATCCTGGCCAGCCACAGTTGTGAACTCATACTTAAAGGAAATCACCACATTGGGAGCTGGTTCCTTAGAGCTAACAGTACCCAAGCCTGTACTGTGGTACCCAGGCATTGTCGGTCAGATTTCATGAAATGTGCTTGACCATCTCTATTTAATATGTGAGGGGTTTAAGACCATTTTAAAGAGAACTGAGTCTTTCTTCCCACTAATATTCTGACAGCTGTCGAGTAGTTGAGATATTTTGTGCACTGCAGGAGGTTCTTTTCATATATCCCAACCCTCACACCACCCCCTACGGCACAGCTGTTACATTGGGAATATATCTGTGCCAGGAGTGAGATCGCAGAGACAAAGAAAATATGTCTTGCCTAAGATGGCTCAGCTGGGACTTAAACCCAGCACCCTGTGCAGTCTGAGAGGTTCTGCTTCCTGGCTTTCCCGTGAAAGGAAAGACAGTCCAGGCCTATCTTATGTGACAAATATTTTTCTGAACGTTTACTGGAGTGAACACTACTCCATGGTATTCAAGCATATCTTCACTTATGTGTGCCTTCGTTAATTAAGGTACTAAGGGTTACCTTAGTATGTTAACAGGTCTGCATATTTGACTGTCAGGAAAAAAAGAGTTTTAAAATTAGTTGCTTTAAGATAACAATTCTTGGCAGATGGCCCAAAGTATTGACTATCTTATATTAACCTTATAGAGCAACTTAGTTATTTAGTTTTATATAGTAAAAAAAAAAATTAATTTGGCCCAGGGATTAAAGTGTTATGTTTAATTTAAACGTTTGTAGAAATTGCCTTGTCTTTCTTTTATACCTTCAAAGATCTATTTTTATTTTACGTATATGGGTGTTTTGCCTGCATGTATATCTGCACCACATGCACACAGTGCCTGAAGAGACCAGAAGAAGGCATCAGATTCCTCTGGAACTGAAGTGGTAGAATCGTGAGCGCTGGGAATGCTGGGAGCGTGTGGTGCTGAGAATGGAACCTACGTCCTTCGCAAAACAGCAGCCACTGTTCTAACCACTGAGCAACCTCTCCAGCCTCTGTCTTGTCTCTCCATATCAGGTTTCTGTTACCACTCCACTATAACCATAAGACACAATGCTTATATTTCAATTCTTTTAAAACTGTGGTTTGTTCTGGGGCCCTAGATATGTTTGTAGGAGTGCTTGCAGGTGCGTGTTTTATGCTGTGTAGGGTGACATATTCTCCAACTGTTGATTAGACCTTGTTTGGCGATTTGGTTGTTCATATCTTCAGAGTGCTCCTTGACATTATGTCAGTTGCTGAAAAGATGACTAATCCCCAGATGTAACTATAGATCCCTATATTGCTTTTGTCAGCTGTTAGTTTTCATTTGATGTATCTTGAGGCTTTATTGTTTAATGCATATATGTTTAACAATATGTTTCCCTTAGTGAATTGTTCTGTTCATCATCTTATGCGTGCTTTGTCTTTCTCTATATATGAATATTTTTCTAAATTATATATATAATTATCATATTAGTATCTTTCCCTGGGTTAACTAGCTTCAGAATAGAGGCACATTTTCACTGAAAAGCGATATTCTTTGACAACCTTATGACATGTGAACATGCTCTGCTCAGAGCCAGTATTACATTATACCTGAAAACTGAAGTCTACTGTTACACCAACATCATCACATAATTTCATACATAAACCAAGGGATTAAAATGAACACATCTATCAGTGAGAACATGTCAGAAGGACTGTCTTTGTTGTTGACAGTGTGGCCAAAACACAAATTTACCATCATCTGCTTGAAACCTTTTCTAGGCTAAATTAAATGTGGCCGTGAGAAACGGCATGGGATTGTGGTGTCACAGCCAACTACTTGTTGCTGTGCGTGTGGATTTAGAAATTTTTATTCTAAGGAAAGTGAAGGTTCTACCAAGACACTCCTACTGTCCATCTCCATGTAGAGATTGAGTGGTCTCATCTTCTGTGTACTATGAATAAAAGTCTATTAATAAAGCTGATTATACAGTCACTGGTACCTTCCTTATGATGTCAGCATAACATTAAAGCTTCAGTTTTCAGGTGTTATATAATGTAATAGTTCTTAGCATAACACAAATACCTGCCATATGTTTGTCAGAGAATATAAGAAAAGCAAAACCTCTATCCAGCAGTGATTACCAGGCACTCATGCTCCAGCAATAAAGCCTACATTGCAGATTGTGCCAGAATTTAATGGCTGAATATCACCATTTTCCATGTGCTAACAGACTCTACGGAATGGGGAATTTGGAAGCCGGGCAGGGCCGCATGGCGCTGCCCCAGTGTGTCTCTAAAGCTTAGAAGGTTAGAAAGAGGCTTGTCATCCTCAGGTTAAAATAACTTGAACCACTGTTGGCTCTCAGACCTGGCACTTGGACTGTGGGGACACAGGATCTGGAGTGTCCTCGTGTGACCTGTCCATGTCCTATGCCTTGATGCTTATCCTCAGGCTGCTGGAACATGTGCTGTGACATTCCAGGCTCCAAGAGAAAACTGTCCAGCAAAGAAGGTGGGCACTGCATCGCTTCACTCTCCTCCCTACTCAAAGCACAGTCAGATCTCAGGGAAGGGAGAAGACAGAAATCTTTTCTGATGGGCATATCATCAAAGGGTCTAGAGGTCATGATTCATTTGAGGAAAAAAATGAATCCTCAGATTCTCAGGTAACAGAAAGAAATATACTTACTACCTAAGTAGGTTAAATATTATCTAATTCTATGGATTCGCTTGTTTGAAAAAGTATTTTATTAAATTAGCATCTGAAAATTGAAGGTATAATGTTATGTTAGTGTCTTATGAGATGGTTCAGTTCTTCAATGCACTTTGTAATCATGTCAGGCTAATGAAGTATAATGAATCTATAGAGATTATATGCAGGTAATACTCTCATTATGCAATAATCTTCTGGCTTTTTGCCATGTTGTGAGAACTGAAAAATGTTATTGTTTAATCCCTGTATAGTAGAAATGTAGAAACTGGGGCTTTGGGGATAGATTTTATCCATAGTCATAGAACAAGTCAAGGATGGAATGAAATTTAAAATTCAGGCTTTTCTTTGCCCCATCCTAGTGTGGTTTGTAAGAACTTTCCCTGGCTTTGTCACTGTCTGGCTTGTCACCACACAGATTAGCATGACTAAAAAAGATAGCTTGGCATCATGGATGAATTACCCCTTTTGGGTGACAGAACTTCCATTTGCCAATATTCAGTGTTTTAAATTGATTTCTGCTGTGCTTCAGATCCCAAAGGAAAGATGATTTTTACTTATTCTTGTGTTTTGCATTTTTTGTTGAATCAGTTTGTGTGTTAAGCTCATGTGCATGCATGCAAGTGTGTATGTGTGTGTGTGTGCGCATGTGTGTGTGTGTGTGTGTGTGTGTATGTATGTATGTAAGAGGTAGGGCACAGGGATGGAAGGAATGAGAATGTGAACATATGTGAGTTTGTAAAGACTGGAAGGAAGTGAGGCTCAGGACTCAGACTTCTGATAGACTATCAACCTCCATAGAAGCCTTGGGGTTAAGGTGGGCCTCGAGATCCTGGAGGCGTTGTAGGGACACATACTCCCCTGTGCGTGAATTCAGCCTTCTGGACACATTGTAATAACAGAGATTGGCCTTCTTGTACCCTACCCGGCAGTGCGATGATCACTGGGCCCTTCCTGGATTTGTCCGGAAACAGATTTCTCCTAGGCAGGTTCCCCCAACAAATGGAGGTTTCCCTTCCTCTCAGTTTCTATCGAATCTTTGAAGGGCCTATTAAGTTGGCCTTTGTCCCACCTACCCACACAATCACCAGGCAGAGCTGCTTTGCTCTGATAAACATGTTTTAATATTTGTGGTCCGCAAGAGGCTCAAAGTCTTGAGAAGTCTTTGTTGCCACACATCCTCAAAGCCGCCTGGAGGGGGCAGCCCTAGCCGGCTTGGGGTGAAGCTCCCAGGAGTCCTTGCAGACCTTTGGAAGCCTTTGCTTGCCAAGGGCTAAGGGTCCACCTCCCTGCTGTCTGATGGAAGCTTTGGGTCAGTGATCTCCTCAGGCTCTGGGTTGGTTCAGCTACTATCACTGGGCTTTAGCAAAACAAAGCAAAACAAAAAACAAAAACAACAACAACAAAAAACCAATGCCCAGATATGGTACCTCCCAGTTGGAGTCTTTTGTGATTCTTTTCCCAGAAAAGGTTAAATGGGTTGAGGGGTGGGTGTGGACACATTACCCAGTGTAAACAAAAGCTATCAAAGGAGGCTCCCTGTAGGCAGGCGCTGTAGAGTATTAATAGGGGAAGCCTGTAGGATGGTGGAGGAGAGGCTATAGCTAGTCTGGCTTCTGCTACCTGTTTTTTGGGGGGGTGGGGGGTGGAGGTCGTGGTGTGGGGGAGGTTGGAGTCTTGTACTGAATGCCATTGAGTGGTCAAGGGGCAGTAGGAACAGGGTTAGTTCCATTCATCAGAGCCTAAGGCACCGGGCCAGCAGATGTCTGGAGGCAAGGAGTATGGGGATGGCAGTTGGGGGCCAGTGGGAGGTTGGCCAGGCTAGAGGTGCAGCTGGATGCCCCCAAACTGGACTCTTAGCTCAGGTAACAACAGCTGGTGAAGGCCAGCTGGCATCCTGTCCTCCTCTCCCACCAGTGTTAGCACTCATTACACCCAACATACTCAGGATACAACAGCCTCTGAGGGCTTGTTCCATGCAATCCTGGGTGGGCTTTCAATTCAACGCCCTTTCTAGCACACATGAGAAGGAACTCTCCCAGAGCCTGGTGGGTCACAGCAGCAGTCCACAGCTGGGCATGGAGGTAAGAAGAATGCTAGCAGTGCTAGTGTTTCTAGACACATGACTGCCACACTTGGTCACTACTGGGACCCTTCCCACACCACCTCTACCTACCCATCTGGCACCAGGGCCAAGTGCCATGGATGGCCTTTGTCTCTCTCTACTTCAGGAAACCACCTGCAAAACACTAGCATGCAGAGCAAGAACACAGCCCTCATGTGTTCTCGACATGTCCCTCTTGTTGCTCAGACTCTTGCAGGCCCTGTGTTTGTCTCTCTGCAAGAGATGAGAGCACATGGTCTGGAGCTCTAGCTAACCATGGAGGGAAGAGCATGAAGACAGGAGCCTCTAGGAGAATTAAAGCTGAGGGCATGTATCCTGGCATCTCTGAACTCTGGGTGGGACCTGAGTTCTCTAGTGCTTTACCTAAGGATCTCACTGCCAAGAGAGACTCAGGTCATACTCTATCTTCATTATATTGGCCTGTGCATATGGCTACCCATGGGCTAACATATCTTAGGGGAAGGAGAAGCTGATTTCATATAGAGGCTGTTCTACAGGGAGCTGCTGTCTGTGGTCAGAGATAACTAAGGACCCTTGTAAATCTAACCAGTTTGTGTGTCCTGGCAGCTCATGCAGTGTGGCCCAGGCATGCTGTGTGGATGAGACTCTTGGCTATAACAGAGTGATGACCCTTCATTGGCCTCTTCAGGGGCCCTTGATAAGGGTAGGCAGCTTCTGGAGGGGTCGCAGGCACTGCCAGCCTTAGCCTACAAAGGCATTCAGGGCTGGCAGCCCTAGTCCAGGAGACCTGTTTATTTTCTAGTCTACACCAACCAGGATTGCTTCCATGCCTTAGAATCGGAGTCTCGGGGTGTGGCCTTGGGACCCACATGTTTGAAGCGGTCTTGGCACTCAGCAGTGGGTTAGAAAGTGCTCCTGAGAGATGGAATTTCCATAGCATTAGAAATACCAGGCTGACCAAACCTAGATACTAATGCTCATGCTCATGCCGGCAAGATACTGCTGAAGGGACCCTGATATTGTGGCCTCTTGTGAGGCTACGCCAGTGCCTG
>NC_034608.1:83159536-83160955 GCF_900095145.1 Mus pahari | reverse complement strand
GGGGAACAGAGGTGGGGGGAGGGGTATGGGAAACTTTCGGGATAGCATTTGAAATGTAAATAAAGAAAATAATAATAATAATAATAAAAATAAAATAATTGAAAAAAAAAAAAAAAAAAAAAGAAATACCAGGCTGGATCGGGTAGCACAGGTCCCTGGAGTAGAACTCTGATACCCAGGAAGGACTTTAAAATCATGTATGGTCACCTTGTCACCCCAGTGAGCTAAGTAAAGTCACATACCCTGCCCCTCCCCCCAAAAAGTGAATTTTCTGAACAATACTTTAAAATATTGCTGTATTATTATTGAAATTTTACATTGATTCTGATAGTATACTGACTAATATATATTAAGTGCTCTTAAAGCAACAAACAAAATCTTAACTGCAATAATAGGAAGAACATCTAGTTCTACAGTAGCAACTTTTTAAAATAGCAGCAATTGGATTCTGCCTTCAAACAGACTTGACACCAGTACAACAAACAGACATGCTTTTTCTGAAGTCTTGGCCTATGTGACTAAAGCAATCAGACGTTCAAGGACGAATGGCTCAGCCTAGTAAGACATGATCACAGCAATGGCACTTGTCTTGCGGATGCTGGCATTGATGAGCACTGCTTATCCACCAGACTTGCATATTTTACATATATTGATTTAATCTTCATAGGATCTCTTGGAAAAATGATATATTACTATTAACCCTATCTGAAAGACAAATAAATATTGACATCAATGAATCAATAATAGATTTTATTATTTTTTAAGGATGAATTTTGCAACTGGCTTTCTGATACACTTTACTGAGTTGGTTAGTTTTTTGAAGCATCATATTTTTTTTTTCTATTCTCAAAAGTCAGTTTCAATGATAAAGAACAGAAAAGCACTAAAAAACATCTTTTTAAGGTAATGTTGATCTACTTGGAAGAAATGAACCATGATATGGTTCTTAAATTCACAATTGTATGTCCATCCAGCTGTGAACACATTGTGTATAACCTTGATTAAGTTACTTATTCAATCTTCAAAGGGCTCTAGTCACCCAGATGCAACAAGAAAAAGCCTATCTATTTGAAAATACTTAAAAAAAAAATCAAGATAGTATTTGTGAACATGGTTGGAAAGCCAGGTATGAGTGACGGTAAATGTCAATCTCAGTTCAGACACGCATCTGCTATTTTCATAGCCAGTTGGTTGGATAGAAGTCAGTAGTGGCAGATTCAATGCAAACCCCATCAAAATTCCAACCCAATTCTTCACAGAGTTAGAAAGGGTGATTTGNAAATTCATCTGGAATAATAAAAAAACCTAGGATAGCAAAAACCATTCTCAACAATAAAAGAACCTCTGGGGAATCACCATGCCTGACCTTAAGCTGTACTACAGAGCAATTGTGATAAAAACTGCATGGTACTGGTACAG
>NC_034608.1:83080468-83156937 GCF_900095145.1 Mus pahari | reverse complement strand
AGGGAACTTTCAGGATAGCATTTGAAATGTAAATAAAGAAAATAATAATAAATTTAAAAAATTCCAAAAAAAGAGTCCTAGGAAAATTCGTCCCTAGGATGAAAAAAAAAAAAAAAAAAAAAAAGTCAGTAGTGGGCTACAGATAATAGCTTGGTCACACATCCCTTGGGCTTTGGTCTTTTACTTCCTGCTTCCACCTTGCTGCTCTTATCTTAACTTTTCTGCTTTTCCATAGCATCCTGAGTAGATGGATGGGCTGTGTTTTGAGAGAAAGTCTTGGCTGCTGTTGAGAAGCAAACCTTGCTAATGACAACTCTGTGTTCCCAAGGGCTCTCCACTGTCTCCAACTCATCCCTTGCCACCTGACTTCTTTGACTTCATTTAGTCTAAGTGTACATCCATAATTCCTAATCACTGGATTCTTAAAATGAGATCAAAGAAAGATCTGCCATTTCTACCTAGTGTCACTATGCCAACCCACTAGCAGCGCTCCTCTGATGCCCATTTCACCACCTTTAATTCCTTACACTGTTGCTTCAAATGTTGATCCCCTGGGTTTCCATTTATGTCCTGTGTGAGGGTCTAGATAATTACGTGTCTTTACCAAGTGCTTGTCTGGGTTGTGGAGCCATCTACCTGTCAGTTCCTCTGTCTACCCATGTGTTCTCATTAGTTACTCTTTGCTCCTTTACTTCAGCATAAGAAATTGTTTCTCCATCTGTCTTTTGCCAGTCACTCTACATCCTGCCCAATTGTATTTGTTCCCTTTCTAGTCAAGCACATCCCCCATCTTCTCTGTGCCCTCTGTGTAACAAATCTTTATTGTGTTTCGCAAACATAGCTCTGGCTTTTAAAGTGCGGACCCTCTAGTCAGAGGAGCGGCATTGAACAGGCAGGTAGTTAAGGAGCTTGAATAATGGAGAAGATGTGGTGGAGTGGCTAGGGCGGGGTTTAAGAGGATTCAGAGGGTGAAACAGAGGCCTGTCTAGGGAAGCACCTACTGAGTTGAGACCTACATTTTAGGAAGAATCTAGCCATGGTGGTATCTGGGGAAGATCTGAGACATCGAGGAAACGAGGCAAAGGCCCTGAGGTAAGAGTGCACTTGACAGCTGCAAAATGAAAGAAATCCGCTCATCTCTGCTGCAACGTTGATGGCCATGAGCTTGCAGCTTGGCTCCAGCTCGGCTTGTAACCCTGCCACTTCTCTGAAGCTACTATTGGTGTGATCGCTAAGGAGATCCTTGACCGTCCCCTGGGATGTTTTGATCTTCTTACCAAACCTTTAAGTGGTATTTTGCATTTCACACTGGTTCTCTGACATCAATGCCTTCTGCCTCTCAGTCCTCCTGTCATTGACACTTCTCAGTCCCTTTTGGAAGATCCTTGCATGCTGTGCCTGAAGGCATATATACGCCCCCGTTGGCATGATAGCTCTCTATCTATCTATCTATCTATCTATCTATCTATCTATCTATCTTCCATTTATTCATCTATTCATGTATCTATTCATGTACTAATAATATGACAAATAATTTAATGTTTTGATTTTTATACATTATAGATTTAACAAAGATGACTGATGTCCAAACACCTCATTTGTGTGCACTCATGTGTCTGATAAGAATATAGAAAATATTTTAAGTACTTTGAAATACATGATATTGTTGATCATGATCACCACATAAAACAACTGGCCACTAAAATGTTTCCAGTCTGATACTTGATACCTTTAAATGATCATCTGCTCTTTTCTCATCCCTTCCTCCCCCTTCTTCTTTCAGACCATTCTATTCTCTGCTTCCTTTTCTACTTTTCTGTTCTGTTTTGTTTTGTTTTGTTTTAGATTCCACATATAAGTGAGAATGCAATATTTGTATCTTAGTATTTGGCTGATTTTCCTTAACAAAATTTTCTCAGATTCATGCACATTGTCACGACTGGCTGCATATCTTCCTTTTTAACACCAAAGGATGCTGAGGTTCCTTCCATATTATGAATGTTAGGATCTGTGTTTTGGGTATACTGAGCTCTCACTTCATTGTTAAAAGACTCTTTCTAGACTATCTCACCCACATCTGAAGCTTTGTTTTATAGGGTGGAAATCTGCAAATCAATATCTCTATGAAAGTTTACCTAGTGATTCAAGCATGCTTACTCAGCTGCTAAAATAAGCATGGCTAGTTCTTAACTCATTTCTCACCTGTAGCTAGAATTATGTCTTATGTCCGCCCCAGCTCCCGCAGTGTGCCAGTCACCAGCCAAGTCCTTGCCTAACACTCTTTTCCCTTGTCTTATCTGTGGCTACCATCTTGAGGAAGAGCTTTACCCCTTCCTGTTGTTCCAGGGCCTTCCTTCCAGATGATTCCTGATCTCATTTCCGTTCATCTGCCCATGTGTTACTTTGCTATGAGGTGATTCTCCTAAGACCTTATCTCTCCTCTGTTATAACAATAAACTGCCATCTTCTCTGTGGCCCAGGATAAAGCCATGCCTGTTAGGATGACCTAGTGGGCACATGAGGCACGGCTCCCACTTCTCTCACACACCTCCATAACTTCTGCAATCTATCCTTTTTCAACTCTGTCACATCTGCCTACCCTCAAAGAGCTGGTTTGTGTTTGTTCTGCTCTTTTCAGTGTCTTCATGTATTCTGTCATCTCTCTTCAGTATGCTCTCTGACTATGTAGTTTCAGTCATCAGTCGTGGTAAGATGCCTCTCAAGCTACCCATAACTTCCCTCAGATGGAGATGCATTTCCTTCTATTGTCTGACTGCTCAGGCTGACTAAGGCTGATGTGCCTAGCATCCAATGATAGCTATTTTGTTTACCTGTGTTCTGTCTTCTCTAGTATATAAATTACTTTATCAGAAAAGTTCTAGTTTATGTAAGTGTGCTGTGTTCGTGTGTGCTGTGTGTGTCTCTGTGTGTGCCGGTGTGTGTTCTACATGAGTGCAGATTCCTATGGAGACCAGAAGAGATGAGATATCTGAGGCCCTGGAGCTAGTGTTACAGGTAGTTGCGAGCGATCTGATGTGGATACTGGGAGCTGAACCCAGATCCTTGAGAGAACCACTACCTTTTATGTTTTGATCTTGCCCTTGGTTAACAACCCTCTTTCACAGCACGGAGCAGTGTGAGTGAGCCCTATCTTTCACACAGCCTGACAGCTAGAAAGAAAACATTGCCCTACCTTGAAAACACTGGGAGCTGAAATACACCTTTTTATCTCCTTATTCTCTAATACCCAACGAGGTTATTATGGTAGAAGGAAGATGGTTGCTAGTCTTCTGAGGAGGCCATCGGCCACTTTAACTAAGTAAGGTTCTCAGGAAGTATGGGTGAAATAAGAACTGGATAGCAGACGTGTCTGCTTCACTGTGACAAGACCAAATGCACTCTGTAGAAATCTTTTTGTAAACTTTTCCATTATTTACTCACTTTACATCCTGATTGAAGCCCCCCTCCCTCCTCTCCTCCCAGTCACACCCTAATACAACCCCTCCCCCAAGTCTCCCCTTCCCATGCTACCAACCTGCCCTGGCACAGGCAACCAAATGTAGGAACCTTAAAAGGTAAATCTTATGGGGTCTAGGAACGACGTATTATCTAAATGGAATTATTTTGATCATTGAAAGCACAAGTAGCAGAAGGGGGAATGTTGTTTTAGAATAAAACCTTTCTCTTTCACTGGCTTTCTTTCTGAGCAGAATAGGTAGCATATATTCCTCTAGAGCCAGAGAGAAAGCAAATATATAGTCTTTAAAGGCAGTTCATATCAGTGGATTTTGTAAAATGTGAAATCGCCCTACTTGCATGTAATTTGTAAAATGCAGTCTTCTGTCTTGTTCTCTGCTGGTAGTTTACCTGCCAGCTGTTCCCGATCTTCCCCAGTCAGCCCTCTGTATCCACAGTGCCTGTGCATTAAACCAACCATGGGCTGGACCTACTCAAAAGTAATTACAGCTGTACTGAGCATGTCCAGACATTTTTCATGCCATTAGTCTCTAAACAATAGAGGGAAACAGTTATTTACATAAAATTTACTCTTTGTAGTATTACGAGTAACCAAAAATTATTGAAAGCATACAGGTTATAAGGGAGTGTTATGCTATTTAATATATTTAATATAAGGGAATTGAGCATTCTTCTCATATCTTGGTGCCCCAATGGGATCCTAGAACACCCTCATAGACACTAAGGGATAACTATAGTCTTTCTTTAAAAAAATTAGAAAATCTGACNCCCCCCCCCCACACACACACACAAATCATGCTTTTCAACATTACTGACTCTAGTGTTTCACAGGCTGGAGAACAACTAATTTAGCAACTGTCAAAATTATATCATAAGTTAAGAAAAAGCTGAGCTTGCAAGGATGGCCTGTGAGTTAGGAAGCCACGTGTAGCAGGTTTCTCTGCCCGCTGTGCATTTCCCATGTTCCTAATTCCCCTGTTCTAGTAGTCAGCGTGCATTGTGAACAGAGACTCTAAGGAATAAACCCTAAAAAGGGCTATGAGCCTGCTGACCAGAAACAAGTGGCTTCTTGAGACAAAGGATGGCTTTTCTGGGTCTCTGTTCACATGTCTGGACCAGATAATTTCCACATCCCTTTTCATTCTCAGGTACCAAGAAAGTGGAAAGTATAAAGGGAAGTATAAGGGCTTTGCTAAGAAAATGCCAGGAGGATGAAGGGCCACTTTAGATGGAGAAAGTGGCAGAAAATTCCCCACAAGGAGGCAGGTGAGATTAGAAGGGTTAGGAGAAATGTGCAAGGCCATTGAAATTGGTGTGCCTGTGAGAACACATAAGGCCTTCTCAGAGGACAGCAGGATACTGGAAAACTCACAACTGGTCAGGAGCGACTTTTTAACTATTTAGTTCAGCAATGCTAAGTATAATTACATAATTAGACAGTCATTGCTACCATCCATCTCCAGAATAATTTTATCTTCCCAAATAAAAACCTTAGGGTTATGGATGTAGCTGAGCATTAGATTATGATCCTAGCATATGCAAGGCCCTGGGTTCAAGCATTAGCAGAACAAAACAAAACAAAGAAAACCCACAACTGAATCTATGAGCCAGCCACTAGCCCCTCACTTCTTGCTCTCCCGTTTCCTGGTCACCTCCATTTTACTTCCTATTTCCATTATTTTAACTGTTGTGGGGGAGCTTTATAAAAGTAATATTAGGCAGCGGTTCTTACTGTGTGGACAGCATATTTCACTTAACACTGTGTTCTCAAAATCCGACCTTGTAGGGTATATCAAATTACATTCCTTTTTTTCATAATGAATAATTTTCCATCGTATGCATATACCACATTTTATTTATTTATCTCTCAGTGGAGATTTGTGTTATCTCTCTCAGATGCTGTAATTCTTATGTCTGTGAATATTTAACTGTGAGGGACACAGCAGTCGCATCACTTTACAGTCCCGCTAAAAGTATACAAGGGTTCCTTGTAGATTCTCCACAGGGAAGTGTGGCTACATGCCTTCAATACACACCAGCTTGACTGCAGTCCAGACAGTACCTGATGCAGTGACAAAATGTTCAATTAGAACAGTGCATTGGTGCTAGACTGTAGAAGGTCTTGAAGCCAGGATATGGCATCGGTGCTTATTCTGCAAGCTATGAAGAGCTGGTACAGCAAGGGCAGAATCTGAATGACACTATAAGCAGGTTAAGGACCAAAGGATGCAAGCAATGTGAATTGAGACCCAGAGGCCATGATCTTGATCAGCATTTGATTACAGCTAGCAATCTAGGTAAGAAACGTGGTTCTAGGTGAGAGTCCTGGGTTCCAGGTGAGCGATTTCAGTTCTAAATAGGAAAGCCGGAAAGGTAGAATGAATGCAGAAAGAGTGAATGGGATTCTTAGGAATAAAGAAGGTGTTTTACTGGTGAGAGGTTTGAAGGTGTCTGCATGAGCTCAGCCAGCCATTCAACATCGGTCACTTTGTGTATACTCACCTCTACTGATGGCAGGAAGTGGTACATCCTCATCCTTTGTCATTTTGATTTCCAAGGTGACTGTAGCACCTAGGAATGGTAGAGGACCAGTTGGCCAGGTGATTCCAGGCCTAGTAAGAAAGAGATTAGAGCAGGGCTGGGCGTGGGGCTGGAAGGTAGAATAATACTTAATCTGCATCAGCGAGTCAAGGTTTTCATTCCCTTCATGGGAGAAGAGGCTGGGGGAGGCAGGAGGAGGAGAGAGCTGGCTATGCTCTAGTAGTCTAATAGCCGACTGTGGAGGCTTTCGCAAGAACCATCTTCCTTGCTGTGGGTCACAGCCTGAGCCCTGAGTAGGGAAAGAATTAAGTTAGGATGTGTGCACGGAGAGCCCAAACTCCAGACCCAAAGTGAGGAAAGCAGGCACCAGAGGTGTGTCTAAACAAGGTCCAAGCTGGAGCGACGAAGTTTATATATATATAAACTATTCTGTGTTGTCTATGTGTTATGCTAAAAATCACCCCTGCCTCTGGGCGCTCCTGTCCTCTTTCTCAAGGATCCTTTGTGCTTTGATTATTGAAGATTCCACAGAGCAAAGGGTTCCATTAAGTATCGTCCTTTCAGTTAGCACGAGGCAAACTGTGGTGCCTTCTCATGCAGCTGTGCAAGGGTGTATGCTTGGTGGTAATAGCTGGGTGACAGGTGCGAATCTCGATTTGGTAGATCTCAGTTTGAGGAGGGTTTTAGATATTAAAACGTATATTTAAAATAGAAGTAGTTAAGGGATCTAAAAATCTGGTTTATAAGTGTGATGATCTAAGTATGGGCAACCACCCCTGGCTTTTTTACATGAGTTCTGGGGATCAAACTCAGTTCCTCTTGCAAGTAATCTCCTAGCTCCCAGCGGCCCTATTTCCCTGTATGCTTTTATCTTCAAGTTCAACTGTCAACAGCCTTTGTCAGGATTTTGCTGGGGGGGGGGGTGACACTGCTGACACAAAATAACAAAGGCTCAGTTGCCAACCTGAAGGGCTTTTCAAGTGTGTAGATACACCTGTATGACAACTGGACTCCTGTGTGACTCGGCTGGGCCTCACTTCAACTGTATAAAAAAAATGTTGTAGTCTAACTAGCTGCTATAGACATCATTAGAGGCCTGTTTCCTCACGTGGGACTAATTACCTAAAAGAATTAACAGACATGAAGGAATTATTTGATGTTTCCAAAGAAGTCCTTTGAGGCTCCAGAGGAATAAATCTTTTTTTATTGGCTGCAGAAGAAGGCTGAATTTTTCCCCAGCAGGAGCTCAGCCATTCTCCCAGCACTGTGACATTGGCAAGCAGAGCAGGGTGTCCCTGTTTTTGGTAGTCTAGGAAGTACCAAAGGCTTTAAAAGAGAACTGATTCCCTCAGTCACCCTTGCTCTCTGCTAGCACACTGTGCCTTTCGAATCTTAAGTCAGGCCTGTTGGATGACTGTGTGAAATGAGGCCACATTGAAAACTCACAGTACAAGACTCTTTTCTGCACCTTGGAGAGGTCTAAACATTGAATGAAATCAAAGAGGCTACAACACCAGAGCTTGAGGATGAAAAAGCTCCCATAAGTCAAAGAACAAAGACGAGAACTTGCCAACATGTGTGGAGAAGATGCATGCTTCCCACAAAAGAAACAAAGAAGAAGAGTGAGAAAGGAAAGAAAAATAGTTTTGTGAGATGCCCTGAAGAGCTGTAACTCACTATCGGCCAGCATGTTCCCTCAGAGATTGATTTCTGTAGTTTTTCAGAGATTAGGAGGTATATGGACAGCTAATGTGAGGCTTAAGATGAATAAGAGATGGAATGGAAAAATGGCATGAATCAAAAATAAAAGCTTCTCTGCTTATGTAGCAGAAGATGGCCTAGTCAGCCATCATTGGGAAGAGAGGCCCCTTGATCTTGCAAACTTTATATGACCCAGCACAGGGGAAGGCCTGGGCCAAGAAGTGGGAGTGGGTGGGTAGGGGAGCAGGTCAGGGGGAAGGGTATAGGGGACTTTCGGGATAGCATTTGAAATGTAAATGAAGAAAATATCTAATAAAAATTGGGAAAAATAAAAGCTTCTCTCTTAATTTGTTGAATGCTGCTAATTTTTCTTCACCTACTTTTCGGATAGGTGGGGATGAGAAGAAAGAGAGGGCAGAGGAATGGAGGTGAGAGTTCTAGAAGAGATGACTAGACTTGAGGGGCAATGAGGGTGATGTAGAAATGAAACTCCCTGGAATCTATGAGGTGACCCTCGCAAAGATTGCTAGTAATGGGGATATAAAGCCTGAACTGGCCATTTTCTGTAACTAGGTAAGGCTTCTAGTAATGGGACAGAGACACCACTCCAGCCACAAAACCTTCGACTTTAATCTGTCCTGCCTGCAAGATGTGCTGGAGTAATGATAGCCCATAACTTGTGGGAGTAACCAAACAGCAATTGGTCCAACTTGAGGCCCATATCATGAAAGTGATCCTACACCTGACACAGCCAGGGCCAGATGCTGCCTAGCTCAAAAACCTAGGATAAAACCAAACACAACCGGCAAAAAGCAAAGTCAATGGAATGATTCCTAATGATAATCTGCTATACTCATAGATTGATGCCTACATCAGTTGGCATCAGAGAGGCTTCATCTAGTAGCTCATGGAAAAAGATATGGGCACCCACAGCCAAATATTAGGCGGAGACTGGGGAATCCAACAGAAGAAAGGGTGGGAAGGATTTTAGGAGTCAACTGGGTCAAGGACACCCCTCCCAAAAAAAAAAGGCCCACAGAATCAAATAACCAGGGCTCATAGGGACTCACAGAAACTGCAGGGAGCCTGTGTGGGTTATCTTATGGGTGTGTAGTACAGTGTTCTTATGGGTCTCTTAACAGTGGGGAAAGTGATGTCTCTGACTCTTTTGCCTGCTCTTGGGACCCTTTTTCTCCTACTGGGTTGTCTCATTCAGCCTTGATATGAGGGTTTGTGCCTAATCTTATTGCAACTTGTTATGCTGTGTTTGGTTGATATACCTGGGAGGCCTGCTCTTTTCTGAAGAGAAACTGAGGAGGAGTGGATCTGGAGGAGAAAGGGGATGTGACTGGGAGGAATGGAGGGAGGGGAGGCTGCAGTCAGAATGCAAAGTATGAGAGAAGAGAGAAGATATATATATATATATATATATATATATATATATATATACACACACACACACATATGGAATGTGTGATAAGAGAATATATATGGGAAAACACCCACAATGCCAGTGATCCTAGGGAAGAAAGGCCTAGATAAGAATGTGGGCCTGGGGAGTGCTTTGGTCTTTAGATGGGGCAGTTCTGTCAAGCTGGTCTTAGGGAACATTTGCTTAAAGCTGAGTGAGATGTTAAAGCTACATCTTCGACCTTACACTCAGTGACACAGTGACTCTCAGTGACACAGGCCCAACATGAAGGCGACATGAACAAACTTCTTCCTGTTTTTCTTCCTTCCCAGTATGCCTTGTTTCACCAGAACTGATGGGATAAAGGAGAGTAAACATGAGGGGGAACATGCATGCATGCTTTACTATGTGCCATGTTCTGTTGAGACCTATTGATACATGCTTTATCTTTTTGGTGGCAGTGGTAGAGGTTGAACCCAGGCTAAGCAAGAACACTATCATTGAGCTACATCAACGATTCACTAAGTAATGAAAATTGGCCCAGGCAAGACTTCAACTAGTGATCTTTCTGTATCAGTCTCTAGATTATTTCCCTAAAATATTATTTATTCTGTGGAGTAAACGGATTATGAAAAGATAAAATAGTTTTTCCACGTACAACCATGGAGTCCGAATTATAACCTAGTCTTTTGGCCTTGAATGCACATATTTTGAGGTTTTTGGTCAGGTGAGAAGATGTGAGACTAAATATGATGTGTGCCTGCATATACTGACTACTTTGATGACTGTCTTAATGCTTCTGAAAGCTTCAGGGTGAGGAGAGGGCACATGGTTCTAGCCCCATTTTTTTCCCAAGATGCCACTATAAATCACTGCAGTTGTTTCATCTGGAATTACTATAATTTCAAAGAGACAATTTTAATGAACACTTTTAAGTTAAATAAATGGTAATATTTACATTGAAATGTTATTGTAAAATATATACAATAAGAATAAAGAACACATCCTAATATTATATCAGACTTAGTCAACATTCCTAATAGTCTTTTTTTTCAATACTTCCAAATATATAAATAGTTTTGTATCTAATATTATAAGCATTCCTTGTGGTTTTATGAGGGTTTCATAATGAAATTTTAGACTGATGGGTTTATATCTCCTTTGGAATATTAATTATATTTTGAACTTTTAATCACATAATGTAGAGATTTAATATAAAATTTAAAGACATTTGTAGGAGCTCTTGGTTATAGAAAGATGCTGTCTTTTCTGAACCTACCTTTGCTTGTATTTGTTCCACAGGGATTTACCGAACAGAAAGGGATAAAGGCACTTTGTATGAGCTGACCTTCAAAGGGGACCACAAGCATGAATTCCAGCGACTTGTCCTATTTCGACCTTTTGGCCCCATCATGAAAGTGAAAAAGGAAAAACTCAACATGGCCAACACGCTTATTAACGTTATCGTGCCCCTAGCGAGGAGGGTGGACAAGTTCCGGCACTTCATGCAGAACTTCAGGTTGGTTTGTTTGCAGGGTGCCCTGCCCTTTTCTAGACATTGTGCCATTTGCCTTCATTTCCCCTGGCATGTACAAAGGGTCCTTTTTCTCCATTCTACTCAGTTTTCTTCATATGAAATTTGTCATTTGTATTTGCCTCTCCCTAAAGCAATTAGAAAGTCCTTGTTTGGGTATATTTTCCTTAGAGGGAACATCTACGAAGGATGGGTGGACTGTCAACAGCATCTACAAAGATAAACCAGGGCTGCACCTATCGCCTTCAGCTCTGACTTGACAAACCAGGACAGCATGTTGTCACCTTCAGTTATGATGTGGGCCTGGGCTCATCAGCTGCAAATGAAATTCTCAGAGGCAAACAAATGAGTCTCAAAATAATCAGGACAGCCAGGATCTGGCTGGTGGTGACAAAACCCACATCAGTGATGACCCTGGGCAAGCAAGAGGCCCTGGCTCAGCAAGACTGGCTTCCTTTGCTATCTGCTCCAGCTGCATCTGGAGTGGGTTAAATCACAGTCTAGTTCTTATTCTGAGCAGCACACCCTAAGAGACTAAACTTAAAACTATGGTAGGAAGACATCAAGGAGTCATTTTTGTAGGTACTCAGTAAGTGAACTTCTATTCCAGAGTGCACTGATGGGGTTGGTACAAATGAGACCGGAAATGCTCTTCTTAGCCTCAGTGGTTCTCATTATCTTTTATGCTTGGTATTCACATATTGGCTGATGTTAACCAGATAAATGGTGTAATCGCCTTATTTTTAAAAAGCCAGCTTATTTTATTCAATTATAAATTTTGAAACATTTAACTGATTTTTAGATCTCTTATTAACTTTATATTATTGAAGGGCAGTGGTGTTCGGTAGGAGAATGTAGTTGGAAGCTCTCAAAATTCTAGCTCATGAGCAGAAGTGTGATCATTTGTTGTTAAGTTATTGTAGCATTGATCAAATAATCTTTGAAGATACCTTTGAGGTTATCTGGTAATGGAAGATAGAGACTACATCTGAGAGCCAGGGGCTGCAGGACTGTGCATACAAAGACACATTGTGCCCATGGCAGAAGCTGAGCAGATTATCTGTGTGCAGCCAAGGAGTTCCTGAGTATGTGGAGGGCTCTGAAAAATTGGGATGTGAAATCATGTGTACCCAGAGTCTTAATTCTATGTAGGAATATGATAAAAAGATGATGTTTCAGATCAAGGTCTAAAAGGAATTATGCCAAACATACTGATAGAATAAATGACCAAGGATACGAGGAAAAAGTAATTTTTTCACATCCAAATTTAAAGTCTGACCAATTAGGGCAAATGGGTTCCATGGGAACCCCTAAACAGTTCAGGCTTTCCAAGATGATAGATTGCTTTCCACAAATGGATGGCAAGGCCCCATTGCTGAAGGCAACACCCATACAATTCACTGAACATGGAGAAGTCAAGCTCATTCCTCTGTAGAGCCTTCATCCCTATTGTGCTAGCATCTTTTGTACAGGAAATTACTCTGTACACTACTGAAAGAGAAACTTAAACAGCAACCCAGCTCTTTGATCTACAATGATATTCTGCCTTCAGAACATGCTATGATATCCTTTGCAACTTCAGATTGGAAGAGCTCTGGTTGACACTGAAAACTATACTGTGGATGATTTATACCCCTTATCTGTTGAGTAGATTATATCATAATTACCCAATGCTTTAGATTTTGTTTTAGAATTCAGGACTCAGTAAGTAAAAAACTCTTTCTGCACAAGCTTGGTGGCCTGAGTTCACCCCCGGAATCCTCATAATGGTGGAGGAAGAGAACTAAGTTCACAGAGAAGTCCTCTGGCCTGCATACTCTACCACATACATTATGCCTAAACATATAATAGTATGGAGTAAAATTGTTTAAAAATTCAATAAAAGGTTATTTTGAAGTTTTTAATTTAAGATGGATTATTAGTTTATAGAAGTAGATACATGGCTACTACAAGATCTTTGAGCAGTGTAGAACAGAACAAGGAATAGATTATTGTTAAAGTGACCCACAACTTACCACTATTTACATTAATTCAGTACCATTTTACATAACCTTTCTTAGGCTAGTTCATTGGCTATGCATAATTTGATAGTACATGAGGCATCTTACACGGTCCATTTTTAATGAATTAAATTTTACCTTCCTCAAATTTATAGTAGAAAGTCAGTATTCTACTAGGAACTGCTGGGATTCTGGCAAATATGTCATCACTCTAAGAGATGTTAGTTTCTGAGATTTTTTTTCTCATGTTAAAAAGCTATTTACAAGCCAGGCAGTGGTGGCACACACTTTTAATCCCAGCACTTGGGAGGCAGAGGCAGGCGGATTTCTGAGTTTGAGGCCAGCCTGGTCTCCAGAGTGAGTTCCAGGACAGCCAAGGCTACACAGAGAAACCCTGTCTCAAAGAACCAAAAAACAAAACAAAAAAAAAAAAAACAAAACGAAATGAAACAAAACAAAAAGCTATTTACTGAACTGGCTATGATTGGAATTATAATATTCTTTAACCATATTTTGGCATGAGATTGACCTGATTAAGAAATTACAGTAAGAAAAGAAAATGTGTGCATTCTGTCTTCTTCCCTTCCTCTGTAATTCATCATCTTTCAGCTTAGTCACCTGTCTTTTTACCTAGTTGGAGAATGCAACCTTCAATTCTTCTTTTATAAAAGGCAGATTCTGTATTCAGGTGGATTTGATGGATTTGTCTAGTATTCTTAAAATAGCATCTCCATCCCACAGTTCTTAGATGGTTGTGCTTAATGGGTAAGAAACACAAGGACAGTCATAAATATTTTACCATGAACTGTCTACCTATTGCCTTTGTAGTTGTAAACAGAGGAATGGGTTGGCTGGCCTTAAGAGCTCAGCACACACTTTACTCCAGACTGTATAGGCTTTCTTTTAGTGCTGAGTGATGCCATGGATGTGTATTGAGAATCTTTAATTTGTCTTTTCTAAAAGTAACCTTTGCCTCAAGACTAAAAGAATCCCTCTTTAGTACCAAATCATAGTAACTTGATTAAGTAGGGTATATCTCCTCTAGGCATTAATTGTTCTCTGGCTATTTGTCAAGAATATAGTCTTATGTTGTTTTGTGGAATCTTTTGTGTTAAAGCCACTATAGGCTCATATATCTAAATGCTTGTTGAATTGGGAGGTGTGGTGTGGCCTTCTGGGAAGAGGTGTCACTGGAAGTAGACTTTGAGGTTTCAGAAGCCCAGAATATTCCCATTTAGTGGTCTTTCTCTGTCTCTCTCTATGTCATACCTATGGAATCTCTCAGCTGTTCCTCAAGTTCCAGGCCAGCCTTCCTGCTGCCATGTTCTAAACAATAATAATCCTGAACTCTAACCTTCCAGAACCATTAGTTCCAATAAACTCTTTCTTTTACAAGCTGCCTTGATTATGGTGTCACTTCATAGAAATAGAAAAATAATTAATACAGGTGTTTTATGGTATCTGCATGACTTATTCAAGTCTGTGCTACATGGGCACAAATTGTCTATTTCAAAATTGTTTCAATTTATTAGCATCTCCATTTTTCTTATGAGTGTGTTGTGCATATAAGGCATATGTGTATATGGCATGTGAGGGTGTGAAGTGTGTTTGTGTGTTGTATGTATATGGTGGATATGTATATGGTGTGTGTATTTTGTGTGTATATGGTATGTGTGCATATTATATATCTTGTGTATATATACACACAGTATATGTGTATATGTGTGTCTTAGTCAGGGTTTCTATTCCTGCACAAACATCATGGCCAAGAAGCAAGTTGGAGTGGAAAGGGTTTATTTGGCTTACACTTCCATACTGCTGTTCATCACCCAGGAAATCAGGACTGGAACTCAAGCAGGTCAGGAAACAGGAGCTGATGCAGGGGCCATGGAGGAATGTTCTTTACTGGCTTGCTTCCCCTGGCTTGCTCAGCCTACTCTCTTATAGAAACAAGACTACCAGCCCAGAGATGGCACCACCCACAAGGGGACCTCCCCCCTTGATCACTAATTGAGAAAATGCCTTACAGCTGGATCTCGTGGAGGCATTTACCCAACTGAAGCTCCTTTCTCTGTGATAACTCCAGCCTGTGTCAAGTTGACACAAAATTAGCTGGTACAATGTGTATGTGTGTGTGTGTGTGTGTGTGTGTGTGTGTGTGTTATGTAAGCATGTGGTGAGTGTGTCACAACACAGGCCCGTGTGTGTATATGCAGGTAAATGTCCTCTTCTATTGCTCTGACTTTATTTTCTTGAGACAGAGCTTCTCATAGCTTCCATTCTGGCCCAAGTAGGTTTTGGGGATATGCCTGTCTTTGTCCTACAATTCTGGGCTTATAGCCATGTGCAGCCTACTCCCATTTTTATGTAGAAGCTGGGATTCAAACTAAGGTCCTTATGCTTTCAGAGCAGGAGCACTTACCCATGGGGTCAGCCAGCCAGCCCTTCTCTCTAGTCTTAGTGCCTTTATCTTTATCTGCATGCATGCAAACCTTTCCTGATGTCAGGAACTTTTCGTTTATTCTGTATCTAAGATGCTTTTGTTTGGTTTGCTGTTGTTTTATTTTCTGGGTACACCCTGTGCCTGGTATTCTTGTTTTGGTTTAAAATGAACTGGCTTTTTTTTTTTTCATTGAATTCATATTTAGTGAAAGTGGAACAATTGTAAGAAAGTTTCCTTTGGTTGAGCCCTGTTCTCATTGAGACTATATATTCTTTTTGCTTTGAATGCCATTTTGAAAAAAAAAAAGAAAGAAAAATCCATCTCTGCCCCCCTTCAGCCTTCTTCCCACACCCTCTTTCTTTGTCTTCTTGCCCCAAGGGTTCAGTTGCTGTGCCGTTGCACAATCAAAGGCCTGCCTGAGCTTTTACCTCATGTGAGAGCCACTGTGCCCACCCCAGCTGTTTTGAGGGCAGAGTGGTGCTCTGTTGACATCTGTTATGTGAAAATGCAGGTGGGATCAGGCTTAGCTGGCTGGGTGTAGCCTCTGCTGGAAGTTCCCAGCTACTGTATTCCTTCTCAACTGTGGAGAACTATGGAGCTTTACCAGACCTTCTTCCTATCCATTCCTGTGAGCCACTTCACTGTTTACAACCACAGCTACACAGAGTTTTTGACAGCCAATAAGCTCGAGAAATGCTAAACTTTACCACTCATGTTTTGTTTTGTTTTTGTTTTTTTTCCAACCAATCATGTTTTTAACAAGGAGTTTTCTTTGGGATGCCTGGGCAGGTCTGTAATTGGGAAACAAAACAAACTCACCTGTGTGCTCATTTTCTGAACCTCCCAGCAGACAAGAAGAAAAGGGGAAAGCAAGGGCTAGTAGATATTAGCCTTACTATTTAGTGAGAAAAAGCCATTGTTGGGTGGGGCAAGCTTCAGCAGTAGATTCTCAGGGCTTTCAGTTAATAGGTACTGGATGCCAGCTAAATGCTCTTCATAGCACTGGCAACAATTACGGTGGCAAGAACTGGGTATTTCCATCTCCTGATAAACAATCAAAACCCTACTGTGCCCTTTGAGACCAATGTAGATGACACTAATCTTGGTGCTGCAGGGCCTCCAGGTGTGATCCTGTCTGGGATTCTGGAGGTCATGTGGCTGGCTCTTAAGAAAACTCCTTTTTTGGCTGCCATCAGACTAGCCTGAATGTGAAACCTATAGTCCTCATGTGTCATTTCCTTACCCATGAGCATCCTCCCACCACTTAGGATCACAGGGCGTCTGGGGCTCCTGTGGGAGCTTTACTGAAGTCACATCATGTTTGCTTGCACACTCTTGGCCCTTAAACTGCCTCCTTTCCTTGCTTTGGGAATCACCTCAGTTTGCCTTTGAAGCCGTCTCCACTTGGCTTTGGCTGCTGAGTTTTTCTCATCTGTAATATGGAGTTTAGGCTCATCTGTGCTTGGTTTGATAGCAGGAAGACTCACAAGAACAAAGCTATAGATCTTCAGATGGTTATCTCTGCCTCTCCCCAGCAGGGTGTGGGGATTTTAATGGAAAATATGCTTCATGATTTTTTTAAAAAACCTTTCTGTTTGTTCCAATTTTGCTTGCTTTTATTTTATTTATTTTTTTTTAATTTTGACTGCTTCCAGCTGGACTAAACTCTCTTGCTTGTCAAGTTCCTCTTTACACTGGGCGGATTATATTTGTTTGAATGTTGTTTTCTCCCTCTGGCTCTTCTCATCCTTCTCAGGCCATTTGTGATGTTTTAATGTATGATCAGGGAAATCTACTTGACTTTCTTTAGAGGTTTTCTCTTTCATCCCATTTTGGCCTAGAATCTATAAGATGGATCTGGAAAATTCTGGGGAAATAAAGTGTTGATTATAGAATTTCTCATTGAAATAATCCTTAAGCATTTGGCTCAGCTAATATAGGTGACTGAAAGTTTTCCAGCTGCTAGGATTGTGACACAGATATATGCCTGCGTCCTCTGTAGTTCTTAAACGGAATGGATGCTATCAGCATAGTACAAACTCTTTCTGATTCATGTTTTGATATCATTTTGTGAGCCATTTCACTACTCACAAGCCAGAGGTACACCAAGAAGCTTTCATATCTGATGATCTTGAGAAATGCAATTTTTATTAGTCATGTCATTTTAGCAGTTTTCTTTAGGGACCTAATAGAAGACTACAGGTTATATAAAAATGCCTATCCAAGAGAGTGAAAACCAGTCAATTGGAATAGAGAGTGTGTTTTCTGTGTTGCAGTGAGAACCAGGAAAGTTGCTTGATTGCAGGCCCAAATCCACCATCACTTCTTAACAATGACCAGAACACCAAGATACTAGGATAGTAGAATTATCTGTTGATTCATGTTGGCACAGGGGTAAGAGAAAGGATGCAGAGAACCCAAAACAGAATGTCATGATATAAACAGATGGCAGAGTATCCAATAACCCTTTCTTCCCTCTCCAGAATAGAATCTTTTCCTTACAGTATTCCTGGTTCCTTTACGGCCAAGTGATTTCCAACCTGCTGACATAAGAAACTTTTGGTAGACTGCGGCCTGATGGATTGTTATGGCATGAAGCACTCCAATTCCTGGTATTTTTTTCCCCCTGTTCCTGATATATCTGAGTAGAAACTGACGTGGAAAACAGTAGATTGCTTGTAGCTAAGCCTTTTCTTAGCTAGGAATATGTCTCTGCTCTGCTTATCTGCGTAGAGCTCACTCACCTTTGATGCTGATCTGAGGCGACATCCATCAGCCTCCAGAAGTTAACTGTTTCCTTGGTATCCTTTCTGTTCATTGGCCTCCACAACTATGGCTATTCCACTTCACTACATTATTGCTCTCCAGTTATCCCAGTTTTCTGCAACTTAAGCATCTCCTTGCATGTGAGATTTTCATTGGTAAAATCTGGAGTGTCTGAAGTAAACCTGAATTTTTATGACCTTGGAGGGATCAAATGTGAGAGCCCTTTGTTAATCCTTCTCCAAGGAAAACAAAATGCATTGCATAAGCCAGGGACCCACTGAATGTGGATTCCTGAATTTGTGTGTTGATCTGATTTATGTTGTTACAATACATTGCTAACAAATGACTCTATACAAAGTTGATTAAGGCAGCCATGGTGGCTTATGACTATAATCTCAGTCCTTGGGAGGTTGATGAAGGAGGAGTAATGTAAGCCTGAAGCCAGCCTGGGCCACATAAGAAATCTCAGACTAGTCTGGGCTATAGAATGAGAGTCCCTGATCATAGATAGATAGATAGATAGATAGACAGACAGACAGACAGACAGACAGACAGATAGATAGTAAAACAAAAGAACAAAAAGGTAGTTTACTTAGGTTTTGGTCTTAGACATTTAAGGCTTGGTCCTAACATTGACTTGTTCCTGGTGAGGGTATCATGGTGACTGAAATTAGGGTGAGAACACACCACACAGGAGGAACCACAGCATGAGGGGAAAAGGCCTTCAGGAGCCAGATACGGCCGTGCTTTCCCAGTTTACCCTCCCTCTCCTTTTCTCTCCTCCCCTCTCCCTCCCTCTCTCCTCTCCTCCCCTCCCTTCTTCCTCCCTTCCCCCTTCTCTCCTTACCTCTCCTTGCATCTCATCTACTCTCTTCTCTTCTCTCCCATTCCCTTCCCTTCCTCTTCTTATTCCTTAGCCATCTTCCCTTGTCCTCCCCCCCCCCCCACACACACCCACACACACTTCCTTTCTTTTCTTCTGACACAGGATCTGGCTGGAATACATTCCATTTCCCAAATGTTAGAATGATAGGCAAGTATCAACATGTCTGGGTAACCACACAGGAACACACCAAAGTCCCACAAAATGTAAAGTAATTCCTTCCAATGATAGTTCTCCCAGTGACCTAATCATCTTACACTAAACCCCGCCTCCTGATACCACCACACTGAGAGCCAAGCTACCAACACATCAATTTTTAAGTGAGAACTTCATGCACACCACACTACAGAGGTTTCCCCAGGCCGCTCAGCATGGGGTATAAAAACTGACATCCCAGCTTTATGACACACAGATTCCTGCTTTCTCTTATCCAGCATGAGATCGCTAATTTCCCATGATTCTCCCGGTTTTTCCTGGTATCCTTAAATGTGCAAGGACATGTGCTTAGAATGTTCTGCTAGCCCAAGTGTCATAGAACAGGGCCAGCTCCCTGCTTCTGATGACAACTAAAGTAACTGCCACTTATGCCTCAGAGGCTGATGCTGTCCCAGTGCATACCACTGGTGCCCAACCCCCAACTATAGGTACCCTTCTACACTGATTCCCCTCAAGTCCTAGCATAGGAAACTTTTCAGTGTTGCTTCAGCTCCATGTCTCCCAGGAAGTCACATGGGATTTCACAAGAATGGTCTGGAGTATAGGACAGACACTGGAGGGTTCATTTCTCTTCTAGCCAAGCTTTCTCTCGTACAGAGCAGCTGTTACTGCTCAAATGGATTCTAAAGACAGGGCTGTAAAACTGGGAGCCTTTTATAGTCTACTCTTTCCAGCCCTAAGTACATTGGCAAAGTGTGGAGATACTTTTGGTTTTTCTGACAACTGGGTTGGGAAGATGCTGTTGGCACATAGTTGGTGGAGGCCTGAAATGATGCTGAATATCCTTCGGCACACAGGACAGCTCTTCCCACATAGTTTCAAGCTTATTTCCATGGTGATCTATGCCTAAGGGTACAATACCTCTTGCAAACAGGCCTACGGAAGCCTCTAGACCACCAGATCTGTTTGACAGTGTCTGACTCGTCCTTTCTCCACCCAATGATTTCCACGTGTTTTGTTGAGGTGTTTTTCCTACCTCGCGTCTTTCTGCACACAGCACTGTGTTGAACAATTAATTCTATAAAGTAAGGCTGTCAGATCTCATAGACTCACCCCTCCTATTGCTAAGGTGGCTATCCCTAGAGGCAGATACTGCACTGATTCTAGGGAACCAGATGTGTGTGTGTGTGTGTGTGTGTGTGTGTGTGTGTGTGTGTGTGGCTCCCTGCACAGCTCTCAGAGGTCATTGGAATGCATTTTCTTACCTCTAAGCCAAGATTTGGGCAACGGTCCCACACTTCTATAAACAGCTCAGTCCTACAGAACTCAAAGACCATGAAATTGTGACTTCGACTTCTCAGGAGATAAAAATATAGTTCATCATAAAGGACTGTAACACATGTTTTCTGCCCCCCCCCCAAAAAAAATGTATTGTAACTAGTCTTGGCACTGTGTGACAATGACTTGGGGAAGAACAAACCATTCTAATTGGAAAAAATCATCCTTAAAAGGTACAGTCTTTACGATGTAGAAGCTGAATTTTCAGTGTCCGTATTGAGGTCAAGGAATTGGGGCTGTGGAAGTAATGGGAAATATTTATGGATCTAGTGTGCTCCTGAGAGGGGTTGACAAGACCTGAGTTCCCTGCGCTCATTTATAGTTTCACTGACCACACTACCACAGTATCCCTGGGGACATGCTCACAAAAGCAGACAGACCTGTCACCTCAGTAATGTAGATAGCATTGTCCAAATACAAATCATGAACAGGGTAAAGCTAGAAGTCTGTATATGGCATGAGTCTATCATTTGTTACTTCTTTTTAACCTTTATCTCGGAAACAAACCACATCTGCCCATGTTCATCTAATCACACGTATTCCCATAGATTTTTGCCAAGGATAGGGCAGTCACGTGGGAAAAGTTTTGGAAAACACAAAGACCATTCAGACATCAGAAGTGGGACTTGCACAATCTCAGGGAGGGGTGGTTTCTTTGTGTGAGTTCTGCCTAGGAGACTGGAAAGTTCTTCCAGAGAAGACATGCCAGTCCTGTTTGTTATTTAAGAGTCCCTAGGTAGAGTGCCTAGCATGTGCTATATCGTCAACACATGCTTGTTGAAAGAATGAAGAAAAGAATTCACAAAAGCCTAAAATGGAGAGCTGGAGGCAGATACAGAGCAAGCTTGGATTTGTCGTCTCTCTGTCATCCTAACCTAACTATTTAAGGGTTAGACCTGCTCTATGTCCCTTGATTTAAATACACCAAAGACAGAGGCAGCAAAGACAGTACTGGGGGGAAAAAATCAGGATGCTTTAATTCAGGCTCAGCAGGGATAGATCCCCTGCACCCCCTAACACACACACACAGTTTTAAAGCACAACGTCTCCAGCACCTGGCCTGTGTGCACGATTTCCTTCCAGTCTTTCTGTGGAGGAAGCAGGAGCATTATCTGGCAAGTTTGCTAAGGGAATCTTGTGCAGGGACTCTCTCGGAGGCACACCTGCAGCCAGGCTGAGCCTTGCATGCCTGTTGCCTGGTGTCGGGGTGACGTTCTTTACAGATCTCTTCCTCCTTGGTGCATCCTTTCTGAACTCTTCCCATCTTCCAAGTCTCAGTTCACCCTGAGAACGCACCACACTTCCTGCGTTCTATTTGGTTTGAGCTCATTTTTACCTTCCAAGTACATTTGTATAGGGCAGGAACCCTTCCTTCAGCCATCTCCAATGCTTCCCAGCAACTCCAGGAATGAGGCCCTTCCTTTTGTATATTATAACAAAAAACATCTAGTAATTTGACCTCTATAAATAAGGCCAAGATATTTCTGGCGTCTATGACTTAGATTATTGTTTGAATGTTAACAATGGAAGGAGGGCACAGGAAATACCAAAATATCTCAAAATACCATCCCACCAGAAGACTCTCTTTGTTGGCTCCCAGGAAACAACATTTCACATTATCTACATACACATATACACGTGTAAGTAGATATATTCATGCCTCATAGGCATGTATGTAAGCATATACATATAAATATTTATTCATGTTTATATTTTCCTTTACATGTATATACACATAGTTACACACACTTATATTTGAAGAGCAAACCCTCAGACAAACCTAGCAGATTAGCTAGACAGTATGTTTAAAAGATAAGGACACAGCAAATAACACCTAAGCTTTGGTGAGGATTGGATCTAGACCAATCAAGAGCCAAAGACCTGGACCTGGGAGTGCTGTGCCAAATGGCTGTTTTCTTAGGCCTCCGAATCACCAGATGCTGGGGTAGTCAGTTGTGTTCAGGCTGTTTTCCTGCCTATGGTGACATGACTGACCTGTGATCTGAGATCACAACTGGTGGCTTCTGAGAGGGGAAGCAAGGCTGACAGCTGGGAGCAGAAGAGCCTGGCAATAGGGAGAGCAGCAAGAACCATCTCAGGGGCAGCTTCAGTGAGACAGCTCATTTAATGGGGGAACAAAAATCTCCTTAAAACTTTGAGGGGTGGGTAGGGACTTTCAGGGTGAGTGTACATCGCACGTCGTTAGTTGGGGCACAGTATGATGGAAGTGCCTTATTTGCATAAGGATGAATTCCAGGTGCTACATGACATGGCCTTATATAAGGAGAGAAGTTTAACCAGGCCACCAAACTATGTGACCTCCTGGAGTGGGGAGGCGAAAGTGGGTGCACGGTCCAGGACAGCCGCGTCAGGGATATCATACTTCTGTACATCTCAGGATGAGATTTCTGGGGTTTGGATTTGCCTTGACCCTCCTCTTGTTCCCAGCCTGCTCCACATTCCCATCCCATGGTTCCCCGGCCCCATGGGCAATGGGACAGTGGTGGCTTTTGTGTATAGAGACATATACATATCTTCATAGCTGAAGACTCCCCGCAGGGACTGCGGCTGTAAAGGGACTCTCAGTTTTAAGTCATGCTGTTCTACCCCAGGCTCCTCCTCCCAGGCTTTTGTTCCTTCTAGTTGTACAGAAACCTTCTCATCAAAGCTTCTATGCCTATGCCTATATACGTCTACTTCATTAGTTCACGAGGAGTGAGGTTCCTTCCCACCTGCTTGGAAGAATGGGATGCATAGAAGGTACTGGTGTTTCCTTAACAGTCCAGATGGCAATGGATATTTCTAAGGCTTCCCAGAGCTTAAACCAAAGAATGCTGGTGTACTGTGGTAATGAAGACTGTGATGTTTGTCTCACACAAGGGAAACGTCCACAGGCAAAGCTTCTTGTTCTACCCTCTCTGGACATTAGATTTCTCTTCTGTAAAACAGAACCAATGTCTTATACCCCAGAGATGTCTTAGAACCTGTTCTGGGACAACTTGATGCCCCCAAGGAGGCTTATCCAGTGGTAGGGTGACTCTAAGGTATCTCACATCTGATATTTTATTTATCATATCTGAATATTTAAATGTATTTGTTTTCTCGTAAGATAAATAAAAATTGAGTGTCTAACCAGGGTTCCCTTCTCTTCTGTCTTGAGTTTACTTTAAGTCTCTTTTCACTTTATAAACTATTAAGGGAAAAGAAGAAGGCAGATGGAGGGGGGACACTGGTTTGCATCTTACTGTAAATGTGCAGACAGGACCAGACACACATGTGTTTTGCTTTCCAGGGAGATGTGCATCCAACAGGATGGGAGAGTTCATCTCACCGTTGTTTACTTTGGGAAAGAAGAAATGAATGAAGTCAAAGGAATACTTGAAAACACTTCCAAGTAAGTGGTGCCATAGCCAGGAGTCACAGCATCCAGACCCATACCTGCTTAGTTTTCCTAAATATGAGGTAACCTAGGAATTTGATTGTTGACTAGGCATGGGAAATTTAGAACTTTCCCTCTTCAGGAGACTACTCAGTCTGATACTGGTCTTATTTATTTGTGTCAGGGTGATGACTTTGACAGTAGACATAAATTGCCCTGTACAGTAAAGGCTTTTGGGAGCTCATGCATAACTGAAGGCAATCCCTTTCGGCACCTCAGGTTTGGGGATTTCACATATTCATAGTCAGATTTAGGGGGAACATAGCTGTGCAGTGAACTCCCACTCAGCCACCGCTTGACAGTTTAAGAGCAATACTCAGGCTCAGATCTCATCCACAGAGTAAATGGTCTCACCCTTTCATACTTGCCTTTCATCCGTTATTCATTTAAAGACATCAGGGGACACCCGGAAGGGGTGACTGAGGTAGGAAGGATCCTTGACTAAACATAGCCAGTGAACAGAAATTACTTCATCAAAACCTTTAGGTTGTATGTTTATACCTCATTGATCAATTGCAGAGTGTATAGGGGGTATTGAGATGCAGCAAAGATGGATTCTTTTTCTCTTACAAGAGAAATAATCCATGGAATCTTGTACAAATAAGGAAGCCGGCATGGAACTGTCATGGTCTATGCTTGCTTGTCATAGAGGTGTGCAGAAAAAAGTCAGGTGAATTGCTCTGATACGTGTGAAGTTTTGACTGCTTTAATGGTACTCAGCAGCAGAACCAGTCTGAACAGGTCCATGTGGCTAGATATAAACAGGACTGTCTGTTTTGAGTTTCTGATAAGTGGTAATTGGATGGCAGCTGAAGAATGACTTCTGAGATGGAAAACACTTCCAGTGTTTATTCTCATGCTGTCACCAGACTTGTGTTAATGGCCACAATTAAAATTTCAAACGTCCAAAGAACAGAGATCGCTAGCTATAGCTATAGCTCTAAGACCACCCCCCCCCCACATCTGTTATTGTAAGTAAAGGTCTGTTGATTTATATATTATTTGTGGCTGTTAGGGTCACAGAGCCTAACAACTTACGACCTGGGTCTTTATAGAAAAAGAAAATTGTTCACCCTTATCCTAAAGCAATCAGAGTTAAAAGTAGTAAAGGCCTGTGGGTGAGGAGGATTAAATCCAACAAAATACTTGGATTCCTTAGATGTAACTGAAGTAGAAATTTCTTGAGTTGAATGCACTGCAGTTTCCCTCCCCTCTCTGCTCAGTGATGGAGACCACAGATGGTTAGACTAAGCGGCTTTGCCAGTATCCATTCCTGGACAAAACTGTTGGCAAAGGTTTCCAGGAGCATCACACCTGCAATCAAGGTAGAAAAGATGCGGTGGCCACCCCTAGAGGCTGCACACTGAACTGCAGGCAACTGCTCCATTCCAAAGCATTTTAAAGTCTGTCCGGGCAGGTGACTCCAGGGTGCACACAGAATCCTATTGGGTTTGGAACTTTTTTTTTTTTTTTATTTCTCAATGGATGTTGGGACACTTGCTAATGGTTACACAGACTAAGATTTATAAAAAATGGTACGTACAAGTAGAAGGCTAGTTTAGACATGTTATAGGAAATGTTCTTTCTAGGGACTGGAAGCTTAAGTACTTTTCTCAAGTAATTCCTCCCATGTCAGGTTTCCAGGTTACTAAATGCCAGTAAGCATCTGATTCTGCAAACATTGCATAATGCACTTATGTCTTCTGCAATGTTCACATGTATTGAATAGCAGTAAATTCACAAGATGTTTGAGGTTTATTTTTATAATATGGGTATGCATGTTTTGCCTCCATGTGTCTGCATTTCTGGTGCTCTCAGAGGTCAGAGGGAGATGATGTTAAATCCCCTAGAACTTGAATCACAGCAGTTGGTGGGACTGGGTACTAGGTGAGGGCTAGGAATTAAACCTTGGTACTCTGCAAGAACAGAAAATTCTCTTAACTATTGAGCCATCTCTCCACCCCATGGTGTAACAGTTCTAATCGTATCAATTAGTCAGATGATCTTGTCTGCCTTGGTGTTCTAACTGAGGCAAATACATATTCTTTTATTTTAATCTCAAGTCGCAACACTACACAGTACATAGATTCTCAACACCACATAGTGCATAGAATTGTAGTCAATCCACCTTTATGTTTATATGCCTATATAAAGTTACAAAAGGAATATAAGAGGATGAAGCAGACTTTAATAGGTTTTAGAAGTGGGCCCAGAGAAGTGTAAGTAGATTCTGTATTCACAAGAAAAAGTGCAGGATTATAAAGATACTGGGGTTGTAGGTCTTGAGGTGCAGGAGAGTTCGTTTTCAGAATGAAGATGTAATCAACTGTAGAGGCAAGAGAGTAGAAAACGGGTTCGAGCAAGAAATAGTGGATTCAAGTCCAGACAGGAAGGAAGTGGGCAGGTAGGCACTCAAGCAGGCCACATCAATAGCCATAGACAGAGCTAAGCCAAAGACCTGGCAACAGTCTTGGCTCTTGATACACACAGCAAGAATCCAGTGACAAGTCGGTGTGGGGTGCTGGTCATCCCAGTGCGAGGTATCTGACACTTAGGGGGTCCAGTGGAGGGAGTTATTTACTTTCTCTGTTCTGACATGTCCAGTAAGTTTTGAGGTCTGGATTCACTGGTAAGATTTTAATATATCAATGTGCCCCTACAGTCTCAATCCACCCTGGTAGATGTAGAGGGTGGCATCCTTTTTGCTACTAGGAAGAAGGTATGTATAGTATGTGCAGCATGACTGGTTCCACACATGTGGTGGTGTTTCCTAATTTATCCAGGGGCCATGTCATCCTCTACTCCCAACAGGGGTCAAAATCTGCTTATAGGGCTAGAAAGATGACCTGGTGGTTAAGAACACTGGGTGCTCAGCTACAGGTGACTCTTAACCACCTGTAACTAGCTCCAAGGGATTTATAGGTACCTTCACACATGTCACACCACACACACACACACACACACANAGAGAGAGAGAGAGAGAGAGAGAGAGAGATTTACATATGCATAAAATAAAGCACATCTTTACCAAAAAGTGCAGTGTCTCAAGACTACGCATAGCCTGAAAAAAAACAGGGTTTTTTAAGAACACAGAATGACTTGTCACAAGGCACCATTATAATGCCTAGTGAGCAGAAGTCTCAAAATGTCTCCTAGTCGGTAAAGAAAGCATAGTATCTGAACAAGGGCAGCAAAGCCACCCGAGTCCTAAGGAATGGTGCTCCTGAAATACTGGAGAATACCCAGAAGTGAATGCACTACGTGCAGAAAACGGCCTGCTAATGACTCCTGGGGACTGTGACTTAAAGTAATGAATGCTACATGAGCTCAAGCAAAATTAATTTGCACCCCATTTCTCTGTGTTGATGACACCTGTTATATTGAAGCCAGTGACGCCCATGGTAGCATCCACCGGGTTGGTGGAACTTTTGGGATGCTTGGGCATCTGTGATGGCTGAGTTGATCCTGTCAGAATGTTTCTCTGGCACGTCCTTGGCAAGATCCTGTTGGATTTCTTGTCCTTGCGCCATTTATTCAACCTCCACTCCTCTCTCAACCTCAGATCATCTGTGTAGCCCTTCTTTACTCCTGACCCTATCCTCTCTGAACACTAGTCATATAGGCAACAGCATTTATGTTAGACGCATGACATATGATATAGTGAGTTACACTTCTATAATACCCACTTTGCAGCTAGATTATAAGTTGTTCAGTAAATGACAATATATCCTATTTGTCCTCATAACCCCAGCACCTGACACAAGTTTGTTCATCAAGGGAAAGGTACTGTCAAACAATTATTGGATTTGGATATATAATAACACACATGCACGCACACACACACACAAACACACACAATACTTAGATATCATCACTATTCTTTTAAGGTAGAAAGAATGCTTATTCAATGGCATTTTATTTTCAATTACTGTTATTTTATGAACAATCTCATTAAATGTTTTTGGTGCATGGATGTATATGTGATATGAATACGTGTATGCATATTGACATGTATGTGCATAGGTATATGCACACACGTGTGTGTGTGTGTGTGTGTGTGTGTGTGTGTGTGTGTGTGTGTGTAGGCATGAGGTTGGCATTAGGTATCTTTTCCAATTGCTCTCTTCCTTCTCTTTCACACTGAACTTAGAGCTAGAGGTTTCCAAAAGTCTGACTAACCATTTGTTCCTGGGACTCCCTTTCTCTGCTCCCACTTGCCGTGGCTAGAGTTTGGCCGCCACATGGGCCGCCACATGGCTTCTATCTCCCCAGGCTCTCTGACCCTTTGTGTCTGGGGTTTTGAGGTGAGTGTTGCTATCAGCCCTCTTTCATAGCTGATGAGACTGGGTAAGCCCAGTGAAGAGCTTGTTCCTGATGTCTTCACTCCAGTCACATGAGAGAGCCAAGTGCCCCCCCCCCCCGTGCCCTCCTAAGATCTATAATTGTTAGCTGAAGGTAATGAGATTTGTAATCAGGCTAAATGAAATCCCCTTCATTCCGAGATCAGTATTGTAATTAAACTGTTCTAAATCCAGCTAAATGCAAACATTTTCAGAATATCTAAAAATAAAGTCTTATTTAATGAGTAGTTTGCAATGGTTTATGTTCTCTTCCTCTGCGTTTATACTTCCTCAGTTGAGCTTTGTATTTCAGTTGATTGCTACAGATTGGTGTTTTGCAAACTCTGGTTTGTGATTCATTAGAGGATTACAAAATCGATTCAGTGGGCTTAGTCCAGTGTGTTTGAAAAATAGAGTAGAGTAGGCTGCAAATTTTCCAAATGAATCACAGGTAATAAGGATACACACTGTTTGATGAAACACTAATTTCATTGCGCATGCCTATGTGTACATGCCCTGTGATATGAAGACAATATGTTCCTTTGTAAAGATTGTAGTTAAAAGGTTTACAAGCCCCTATCTCAGAAAACAGCTCAAATCACTTCACAGTACCTAATTCTTAATCTAAAAATGTTCCCAGGATGCTTCTGTTCTCAAATAGAAGCTTAATTCGATAGCTCTCAAATACACATAAGCTTTGGTATAACCTTGAATGCTTTTCAACATCTGGGCCCAGCCCCAGATATTCTGAGTCAGCAGGCTTGGGATGCAGCCTGAGAACCAGCATTTTAGTTCCCTCATGCACTGTTGTATCTGGTCATGGCTCACTCTGAGCAGCACCAGTCTAAGAGGCCATTTGATTGGAACAGGATAATAGGATTGTAACTTGGATTTGAATGATGCACCTACACGTTCATCATTGTCACACAGAGTCATCTTTTAGAGAAATTGTATCTGAGAATTGAGGCACTAACAATGAGACATTGAGAGATGGGGAGCTAGCTCTCAGGTAGGGCACCTGCTGTACAAACATAAGGACCTGAGTTCAGATCTCCAGTGCTCTGGGTGTGGTCATATGTGCCTATAACTCTGGAACTGGAAGGGGGAGTGGAGATAGGAAGGTCCTCAGAGCTTGCTAGCCAGTCAGTGACCACTATCTTCAATGAGACATTCAATTTGAAAAGGTAAGATGGACACTTGATGTGACAAATACCTGATGTTGACTTCTGGCTTCTAGGCACATACTCAGACACATTTTATATAGTCAAATACACTTGTACATAAACAAACATGCATATACATTTATGATTTGTGAATATACACAAAGAGAGAGAGAGAGAGAGAGAGAGAGAGAGAGAGAGAGAGAGAGAGAGAGAGAGAGTCTGTTCTACCCCATATATACGAGGGGAAAAGAGGCTTGTAGTGGTGGTGGTGGTCATGTGCCTGCCTTACCACAGTGTGTGATGGCATTTCAAGCCATCACATCTTTACCATTTCATGAAGATTTCATCCAGATAACTGAAGGGAGAATTTGTGTATATAGAGGGGTGTGAGGACCACATGTAAATTCTCTGCTAAAATCCCACAGTCAGATAATCACCAGTGTCACTGTGAATGTGGACACATTGGAACTCTTGACCACTGACGGCGAAATGGAAAATGGTGCAGCTCCTGGATAAGAGTTCAGTGGTTCTTTATATGATTTAGAATAGAATTATCTTCTAAACTAGAAATTTCATTTTCTCTGTAAATCCCAAAATAATTGAAAATAGACATGTAAACAAATGTGCACAAATATTCAGTGGTATTATGATCAATTTGCAAGGTGGAATCAACTCAAATGTCCATTGTCTGACAAACAAAAAATAAATACTAAAAAATAAGATATGAAATATCCATACAATGAAATACTATTCATCTATAGTAGGCAGTAAAGTAATACATGCTATGATATGTGCGGGGAACCAAACCCTGTTCATTTGCAAGAGCAGCGAGGGTTCTTAATGGCTGAGACATTGTTCCAGTGTCTCAACCTCTGTCTTCTATTTCTCCCGCATCCCATGCAGGGTAGACTTCTTTCTCATTTTTCAATGGCATTGAATACCAAATCCGTTGCTTACTCCAGACCAAAAAAAAAAAACCAAAAAAAAAAAAACAAAAAAAAGAGTCAGCACAGGTCAATTATATGACAGACACCGTGCTGGGTCAGCTTGATCCAGGCTTTTTAAGGAATTATCCAGATGTCAGTGTCCATATGGGCAATGTGTGGGTCAGGCAAGCATACCTCATGGCAGAGACAGAGAAAGGAGCCAGGAGTTGTCGGTTCATGCTTTAGAGAGTAAGGGAAGACTAAAAGGGCCGAGTCTGAGCATTGAGCTCTGTATTACTTACTTCCCTGTAGTAAAACACCATGACCAAAAGCAGCATGGAGAAGAACTTGGTTTTTTTATTTTATTTTATTTTTTTTTATTATTTTATGGTTTTAGAGGGTTAGAGCACTTGATGGCAGAGGAGGAATGGCAGTGGAGAGTTGACGCAGAGGGATGGCTTTTCACACTCTTCAACCAGACCATGGAAACAAGAACAAATTGGAAGCAGGGAAAGGTTATGAACTCTCAAATCCTGTCCCCAAAGTGACAGACAGCCCTCTCCCAGTGAGTTTGCATAACCTTACCATCTGCTGATGGCTAAGTGCTTAGACACATGAGCTCACGGGGGCCGGGGGAGACAATTCTCATTCAAACCACCACAAGTACATGAAGGAAACCGGAAGTGAGGAATGAAGGAATGTGTTCACTGGCACATCACAGCCTTGTAGCTATGATTCTGTGTGTTGACTCTCCCACTTACAAATAAAACCATGGCTACGATATGTCTCATGGGCCAGGCTTCCTTGAGTGGGAAGGAAGCCACAATTCCTTCTTCACCTCCTTCCCAACCCTGCCCAAGGCCTCGGCCCTGTGGTCTTGTGCCAGCTCTTCATTTGCCCTCTTCGTGTTTTTCTGTATATCAGCACGTTTGTTTAGTGTCTGCCAAAGCAGACTTTGATTTCCCCACTCAAAATAACATAAAACTTGCATGCATACACTATAAAAAGAAAGAACATAAAAGATAAAGCAACCCCCTTTTTTTTTGGACTAAGAGGGTCCATACTAATGAGCAGTGGTCTGCCCTGCTATTAGAGATTCAAATGCTCCCCTCTTCTCTTCTGAATGGACAGAGCTACAAGGTTACAAGAAATTTTAGATTTAGTCGAAAGGAATACCTGAGTTCCCTATAGAAACTCACAAAAAACAACTTGTATAAGCTCAGAGTGTTGAGAATTTAAAATTTATTATTGAAAATGCTTGCAGAAAAAACCCAGGGATGATTGTATGTTTAGTTTTCAATTATTCATAGCATTCAAATGTCTTCATTTGACAGTAGAGCCCATAAAACATTTTGATACTTAGGGTTACACAGTGTAAGTTTTTAAATTACACATTTTCTATAATCCTAGCTTCTATTCAAAATTTTAAAGTATTTTTTAAAATAAAGGGAAGTGTCACATTAAGACAATTTCTTTACACTTGTGAGAAAATGTCTGTATTAGAACCAACCATATGAGACAGCAAGGTCTTTTATCACTTTTAATCTTCTCATTTGGAGAAATGCAAGGCAATTAGGGGAATTAAAAGCAGCAGAAGCAATGGCTTTCTCAGGTCATCATAACCTCTACAAAAATGACTGCATGAAACTGAGAGGTCCCCATGCAGCAGATTTATATCAAAGAAAGGAACTGAGTGGGAAATTCAAGTATTTTCTCATTTATTAAGATAATGCAAGATGTAATTAGGAATAAATCATGAATCCTTTTGTGTGTCCATAATAGAAACTTACATACTAGGGAGATGGAGAGCCCCCATTCTATCACCCTCAGAGCCTGTTTCTTGCTCTGCCACAACTGTCGGCATGTCATCAAATACTGTGTTTCATTGTGAGAGTAAATTAAATATTTCAAAACAAATTGCATGCTATTTTCTCAGCTTGGTTCTCTCACTCCTCATTTTCCTCCTGGTTAGAACTTCCTGCTTAGCATTTGAGGGTGCTGAACTCTCCTTGTGGGAAAGCCTTTCCAGGTAGCAAGTTCTTCAGGAAGTAACAGAAGAAAGGGCCTTGGTCATTTCTACTTACTCATCTCTTGTGGTGCAGAGTGTTTTAGTCTTTCCTTTGTCCCTCTGTGTGCCACTTATGAGCCAGAACTGGATGATTTCTGAAGGGAGGAGGTGTGTGGAGTTGCTTCCTTGAAAGGATCCTAACCCGCTAAAACCTCTTGTTCATTGGTGTGCTTGGTACAATAGGTATCAAGAGACAAGGACGACTGGGGCAAGACTCTATAGCATGCCCAGAGAGGTCTCTCTAGTTTGTGGAGAGGTACTTGACAGGTATGAAAAGAGCCCTTTCACAGAAAGATATGAAGACAGTATCTACTGGGAAAGGATCACAAGAAGAAACATGTGGTCCCAATCATATGCATACCTTTTTGATTTATCTGTCATGCGCATCTACTGGCTTGTCACCAGAGTTGAGCAGGTGGACAGCAGACCTGAACTCCTGCATATAGACTCAGTGATCTACACTCATGGCCATAGGGTTTCTCAGGTGGAATAAGTCACTGCACAATGGACTTTGAGGTCTTGCTATCCTGGCAGTCAGGGTGTTCCCATAGGTAGATGACAGAGGCAGCACTGTCCTTTCTGGGCCATTGCTGATTTTAACCCCACCCTGCTTTATTTGTGTACGTGAGTCCCACTCATCAGGACCTGGTGATCTATCAGGGCTTCAGAGGAGGCCAGAGGAAAGTTGTCCCTGGGTTGCCATGCTCAAGGTAGATGAGGGGCCAGGAAGGACTTAAGAGGACAGAGTTCTGTGAGGCATGGACACGGGCTACTGGGCTTCATGTATTATTGCCCCAGTACTACCCCCTGTGTAAGCAATGCACATACAGAGGAGATATCCTCCTGGGGCTGTCAGTGTATACTGGAGACTGGTTGTGATCCACATTAGGAATGGGGAGTGCCCTGGAAATCACAGGGAATACCTTATCTTGTAGAAAGCATTTGTGAAAAGGAAAAAGCAAATTGCTGCTATGTGAGGGTGGACAAAATGTTTCTCTGGACCTAGTTTCCAGAATAATTTTTCTATAGAAGCAACACATTCAGGCAGAGAGGTTAACATTCAAAGGCTTTTTCTAATCTTTCAAATTAAGGTCATCTCGAGCACTAGTGCCATGGATGTCCTGCCTTGTTTTCCAAAGGCTGTCACGCAAGCCCCAGCCCCTCCCCTTGCTTCTGATGCTGTGGAGCAGATGAAGGTGTTTATTGGGTCAAGCAGCTTGAGCCAGGATGTGAAGAGTTTTTGTACAGAACAAAGCAGATTTATTTGTGTGTTGGGCAGGCAGATTCGTCAGATTCTCGATTCCCTCTTAAACTCTGTAGCAACCAGGTGTTCACTATCTCCTTGCTTTGGGTTTGCCATTGTATCTCTTATAGGTTGCTGTATCTTTAACACAGTTAGCTCAGGCGTCCATACCACTCACCTTGCATTCTTCTGCTCAGTGTGACTTGACTTCAGAAAGTATCTGCGCAGGTTGACTGCAGGCTATCCCAGGCTAAGGTATCACTGTCCCTGCACTTCGGATGTGACATTGAAGAAGGTGTGCCTCTTGCCCTAGGAAAGGTTGCTTAGGACATGTTCATGCAGAAGAGAAGCATGGTTAAGCCAAGTGTGGGGCACATTCCTGCAACCCCACACCTTAGGTGGAAGGCAGATTCTCAGTTTGAGCCTAGCGTCGTCTACATAACATGATCCTATCTCATTAAACCTAATAAATAAATAAGCTTTTCTATTTAAAATCTTTCATGATAACATTTAAAAATCCCCTTAGGAGAGTTACCTTTTAAATTATGAGTCAGATACACTCTGAAGGAGCTCTGTGTTTTAAAATGATAACTTTCCTACTCTGTAAACAAGGTAACAAATACCCCCATGGTTCAAGAGACATGATTTCAGAGGGTATAAAAATGGAAACGATTGAACAAGATAGACCCTGAATAAGGAGGAGAACTGGTTGGAAAGTCCCCTAGGTGAACAGGTGAAATCCAGACCTCTCCCTCAGGGAAAGTTTCCCTTGGCAGCTAAACAAACATGTCAGGAGGACATGGGCTCTGGCGACTTACAGCGGAGCTAAAGAAACCTCTAGGAGCCTGAGGCCGTCTTCCAGGTCCTCCCAGCACCTGTGTGCTTATGGAAACAGAGCTGGATTTTTTCTTAACTAGTGCCAGCTGTAATTCTGGAAAGGATTGGAACATAAGTCTCTGTGCTAATCAAAGGAACAGGGCTGGAGCCACCCCCACTCTACCACCACCCTCTGAGCAAAGGGTTGCAGGTCAGGCTCTACAGGAGTAGTGGAAATCACAGGGCTGAAATAAGTGAAGACTCCGTCGAGGGGGATGTCAGAGCTGAAGGGGCCGTGAAACTAGGTCAAGAGGTTTTGGAGAAAGGTGCAGAGGCAAGAGACTTGACCCAAATAAGTTAGAAGCACCTCGAGAGCTAGAAGCTCTCTAACTTCTATTCATAAACCTGGGTTCGCACATATTCATAGACGTCCAGTGTGCACACGGTAGGGAGCAGGCACAGTTGCAGGCCCTGGATTCTGGATTTCTGATTCAGAGAGCATGATTTTCACATCGCTCACCTGCATCTTAAGTTGTCCGTCCTGTTGGTCCTGTCTGCAGTCATACCGAGACTAGGCTGGGCCCATAGATCCCCAAGATAAAACACCAAAGCTTCCTTTGAGATCTGAAAGAAGACAGTCAGTCACGGAAGAGTAGTGAAACTGGTTGTTGTGATCAAATCCCCAGATCCTAGCACCACTTGGTGTGTGAAAAGCTTAGGACTTAAGTACTTTGTGTTGCCCTTCACCCAAGAGAGTTGCAAGGAAGATTAAACCATTGATAATGGAAATAGCTTTCCATCTGTGTCTGCTGAATACGTCAGGATGGGGAGAAGCTGGGGAGTGGCGGGACTGGGCCGAGGTAGGAATGGGCAAAACAAGGAGTGAGGGAAAAACAAGCCATGAACAAAGATGGATGGAGTCTACAAGAGACCTGCCAGATGCCAGCCCCCTTGGCACATGGGAGCTGGAAGAGGACTGAATGCAGCCTTTCATTCCACCTGCTAGAAGGTTGTCCAGGCCCCTCTTGCACCAAATGAATTATGTTTTTGCCCAGGCGTGTCTTGTTTCCGAAGATTCTGCTGTTTGGGGGGGGGGGGGGGGCAGTTCAGCAAAGCAAAGATTCTTCTTGCTTCGGCAGCCCAGGCTTGAGAATCCTTACCTGTGCCGACGATGGCAGGAGCTGATGCTCATATTGCCAGATCCTTTTGCCACCACTAAACTAGTCACTCTAAAATGGAGACTGGTATTATTCTTTTTACGCAAATTAAGCAACCAAAGAACAGAGTGAGGAATGAGTTTGTCCTCCTCACAAAGCTAACCTGCAGTGCTGCCAGGGCTGATGCATCAGTGCTTTCTAACTGCAAGGTGGTCCTCTTTCCTACCATGTGATGCTGCTATATCTAAGCTAAGAAGGAAGGCGGTGGGGGGGGGGGGGGAGAAGGGCGGGAGGGAGGGAGAGAGAGAAGGAGGAAAGAAGGAAAGATGCAAGGGAGGAAAGGAGGGAGGGAGAGAGGGAGGAACATAAACCTCAGTCTGTCTGGGGCGACACACATGAAGGACATGTTACTCGGCTCCTGGTAGCATGAATTCAGATAAGAAGACACTAGGAAGCCGGATTCTGCAGTGACTGCACTTTATGTACTAGGATTATTTGAGTGGCCCAGGATTCATGAAGACGTCTCTGGGTTTTGTTTCTCCTTTACCAATTGCAAATTCCATCACGGCAAATGTCCATTTATGATAACAATAGCAGTCTCAGTATAGAAGAAGCAGCAGAAGTAGAAGAAATAAATCCAAATTGAAATTTCATTGGTGACAGGAGAGATAGCTCAGTGGTTAAGAGAACATACTGTTCTTGGAGAGGACCCAAACTTGGTTCCCAGCACACATTTTGGGTGGCTTACAACTACTTGTAACTCCAGCTCCGGGGACCTAACACCTTCTTCTAGAATCCGTGAGCAACTGTACACACATGTACACATCATTAACTTTAAAAAACTAATTTCAGTAGAAACTGGGCATTGTAGCATATACCTGTAATGTCCCCTGAGGCAGGAAGATTAAGAAATCAAAGCCAGCCTGACTAGACAGCAAGACTCTGCCACAAAACAAAACAAAACAAAACAACATCTTTGCTAGGTGTTCTCTGTCCTTTGAACCCCAGTGGTGTCTATTCAGTCTGGCTACTCTGTCCTTGCTTGGTGGTCACACTCCCCTCCCTCCGGGTAATAGAATGTTCAGAGTGGGATGGTCCCAGCTATGCACTCCCTCGGGGACTCTGTCTTCCTGGATACTGTACTAGTGAGTCAATCCTTGACCTTCTGCTTCCCCACCTCCTAGAGCTGCCAATTTCAGAAACTTCACCTTCATCCAGCTGAATGGAGAATTCTCCCGGGGAAAGGGACTGGATGTTGGAGCCCGCTTCTGGAAGGGAAGTAACGTCCTGCTCTTTTTCTGTGATGTAGACATCTACTTCACCTCGGAGTTCCTCAACACGTGTAGGCTGAACACACAGCCAGGTTTGTGTTGCTTCGTCCTTACCACTTTCTGTCCCTCAGCTCTCTCTTTCACTCAGCAACTGCTCTGTGTACAGTTCACTCTGATGTTCTGCTCAGGACTGAGAGTCACTTTCCTCCAGTAACAAAGACAAGGACGGTGACCTTGTTTAATTCACCCTTGGGTATTGCCCATTGGGCCTCTGAGGCGCACTAATTCTGGAACTCTGTCTTGTGCCCTTTTCTGTTTACCACTGGAAAGTCAGATGAGTGGGGCACACACAGGAGAGACAGTACATCAGAGGACATGAGCCTGGAAAAGCCACTCACCGCTAAAGGGAGAAAGGTAGTTAGGGGCTGGTACTGAGGCAATGGCTAGAGGAAACCACAGATACATCTGTGGACTTAGGCACAGCTACCATTAACTAAGAATCTTGCTATGGTCATTTGCTATTAAAATGTGGCGGTTCTTCCACATATATTGGTTAAGGGCAGCTACACTGAGCCCTCTGCTGCCCAGGTTCTTCCTGATCTCCGTTGCCAGCCTTTAAGGTTGTGCTAGGAACTAGCATTTAAGGATGGAGACAGCATGGCATTCCACACACATCCCGTTGGGGAATATAATTCCGGCCATTGACTATAAACAATTTGAGTATATTCTCATCCTGGGAGGACAGAAAGGTTCAAGAATTACACTTCCTGGCCTAGCTGATGGGTTACTTCTGAGATCTAGTCTAGAGCTGAATGACAAGACAAGTGAGAGTGGATGTAAATGCCTGGGCTACTTCAGACGTCTGCGTGCATATGGACAAGAGTCACTCTCTTAAGCGCATGTTTGCCTTCTGGTTTGCAGGGAAGAAGGTATTTTATCCGGTTCTGTTCAGTCAGTATAACCCTGGTGTCATCTATGGCCATCACGATGCAATCCCTCCGCTAGGACAGCAGCTGGTGAGTAATAACCCTGCAGATGCCCGTGTGGCAGCTTCTTATGGCTCATTACGAGGGGCGCCTGACTGTGAGGTGAGGTGAGCGGGCATCTGCAGACCGATCCCCTTGGTGGCTTTTACGTTTGGCAGATTTTCTGGCCTTTGCTTCAAGTGTCATGTTGATTCAGTGCACTTGCAATATTTAAAGCAGAAAATAAAGAAGAGCAGTGCCTTACAGGAGGGTGATTTCACACCTTCATAGTTTTCCTCTATCGTTTTAGGAACTACTATTACTTGGATGCTAGAGCATGCTTTCTCTTTACCGTTACAAAATCTAGCAAGAAAAGTGAGGCTGATGCTCCTGTTTCTTAGGTGAAATCAGATGATAAAAGGGGGGGGGGGGCTCATGCCAGGGTTACAGGGAGAGCAAGGATCTGATCACCCCATCCCGTCACCACTGCTACATATCCCGGTACTGGGCAGATGTTGGCATCACTGGTGTCCCCACAAAGGTAGCTTTCCAGGAAATAGTGGAGAGACTTCTCTGCCAAGATCCTGGCTGCACAGGCGTTGGGTTGTGGAACCACAGAGCGGTAAGACCTCTTCAATCTCTGTCATCACCAGCCATTGAAGCGGAACAGAAAATGGGAAAGGAGAGAAACCCGGAGAGAATCCTCATGTTCTTCCAAGGCTATTGTAACGGTGTCCCTTTATGCATGCGGGGTATGCTCCAAGACTGTCACTGAGTGTCTGCGATAATGAATAATACAAAGCCATAAGTAATACCAAGGCCTGTGTATAGTGTAACTTTCTCTGTTCTTATACCCATAGTAACATTTAAATTATACATTAGCAGTGAGAGAATAACAGCAATGACTAATGATAATATAGAATAATTATAATAATATGCTAAGATAAGCATGACTAAAAACATAATTTACTCATTCCTGGAATTATCCATTTAATATTTTCAGGCGTCCGCTGATGGTAGAATGTATCTGGGGGTACACTGTACTGTCGGCTGCCCGGGCACAGAACAGACTCTTCCGTCACCCCTCTCAGGGTGATCTTTCCAGCAGGGAGATTGTTTGTGACACGTCTGTGTCCTGTTGGCAAGCCTGAAAACGCCGTGCTTTCCCCACTGAATACCTTCATACAGCTGGGACATAGACATGCCAACAAGATGGAGCTAACTCTCCTCGTGCCCCGTGGAAGGAGGGCACATGGGTGGCAAACACGTGCTCTGCATGATTCTGTTGGGCTCAAGCTAGAAAGTGCGTAAACGGCCTCCTCTTCCTCTGTCAAACACTAGCGCTACAAACGTAGTGAGGTGAGGGCTACATCTCTCTCTGGGCTTTAAAGAGGAAAAGAACTCAGTGTCACAGCCTAAGAGCCAGTTTTCTACTCATGAGCAATAAAGTCTCCTGAGGACAAAGGCCTCTGGATTCCCATCCCAGGAGTCATAAGCTTCTCTTGGGACTCTAAGAAAAAAATGGAATAAAGTATTTGCTTTCTTTCAACCAATAAGAATAAAACTCCCTTTGGTTTTAATTAAAGCTCTGTTTTACATTTGGCATCGGCGATGATTAATTTTCTTAGTTCAGACTCAGAAAGGCCCTTTTTGCTTGCAAGGAATTCTTTTCATTTCCTAATCTAAAGGTTTTGTCCTTTCTAGTCCATCCAGCTGAGAGCAGGTGGGATAGAAGGCAGAAAGAGAGACAGTGTAGAAGCAGAATTGTCAGACTCACCGAACAGGCAGTCCAGGCAGAAATAACTCAGATCCCCATGGCCACACCTAGCAGCCCTGAGTCAACCTACACTTTGACATTTGTTTCTGAAGGCATCATGGACTTCTCCCCCAGTTCATAAAGCTGCTGATTCAGAGGTCAGTATTTAAAATTATCTAGTTCGGCAAAATGCAATTTGAAGACTTCCCATTCCCCAGAGAAATATGTGATTATGACCTTCATTAAACAAGTCATTTTCTAAAATTTTATTTGTACTTACATGTGTAAGTTCAGAAGGGTAAAAGATCTCTTGAAGCTCTTGATGCAGGTCTTTGGAACAAAACTCAGGTCCTCTGGAAGAGCAGCAAAACCCCTTCACTAGTGAGCCATCTCTATAGTCCCAAGACAAACTGTGTCACTTGCTGCCTATAAAGGTCTGATCCATACCCTGATGCAGGAGTCAGAAAAACTGTTATTGTTTTATATACTCAGACCTGATTGATGAGAAATCTCTCAACCATCCTTTATGGAGGCAGAACAACTGGTCCACGGCTGCATAGACAGAGGCTAGGGAGATGGCTCAATGGATGAAGTGCTTACTGTGAAAGATAAGAACCTGTATTCAGGTCCCCACCACACCCCAGACAGGTGAGTAGCACATGCCTGAAACCCTGACCCTGCGGATCTGATGGGGACAGGAAGATACCAGCAGATGTGAGGCAGTCCCTAGCTCGACAGGCTATCCCAAACTGCTGGCTCTAGGTCCATTGGAGAACAACGTGTGTCAAAAAAAAATCGGGTCAAGAGTGATAGAAGGTACCCAAAGTTAACTTCTGACCCCTACACAAGCATGAATGAACGAACACCCACAGGCAACTGTGCAAGCACAGACAGACACCAGCATACACATACACAAACACACACACCTGTCCCCAAAATTAAGCTGGAAAGGTCTTTGAGTGACAGAGCCCAGCCCCCCCCCCCCATTATATCCTTCCTCTTGAGCAGGGAGACTAGACTTGCTGAGCACCCCCTAGAGAGCTGATGCGGAAAGGAAATGGCCTGAAGAGAATTCTAGAGGCACACATCAAACCACAGAAATTAATATAGCAGAGACAGAATGTGTAAGTAGCAAGTCACCATAAAATAAAAAGTAATGGCTGGAGGTGGATACATTAGAAGATAGTTCCTCCTGAGGTTGCATTTTGGCTCAGTCTAGAAAGAGACTGTGGATGTTCGCAAATCCTTGATAGCCTTCCCTGGAACTCATCAGCACCTCAGATGAGACAGGGAATGTTGGCTCAGAATGGGGCTATAATAAAAGTTATTTACCTATGCAAACAAGAGACAACCTTTCCCAACAGCCCGCAAATACAACCTCCTGCTCAATGTCCCAGTTATGAGTTTTCACCGTTATCAGCCCTGTCATTTTCTGTTTTGCCTGCAGATGAAGCAAGGATTTGTGTGTGTGTGTGTGTGTGTGTGTGTGTGTGTGTGTGCGTGCGCGCGCGCGCGGATGACTTTCTTCTTAAACTTCTGCATACTAGTCATTAGTAATGAGTGACACTGTGGAATTTCATACTAATATTTAATGTTTTGAATTTGAAGCCATGAGATGAAACTTGCTAGTGCTTTAATGCAGAAACAGCATGCTGAAGAAGGGATGACTGTCAATGAAATCAGTGATCACTTTAAACATTCCACCTTGCTGGCTCTGCCTGTCAGCTCTGGCTTAGGTCCCCACAGAAGTCTCCTGCTTCTTCTATCTTTAGATGCCGACCCTCCCCACACTCCGGTCTTTCCTTACCCTCTGCCAGAGGCTGGTTTTGAATAAACAAATTAACTCCACTTCTCTTTTTAAAAAAGCATTTATGGCGCAAAGCCAGTGGCACGCTAGCAAATGTTTGGCAACCCACTCTTGGAAAGAAGTGGGGAAAATGCCCTGATGATGGTATTTGCCAATTTCCATGGTGTAAATAATCCCACTGTGACTCCCCCCCCCCCCACCAGCTAACCAATGTGTTACCACAGGGCACACAGCTGTGAAGAGATGTGTACAAATCTGGTGAGCCAGCATGGACTGGCTCTGATTTCTTGTTGGGACTAATAGTCCTCCATGAACCTCACCACCTGGCAGATGGTACCAACCCCAGAGTACCCATGCTAGCCTGCTATTGTGCAGCATACCTGCTCTTGGACTCTGAATGCTGTCCTTGTTCCCCAGGTCACCACCTTCCCGGTTGTAGTCTCTCAGCCTGCTGTGTAGTAACCCCTCCCGCTTAAGCCTCTTTCTTTGTGACTCTCTGCAATGATTATGGGGTGTGCTGCTCATTTGTCCCCCCCACCCCGTGAATACACCTGCACCTCTTTACCTCCCAAAACAGCTTGTGTGCAAACCCAGAGGTGGGTATCAAGTGTCTTCACTGATCATTGTCCCCCCCTAATTTCAATTATTTGCAGTTCATACATGTATTAATGTTTTAAGTCATATTTTTCCTCCTATTATCATCCTCTCTTATGCTGTTCCTATTCTCGATTGGGCCCTGCTTCTTCCTCCCACCTTATGCTTCTGTCTGTCTGTCTGTCTGTCTGTCTGTCTGACTAGCCCTGTCTCTCTCTGTGTCTGTCTCTCTCACTTTCCATCTGTCTCTTCCTTCCTCCTTTTTGCTTCCTCCCTCCCTCTCTCCCTCCTTTCCTCTCTGTCCTCTCCCTCTCTCCCTTTTCTTTTTCTCCTTCTCTTCCTCCTCCTCCTCTTCCTCTTCTTCCTCCTCCTTCTCCACCCTCTCTCGCTGAATATTTAACTCCCTGATCTAACTAGCCTGGGCAGACGGTGAACAGTAAGGTTAGGCACACATGTCACTACACCTAGCTTTATATGTGAGCTCCAGGGGTCCAAACTCAGGACTTTGTATTTGTGGAGCAGTTATTTTATCAAGAAGCCAGTTCTCAGCTCCTTAGTCAAGATTTTTTTGGGGGGGATGGGGATGGGGGTGAATTACTGACCATATTAAGCGCTGACCTGTGCTTCAGTTTTTAGCATAGCCCACTGAGCATGGTCTATGCAGTGTGCCCTTGCGGTCTGGTTTTGTTGACTCAGAAAGCCTACACTTACTAAGTAGCAAAAGTGATGTTCCCAGGTGCCCTCTGAGAATCCCTCACTGTGACCATGTAATCTCCCATAATTCTCGACATGGGCAAGTGACATCAGCATCTCCATTCACACATCCGTGAGTCTGGGCTCAGAGGGTACTAATCCACCCTGTCTCAGACTCTTGCAGCCGCTGCACAGGAGAGGGAGAGATCTAGGTGCTGCACCGTGAGGCTAAGCTTGATGATGAGCTGAAGGAAATGTATTCTTTGGCTTCCGTGTGCGTCTAGAAGGACCAAGAGTCTAGATCTCCGACAGGAGAAACCTGGAGAATCCATGTCCAACCTGAAACCATCCTTTATCCAGAAACCAATGAGATGTGTGAAAATAAGGCTCTGGGAGGATCTGGGAGGAGATGAGGTCTAAGGCTACGATTAAATAAATTCTGGAGACTCTGACTCCAGAATACATTATTTCTTAAGAAATTACACCAGACTATTCAAGGGAATCCCAGCTCTGAGCTCTGCTACAACAGATTGAATGAACTCGGGGAAATCATTCTGCCTGTGTTTGAAGAGGTCTCAAGAAGAGGACACAGCCTTTGCTTCTGGAACCCTCTGCAGTGCACTCACTGGCCCTTCAGTTTCCAGATAATAAAGAGTGCACAATGCATGGTGCTACCTAGAAATTGCTGCAGTTCAAGGACTTTCATATTCATGTACAGGACCTGAAACATCAGTAAAACATCTCAGAACAAACCCAAAATCCTTGTTCCAAAACGTTCAGAATTTAAAGATGGCTGCAGCAAGCCCAGGACCCTGTGTAAGTTTCTGGGCTGTGTGCCTGTAAGCAGGCCCCACTGCCAGGCATTCTAGGATGTAGAAGGCTGGTCAGCTCTAGCGTTGGTTCTTGGAACATGCTCTGTGATTTAGATAGAATGCTCTGCCTGAAGTCTTTTTTTTTTTCCCTACTTGATCTGAAGATCCAGATTGTTTCATAGGCTTCCGTCCAACCTAACACCATTAAATCAGACAGGCAACTGCCTGAGCTCCGGGCTGCCTGTGCGGCTGTGGGGCAGCTGTGTTCCCACAGCTCTAGAGAGAGTTGCTGCTTTGTGTTTTGTGCTTTGATCATAATAAAAAAAATAATTACCCCTGTCACATGACTTGCCCGCAAAGCTGTGATTCTAGAAACTTGATGGGGAAGACTCAACCTGAAATACATCCCTTTTATCATATAATTGGGCCTGCAGTCTTTTGTGAACTTCTGTGGGGTAGGAAGGTGCTGGAGAAAGAGTGGACAGGAGGCTAGCTACAAAGGACATCCTTAAAGCGGCAGTGGCTCCTGTAGATTGACCAATGAAATTCAGAGTAAGAGAAAAAGATGGGAAACTTGTAAGGCATTCCTGTAGTGGGAACATTGGAGTATATATTTTAACAGTTGGGCAGATCAGTAGAATTCCTTATGCCTGAGTCAATGTGTTTTAAGTCAGACTTTATGCCTTAGGTCTCAAGAAGGTGATAACACTTTTGCCTATTGGTCAAGATCTGTCCAGTCCTGACAGTTGTCACCAGTGGGCCACCTATGCTTTTGAGGAGATGCTTGCTATCAAGTGTCTCTCACTCGAAGCCATTTTTATTTCCACTTGAAGCCAGGAGTCATGGTTACCTTAGAAGTGTTCCTTCTCCATTTGCTGAAGAAGGACTTATTAATTGCACAGCCGTGTGGCCAGTAGCGTTCTGGGTGCTGGAGACACAGGGGACTAAGTCCCTTACTGCTGTTTCCCAAAGGTGGTAGATGAAGAAACAAACCGAGAAACAAATATACCCATGAGCTCATTTCACATTTCAGAGAACTGCTCATATTACAAATATGTTAAGCCACGGTCACAGTATAGAGGGAAAATGGGTACTAGCAATTGTATTAGCATTGGTCCAGAGAGTCAGGGTGACCACTCTGAGCAATGGTGAGCAAGGGACAGGTGGCTAAGCAGAGCCTATAGGGTTACCTTGGATGCCTGTGAGCCTGGGGAGTTTGGGGAGTTTGGGGGAGTCAAGAAACAGGACTGTGTAGAACTTAACAACTTGTAGGTTGTCAACCTTTTGGAGTTGAAAAACATTTTCACGGGGTCACCTAAAATCATCAGAAAACACAGATATTTACATTATGATTCACAACAGCAGTAAAATTGCAGTTGTGAAGTAGCAATAAAAATAATCTTATGATTGGGAGTCAACACAATATGAAGAACTGTATTAAACAGTTGAAGAATTAGGAAGGTTGAGAAGCACTGATGTAGAGGGTTGAAGGGTTGAAGGGGATTCGAGGAGGAGGAGGAGGAGGAGGCAGGCAGGCCTGGGTAGTGGAATGCAAGCCTCTGTGCCGTTTGTAGGGTCTTCAGCAGTAATATGATGCCGTCCCATCGGAAGAGAACTCTAGAGCATTGCATTTCTGCCAGGCTGCTCCGCAAGGGTGACATTCCAGTCAGTAACTTGGTCCAGCTAGCAACTTGGTCCAGCTGTGGTGGTAGACCTTCTAATAAGTGAAATCCATTGCCCTGAAATTACACACTGTGGGACAACCATGTCCATTTCCACAAAAAGCCTGTATTTCAGCGGCTTCTTCCCAGGGTTACTTTCTGTGGCTTACCAGCTTTAAAACCAACTAAGTAACTGTTTCTATAGTGCAGCCCCTGGGGCATAAGTAGGTGTGTTCCCATCACACCACTGCACGTGGGTATCACCCTTCCATCTATGTCCTTCAGCACAACCTTGATTCAGCCCAGCATTTTAGGGCAGCTGCTTCTCGGGAGGGTCTTACACTTCCTCCTCAGTTCTGCCTCATGGTTCTTCCAGCATGGAGCTGTCTTGTAAATCCTGTGTAGAGTCCAGCCAAATATCTGAAGTTTGGATACTGGCGCTTCTCTTCCACATCACGTCTGTGAGATATTTAGAACCCTGGGCCGTAGAACCCTGGGATGCTGAACTGTTGAGTGCAATAAAACATTTTACCTAATAGAGAAGGAACAAAATCTATTTAAAAATCTACTCAGTCCCAGCACTCGGGAGAAAGAGGCAGGCAGATTTCTGAGTTCGAGGCCAGCCTGGTCTACAGAATGAGTTCCAGGACAGAGAAACCCTATCTCGAAAAAACAAAAAACAAAAAATAAAATAAAACAAACAAACAAACAAAATCTACTCAATCTCCATCTTGAATCCCCAGATTTTCCTGCCTTATGCAGTTTCCCCAAGCCTCCTTTAATTCTGCTGCCCCCATCTGTTGTTTTGTTTGGTGACCTGATGAATTTCACCAGGGCTGCCTGCAGGGGCATGGGTGGGCCATTATTTGCAACAGTGTCTGTAACTTATCAGTGCTTACACCACCCTACACCACTGGTAGAGATCTCTTTTTCCCACCCCAGCAACCATTAACTGCACACAAATCCTTGGAGAGTGGTAGGTGGGTCTTCCTGAGTCCCCCCCAACTCCAGGACAGAATTTTTACAGAGCCTCATCATGATCAAATTTTTGCGTCCACAGCCTGCCGTAGATTGTGCACTATTGAACTCTTGATAAAAGAATGTTTATGATTCATTACCTCTTTTGCAAGACATTTATTGGATATAATTTAGGCTGTGGGAGGGTTCTAGAACATGGAATCATAGTGACATAATACATGACCTGGAAGACTCTTTAACTATGATTTATGATTCTCAATTCTTCATCAGATAGGAAAGGGAGTGGGGCCTTGAAATGAAGAGGCCTTTCTGAGAATAAGAAAGAGTGGCCAGTAGCCTGGGGTCATGAAAGTGGGAAAGCTGGCCCTTCCCCTCATGAGCTGCAGGAGAGCAGCGCCAGCACCTTGACTGGGCAGCATTGAGTTGGCTCTGCTGACTTTTGTGCTGGTAACCTGGCCCCAAGGCCATGAGAGTAGGAGAGCTGGCCCTGTTCTCTGTGGGCTGCAGCATTGGGTGAGCTATCCAGACCGGTGCTGGAGAGCTTACACAGGTGGCGCAGGTACAGGAGGGCTGGTGGGACGACCAACTCGGCTACCATCAAGGCCCACATCCAGGGCTTTGACTTGGTCCACACCCAAATCTACCTCATGTGCTTGAGCATGTGGAAGGGTAAGTCCTACAGATGCAAGGCTGCAGGATCTCCATGGCAGCACAGGGCAACAGGATAACCAAGAGGAGTCCAGGTGAGGGTGCAGTACTGATGGTTGGCCTCAAACCAGACTAATGACTCCTTGCAATGTGCATTTACAAGGAAAACTGTGTGAACTCAAGGGTATACTGTGGGACGCACTACCATTTCCACGACAAGATGTTGGTTTTTTTTAAATGTACATGTATTTATTGACAAGATGTTTTCTATGCTTCGTTTTGTCTATTTTTGTTTTTTATTTTCTTTTGTCTGCAGGGGTGGGCATTGCTAGGGCGAAGGACAGAGGGCAGATACAAAGGGTTGGGGGAGATTAGTGGAACTTGGGTATATGATGTGAAACTCAAAAAGAATCAATGAAAAGTTAAAATTAAAAATAAAAAAAAGAGTGACCAGTAGTGGAGCTGGAACAAGACTGCCCCTCCTCCCCTGAGCTGTTACAAATGAACAACTCCCAGAGCCTGGCATCAGTACTACAGACCCTCTTAAGGCCTCCATTTCCCTTGTCCAAGGGAGGGCATTTCCTGCTTTCTAAGCACCTATAGGAACTACAGGGATCCATGGGGGAAAGTACCTATAAGGATTTCAACGCCATTCTTAGACTCACTTTTAACAAGTGTATGTGTGCCTGCATCTGTGCATGTGGATGTGGGTCCCGGTATGTGTAAGGGCGTGTGTGTGTGTGTGTGTGTGTGTGTGTGTGTGTGTGCACATGGCAATCGCTATTATTGTTTATGTATTGTAGCTTCAGCAAATGTTGGAATTTTTCTCCAAAGGAAGAAACCTAGCAGAGCTACGTTGCTCTGTTTTGTTTTTTTGTTTTTGTTTTTTGTTTTGTTTTTTGTTTTGTTTTTTGTTTTTTTCAGTCACTGTGGGCTGGCACTTCCAGCATGAGCTTTTCTTCATCCTTTAGACCTACCCTCTCCTCTGCCAGCCAGAGGTAGTGGGGGCCAGGGAACAGGGAACAACTGGGACCTCTCTTGGGTACTTCTTCTCTTTCTCTGTTGTTGGCCTGTGAATTCCAAGTTATTCCCGGGGCCTCTGCTCAACTTCCTGAGCCTTTGCTGGCTCAGTGCCCAGGCCTGTGTGACAGGCCTGACCTCACTTCTCCCTGGCACTGGGACCAGGCCAAACGTGGGTGGCTTTTCCATGGCTCCACTGAAAACCTTGCTCTCTGAGATTTGTGGTGTGTGAGAGAGTGCATGTGCGTGTTGTCATGCCGACACCCTAGAAGCAACCTAGCCAGAGGTGCCAAAAACCACAAGGCTCCTCTTTGGACTTGGTTAGCTTATTGTAATTTAATTTGGCACGAGCACACTCACATGCAGGAACACACTCACACTCCCATCTTGCCTGGGTTTTGGCTTTGCTCATCTAAGTGTGTGAAAACTGCTTTTATATACTCTCCCTGACGGCTTCTTCCTTGCAGGTCATAAAGAAGGAAACAGGGTTTTGGAGGGACTTTGGATTTGGGATGACTTGTCAGTACCGGTCAGACTTCATCAACATAGGTGAGATAAAACTTTGTGTCTACTGCCACCTGGAGGCCACTGTCCCACAGACCAGGTTCTCTTGGTCAAGGTGTTGCCATTTCCACAAACAGTGCTGCCCCCAGGTCACAGGAGGCAACACTTAAGACCCTGTCATATGCACCAACCCCTCTCAGGTGTACCCAGTACCACCCATGCTTTTACAATGACAACATTCAAGCAAGTTCTTCCGTGGCACCTCCTCCTCTGTGGGTTCTTGCTGTGGAACCCACTAAGGTGGACATTGTGAGTCTCCAGCAAAGTGATGGGGAAAAGGAAGGCAATCTGAGAAAAGCACATACAAAGAGGACCGGTGCTTTACTCTGATGATCCTTATTTGCCACTTTAAGCTCTGAGTATACAATTGTTGTCAACATGAATACCCATGTGCGAACGTGTCCACACATACAGACACACAGATATGCATCAACACAGAGATGTGGATGTGTATATACAAATGTTCTCAATGACACACATACACAGGCACACAGAGAAACATATATACACATTTATTCACATAGATACATGCACATACTTATATATTCAGACATGCATTCATATAAACATATACCTGCATATATGCATATCATATACATGTATAAACACATACACACGAAAATGTACAGAGGCACACACATAGAAGCTTACAAGAACCCATTTTCAAATACATATGAGCCTGCCTACAGGATTCCAAAACTCAGAAAGGAAAGGCCCGTGGGTTTCAGCAGAACAGGCCAAAGAGCTTAGAGGAAAAGGGATCTCCTGGGACTTCACAGCAAACGGAAGGTGAGAGTAGGCTGGATTACACATGGCTAGGGCAGGAAGGAATAAGTCCAAAACCTTGACTTGGGCTTTGAGGGGCCAGGGAAGCCCTTCTGTATGGGACGTGATGGGAGACTCCTCGGCAGGCCTCTCGGGTACCACACCCTTCTCTCTTCCGTAGCCTCCCCCAAGCCTGCTCTAAAGCTTCCCATCTGGAAGTCAAGTCAGGCCTGGGTTTGTTTTGTTCTGTGGAATCCAGAGACCTTAGGACTCCACAGAAATAACCATATTAAGATGAAAATAAATATGAAAGAACTTGTCCCCTAGGAGGCAGCAGAAGAGCATGGTGTCAGTCTAGAGTGACAGGTGCCCTTTAACCTCTCTCTGGGGAGTATGCCTAAGTGGTGACATGCCTGTCAGAGTCCCTGAAGTAATACTCGCTATTGTTCCCTTGCCCTGTACAGAGGACGATGACCTAATGGGGTGATGACTCCTAAGTTTATCAAATTTGGATTAGTATTACCTTGGGTTCTATGAAGATAGATGTCACTGTACCTTCAAGGAGAGGAGCACAGGGACCTGGGAAGGCCTCTAGGGGCCACTGCCATGACCTCAAGCTTCAGAGTCCCCTATTCTTTGCAATCATGTCCTTATTTGCATGTGTCTTCCTTATGACCCTGGATTTAATGCGAGATGCTGAAGACAGTAATAAATTTAGGTCAGCAAGACAAACCCTTACTAGATTCTAGCTTGTTTTGTTATGACTCTACTTCGTTTAAGGTTTTTAAATACCCCAAAGTTCAGGCAGGCATGGTCACATAAGCTCATTCTTCTATTCCCTGCAGAGGCCATAGAAATGCAAATTCAAGGCCAGACTGGGCTCTACAGCAAGACCTTGACTCAGAAAAAAACAAAACAACATCCTAAAACTTGACAATTTAACTAGCAACCATGCTAGGAGAAGTCATCCAAATGCAGGGTGCCAGACACAGGATCTCTCCTGCGTGTGTCACAGTCACTCATAGACACAGCTTGGGGTTGGTTGGTTGGGATTTCTGGTTCTGAATTTTTCTGGTTTGAGTTGGCCCTGATCAGAGTAGTGTAGCTGGGGTATGCAGGCACGGATAAAGAGACTACATAAAATGTCTGGGACAGGGTGCTGAGTATGGTCTTGGCATGGCTGTTTCTCAAAAGAGCTGGCTGGATACAACATGCAGGTAAATGCAGAACAAATAAAGGAAGGGCTGGTTCTTCTTTGGCTCTACCTGGGACCCGATAGGCTGTCGGTTAAGGGAAAAAGCAGCCTATGGCATGGTGACAAACAGCTGTAATCCAAGCACTTGGAAGATGAAGGCAGCCTTGGCTACACAGTGAATTTGTAGCCAGTCCAAGCCACATGAGACCCTGGCTAAGCAGAAAGGAAAGCAAATGGAAGGGCATGTTCCTTCCCCACAGTGAGACACCCGCAACAGGGGAAGGAGGTCAAAGTCCCATGAGATAAGAGCTTTCTCAAGCCCCAGAACTGATAGTGAAGCCCACCAGTTAACATGAGCCAGCAGCCTATGGGGAGGGTACACATGAACGTTCAGGACTGATATAGCCTAGGAAAGGAAGAGTTCTTTTATGGGAGTGTTTTTTTCCTTTTGCAAACCCCCATTTTAACTCATTTACCCCACAAGCCCCAAGGTTTATTCTGCTTGCAGTGGCAGAAGGAAGCCAATACCCAGACAGAAATACAGGATTTAAATTGCAAGGTGTCATGTTCAAAAAGAAGGGTGCCTTGAAGCTCTTAATCCTGGGCCCCGGCTATTCATTAGTACTACTATTACTTTTGCAAGCAGTCCAGTTCTTAGAATCCTGCCCAATGTCTTGTTGCCATGACCCCAGACTCTGGCCAGCAGAGGAGGGAAAAGACTACATGTACACCAAGACAGGGTTCAAGCAGCTTCTGCTTTATTCTGGGGGGGGGTCCCCAATTTATCTGCATCCGACCTCTGAACTCGTCTCTTACCACTCTTCATCATCCAATCAGCATTCAGCACGCTCTGTACACGAGCCATGCACGCAGACAGGGTGCGCGATGATAGGCCAGTGACTCCATATCATGCTGTATGATGCTATGCGTCAGGCAGGCAGAGCATGATCATTCAAGTGTGCATGTTCAGGTTCTTGGTAAACAAGCAGGGATCACGGGGCTTGGCAATGAGCCAGGGCGCCATCTTGGCCCATGCGGCTGCACCTGCTTCCCACATCTTGTTACATGAAGAAGTTTGCATGGTCTGCCACGAAGATCATTCCTATTGGCCACATCCATCCAAAGTCTCTAGCCCAGATGGATATGCGTAATTTGGATGGATGGAGCTTCAAATAGCACCTCACATAAATACCTTTTTATTGTGTATATGGGGATCAGGTGGAAGCCAGGAGACAAACTCAAATATTCCTCAGGTGTCATCCACATTTGTTTTATTGGATATTTTCATTATTTAAATTCAAATGTTATCGGCTTTCCCTGTCCCTCAACCCCCAAAAACACCCTATCCCATCCCCCCTCCCCTCTGCTTCTATGAGGGTGTTTGCTCACCCACCCATCCACATTTTAATTTTGAGATAGAGTCTCCCAATGGTCTGGAACTTGTCAAGCAGGTTAGGGTGAGTGGCCAGCAAACCCAGGCCATCTACCTGTCCCTACTTTCCTGCTGCTGGAATTCAAAGCACAAGCCAGTCTTTCAGTGATCCACTCTTGGCTTTAAAAGGAAAATGTAATATGTGTTCTGGGTCACTGAACTCAGTTTCTCACGCTGACACCACAAAACATTTCATCAATTGAACTATCTTCCCAGCCACTCCCATTATGCCTCTTGCTGAAAAGTCCCTCGCAGCCAAGTGCACGCCACACAATTCAATAGCATGTTCTGTCCCCACAGGTGGATTTGACCTGGACATCAAAGGCTGGGGCGGTGAAGATGTGCACCTGTACCGGAAATATCTCCATAGCAACCTCATAGTGGTCCGCACGCCTGTACGGGGACTTTTCCATCTGTGGCATGAAAAGCACTGTATGGATGAACTGACCCCTGAGCAGTACAAGATGTGCATGCAATCAAAGGCTATGAATGAAGCATCCCATGGGCAGCTGGGGATGCTTGTCTTCCGGCATGAAATAGAGGCTCACCTTCGCAAACAGAAGCAGAAAACCAGCAGTAAAAAGACATGATCTGCTAGGCACAGATTAGCAGAGACATTTAAAGCCTTTGCCTTTGGCACTTACTGAAGATGCAACAAAGGGCAACAAAGTATCTGACTGATGAGTGAGAGATGAAAGGAGAGTCTAGTCTCGGGATTCTGTTGGCTCCGTGTATGGTGACGCTGCTGTGTTTACAGCAAATGATCTCTCTGGTTCCTGCTCACCGAAATATTCACAAGCGCAGACCAGTTTTGTAGAACGTTTACTAGAATGAGAAGCAAACACACTGGTTTCTCTTATTAGAATTGGTTACATCAGAGGGCTTTGGTACTACCAGGACTACCAAAGTCTCAGACCCAGCAGAGGATCTGTGTGAAAAGTGGAGATCTCTGACATTAGCGTCCTCCATGAGACAGTGAGCAAAATCAAAGGGACCTGTAAACGAACCATGGAAACTGTCATTTCCCCAGTATTAAACAAAAAACCAAAAAACAAACCAACAACAACAAAAAAAACCCTCTCTGTCCCATTATTGTTTAGTCATCTTTATTCTAAAAATGCACTTTTGTTTTTGCTTCTTAGTATTATGCTTATTTAATTACCCATTTGCAAGCCTCAGTAGGAGCATATTGTAGTATATACACTTTTATGATTTTTTTTTAAGATTTTATTTTAGTTTTTGTTGTTTTTGTTGATTTGTTTACTTGAGACAGTCTTGACACAGAGCCCGAGATAAACTTGAAATTATGATCCTCCTGCCTCTGAAGCCTGAGTGCTGAGATTAAAGGTGGGTACCACCACAGCTGGCAAGAAGATACACGCAGAGGTGCAGGAGGAGTACCTCCAGTTGCAAGCATGTGGAGCTCTGATCTAAGGACTGACCAATCTCAGACCACGCAAAGGCTATGTGTGGGGCTGCGGAGAGAAAGGTGTCTAGAAACTATCTAAGACTATCCAAAGAGGAACAAACACTGGAGAAAGAAAAGACACTAAGAAGCCCTCGGTATACTTATTAGAGAACATAATTTCTCCTCTGGAGAAATGGGGACCACTTTCTGACCTGTTTGAATAAACCAAAGTTATGAACCAAACAATCACTTTTCAAAACAGGGTGCTCTTCTTGGTCTCTGGTTTGCATAAGAAGAAAACGCCAGGAAATATATATCTAAATATGTATTTTGAAAGACCAATCCATTAATCCAATGAGATGGAAGATTTTGCTATATTTCCATTCATTCCTGGCTATGTGGAAGCAACTTATTTTTAAAATAATGTTACTGATTGCTGAGATGTTTCCGAAGCATTTTCTTACAACTCCAAATTCTTTTTTTAAAAAAATAAATCTGATTAACATTGAGTGGTTTCTACATCCATATGCAAATTATTTATTTATTAGCCAGCACCAGACGCATGGACTGATCACCTCTCCGTCTCTGTGCCTTCTGTTTGCCCACAGTGAACTCATTGTTTAATGCTTCAAGAACACTCAAGCTGTGTGTTATTTAAAAAAAAAAAAAAAGCATTGTATTGATTTGTACTGGTAGTTTATAAAATTTAATTAAAACACAAGACATGAATGGAAGGTGGCATTGCACAGCTAAATAAAATCTGTGAATTTGATTTCTTTCCATAATAGGATTGTGTGTCTTGAGTTTGGGGAAATTCTTTTGTGCATAGATCAGGGCTTCCCAGTACTGACACTGTTGAAATTTGGAGCTTGATCGCTTAGTGGGGGAGGGGAATGTACCATGCAAAATCCCCACAGTTCCTCTACACACCAGGATGTCAGGGGCGTCTCCCCCTCGGCTTTTGACAACCAGAATGTCTCCAATCATTGTCAAGTACTAAAGGAACAGGAGCATGACCCCTGGCTGAGAACCTCTAGGACAGAATGAAAAATTTGACATTTCACTTATGCTAATTTTACTTAGATGACATTGAAAAAAATGATTTCTGAAACCCCTTTACACGATGCCTGATGCCTTTGCAATCACACGCTCTGGTAATTTTAGAGACTTCAGGGCCTGTGGCTGCTGTTTCCCAACAGTGATCCTGATGTGCTGATCTTGTGACTGACTCGTGCTGGTCACAGAGTCAGGGGAATTGCTGCTGTCTCCCAAGAAGCGAGGCATCAAACAAATCAAGCAGATTCAGATGTCTCTTGGTGTTGCAAATCCTGGATGACTCCAGGGTAACCAGCATTTGATGTGTTCCCGCTAGGTTACAGATGACAAGGACACTGAGTACGTACGGTTTTCGTTCGTTTCTTGAGACCAGGTCTCACTTGGTAGCCCAGGATGGGCTGAAACTCACAGTGCTCCTCCTGCCTCAGACTCTCAATGCCTTGGCTATGGTTGTATACAAGCACAGCTGGCCATGAATTGATTTGAACAGTTTCTTAGGGAACTAGGAAGAACGCTTGGTGGGGAAAGAGAGCGCAAATCTCCTCTAGCTCCCAGACTGGGATAGTGGAAAGCAAAGACTGGAGTGAAGCTACTCTGGCTGAAACAGCATGAAAGGTGAAAGACCTTTGTCTCAGAAATAAAGTGGAGAGCAGTGGAGCAAGACACCCAATGTGCGCACACATGGTGGGGACCCATAAGGAAGCGCATTACTTCCCATGATGATTTGAAAAGAAATCTAAAGTTACCGAGGGAGCTCTGGAGCTCTGAAACTGTAAGCCAGCCCCAGTGAAATGGTGTACTTCCAAGAGTTGCCTTGGTCATGGTGTCTCTTCCCAGCGATACAACCCTAAGACAATCACTGAAGAAGGTAGTACACATTCCCCCTGCCCTGGTTTAAAGCTGAGCTTAGTTGCAGTTGCAGTTCCAGTTTGAAAGGTCCCCAAAGGCTCATCTATTCAAAGCGTGGATGTCAGGGAATGGCATCTTGAGTGATCCTGTTCCCTAAGGAGTCTCCAACTTCATTAGTAAATTCATCCTTTGTGAATCAATACTTCATGCAGGCATTCATACTTTTATGGCGTTCATACTTTGACGGTGGTAGAAAGCTGGAAGGTCAGGACTTTGGAGGAAGACGATCTAACCTTAGTCCTCAGACTCTCTATACTCCAGGTCCACTTGTAGGGAACTCTAACCCTAACCTTATGTAAATGAAGGTCTGAGAGGCCTCACTTCACCGCAACAAAGGGCTGAAATTCAAACTTAAACATCAGAGGAAAGCAGAAATGAAACTGCATTGAAGAACCCAGGTACATTACCCTCTGCAAAGAAAGGACACTGACATATGCCTAGCTTACCAAAGGCCCCTTCTAAGTCCGTGACTACTTACTCTATTCCTTGCCCCTCCCTATATATTGCCTGAGTAAGAGTTTTGTTTGTTTCTGGAGACAATGGGGTCTCTCATTTTGTAGCCCAAGATGGACTGAAACTCAGTGTTCCTTCTGGCTCAGACTCAAGCAACTGGGTTACAGCTGGGTATGTGTACATCTAGAAAACAGTGCAGTTATCTAATACACTTGAGGCCCCGATCAGGTACTACTATTGATTCTGTTGTGTGAGAGCTGTTAGCAGCTTTTTCCCTCTCTTTCATTGATGACAGAAAGAATCTTCAAAATCAGAGCATTTGTATTACAGGAATTGGCAGTTAATGTGACAGAGCAGGCCTCTCAACTTTGAGCCACCACCCCAGTCTAGCCTTTTGTTAAACATTTGGCAACCAATATTAATTCCAAGCAATATACCTCACACCCTTGTGCTAGATCTCTCCAGTCTTCTACTTTCTAGCACATACAGTGCTAGCTGCTGGGTCCGTAAGTGTGGACACCTTACCTTAGTTCACACTAGGTACGTAGCTCCCAGATATTAAATCTTCATTTCAGGAAAAAAAAAAAAACTCTATTATTTTATCTAATCACACCAGGGCTTGGCCCACGTGCTAACTGTTCTGGCCTCTGCATTGAGCTTGCAGCTTGCATGGTTTGAAATGCATCACTCCATGTCTCTGTGTATCCCAGTTTCTTCCTTTAGGGTGACAAGTACAATCCTGTCTATCAGTATTTAGGACCCAGCCAGCACTTGGGATATGTTTACACACTGTCTCTGGACAGTGTTGGGCTTCTCAGTATACCGTAAATATCTCTAGCACAATCAGGGGCCCAGTGTGGGCCATCCATTTGAGATTAGGAAACCACCCCGGACTTTGGTCCTTTGTTTTGTTGTTCTGAGAAATTTGTAAAAGAAAGCATGTAGCAGTAGTAGTGTAACATATAATGCATAGCTACCAACGTCAATTCCAGTAACCTAGGGCTGACGGGCAGCTGGGCAATACGCTCTCACATTCAGAATAACTTCCAAGGTGAGAAAGAGCATGGCATCCATTTTCCAGATGCTGACAACTGAGGCCAAGAACTGTTCAGGGACTGGCCCAGAAACTGACTCCAGGGCTGCATGGCATCATTCATCCTGGGACAACCTCCAGATGCTGTGGTCCCAAAGGAAAGAATTTTTTTTTTACCCAGCAAGTCCAGACCGCAGAGCTCTTTTGTTTTGTTCTCTCAGTTTCTTTTCACTAGCCCCACATAAGACACACAGAGGTGATACTCACTGACACCGCACGCTAGGAAGAGCTGCCCATCGCGGCCACCTGCATCTCCACAGCTGCAGTGGAATTATGAGCTGGGCTGGAGCTGTGTTTGAGACTGAAGCCTCAGGATCAGGCTTTTAATCAGGATCTCAAGAGGTGAGATTTAAAGACTGTCTCAGATAGGTCAGAGGAGGGGAGCCCCGTGCCTGAAGAGAGAGAGTTGGCTGCTGAGGTAATGACCTTGGGCAGTTTCTTAGGGGGGCAGGTATGATATTGATGCCTGAGCTCCCCGTGATTATGCTCTGGCCAGCTATGTATTATCATTCAAAGCTGTTTTCCCTGGCAAGACTCAGGATGTGTAGTTGCTGCCAAAAAGTTATGAGTTCTGTGCCAGTTGATTGGGGGGGGGGGAGTTAGGTTTTTCCCAACACAGAGAATAAGTTATTTTCTGTCCACAAAGATACCTTTTCAAATGGCTACAGTGCTTTACTCCGTCTTTGAAGGTGCCCTCTGCAGAAGTCAATCCCGCATCCCCTGGGTCTTACCAGCTGGGAATTCTAGTAAGAAAGAGGACAGAGACCACGGAGGAGAGATTGGGAATGTCACAACATGGAAGGGCAAGACACCATTGCGGAGAGAAGCTGGGCCATGCTCCTGCCTCCACTGTCCCCCAGCATTGATCAGGGGTCAGAACTAGGGAGGCACTCTGCTAGAACTAACGGACTGTCTATGAATCTGGTACGCGTGGTAGGAGTATGGCATTTATTCCTTATTCTTCGGCCGTACTTGAGACTGAGTTAAGCACAGTGCTGCTGGTAGCTCCCTCTACCTCAGTCCGTGCAGTTTCCAGGTCTACCACCAAACTCTGCCTCCAACCTAAAACCTACAAGCACCTTGACCTATAGCCTCCCCCAGCCTTGAGCAGGCTGGCTCAGACCTGTTCCACCCCTGTGAAAGAGACCACCTAGAGTGGAGTCTTCCGACCTAGATAGGTCTAGTGTTCTGCCACCTGGGCCATCTTCTCCAAGAGGCTACCTGCTGAGAGGCTGAACCTGTTCTCCTGAGACATCCTGACCAAAAAAAAAAAAAAAAAACCTGAGATTCTTGGGGTGGTGGGGGATGGGATTCCCAGCCCCTCCCCTCCTCTGCTTTATAAGCTCAGACTCTTAAATAAACTTTGAGCCTTGATCGATATTTTTGTCTTGGTCTCGTTATTTCTCTCCCCATTTTCTCCCATGCAGCCCCAGCCTCCCCTTCAGGAACCCGGTTCGTGTAGCTGCAGGCGGCTACAAGGTCCACAGGGGCCTCAAAGGCCATTTGAAATGCATTTAAATTTTTGAAATTAAAAGCAAAACAAAACATAGAATATCACCCAAATTAAATTTAAACCATACCTGAAGGAGGTTTTTTTTTTGTTGTTCATTTTTTAAATCCCCTGCAATTAGTCTCAAGCAGAGCCACATAACAGATGACACTGTGTGTGTGTGTGTGTGTGTGTGTGTGTGTGTGTGTGTGTTGGGGGTGGGGTGTCAGGAATAGCCAGAGTGGCATAGGTAAGAGGCTTGTGCAGCTCTCTGTCACACCATTTGAGAAAAACCTTCAAGGAGAAGGTTGCTGTGGTATGGCTGTTTGGCTGTTGTGGTGCAGTGCTAGGGTGGTGCAGATGTTACTAGGATTTTGACTTGGTGGGAAGTTTTTGAAGTGGAGCAACTTTTCAGGGGTGGAAAAGGCACAGCTGACGTAGATTGATTTGTGCAGTGGACCAAATCTGCTCCATTAGCATAGGTGATTCTTGGCACCACCTGACCTAACAGGGAGACAGGTGAGCATATTCCAAATTCATAAGTTCCTTCCCTCCTCAAAAAGGAAGTGTTAGGGTGGGGGGTTGATTAGGAATTTCTGTGCCACTTGGTCAATTGACAGCTACCAATTCGGAGATAAAAGATGGCCACCTTGGGGTTAAAATCACTAGGAAAATATCCCCCCCCCCCTTTCTATGCCATTTCAAACTCATGCTAACTGATCCACTCCTCCTTAGGTGAAGTAGCTGGTATTCTGTATAGTTCATTATTATATCCTCAGCACTTTCCCTTGTCCCCTTAAAATAATTCCTCAAACTCCAGGAAAGTGGCCATTATGATGCACAGCCCATTGGTTACTTAAGCTGAGTTAATAAAGAAACCCTCACAAGGAGTGGGCACACTTATGAGAGCTTTTGCTGTGTTGGGCACTTAACTCTCTTCTAATCTTTGGAACCCAAGTGACTTCGGTATCTCATTTTAGAAGTAAGAGATCGTTCAGGTTTAGCAAAATGCTTGTTTCTATGATTACATGCGGCTAATTGATGATAGAGTCAGGACGCAACCCTAAGCCTGCTGGGCTGTTCTTCTGCTATGTCAAGCTACTTCCTTGTCCAATAATACATTTTTTATCGTATGTTAAGGGGAAAAGGTTCATCCTGTAAGCCCCTTGTTAGTTTTTCATCTTGAGCAACAGAGGTAAGCCTCTGCACAGAGAGGCAAGTTATCCGCATCCTGCAGACTAACTTGAAGGATGACTGTAGAGCATAGAACTAACAAGGCAGGAGAACCACTCTCCCCATCCACACAGTGAGAGATGAGCAGCTCGCTCCTAAGACACAGCAGAAAGAAGGGATGGACGCAACGAGAAGACTGTGAAAATAGACGATAAGGAAGAAAAACTAGAGCATGGCTTATAGAGATTCCGAAAGAACAGGAATGAACAATCTAAACAAAAATAGTGAAGATGTATTTAGGGAAAAGCTCCAATGAAAAGAGGGAAAGCTGAACTCCAAGACATGCACACATGAATAAAAATCATTTACTTTGTTCTCCACAAAACCTGAAGCAAGGAAGCTTCAAGGATATATACATGCTATTCTATAAATACCTATTGTGTATGCTATACTCAAAATAGTGAAAGCCACAGACTACATATGTGAGAGGGCCACAGATATGCCCAGATTCTAGTGCACTGAAAGGGGTACCTGTTAGCCCTGGCCTAACCATGTGACCCCGGACCTGCGTTGCCAGGACAACGACCCTCAATCCCACAACTCACCTGGCTCAGTTCCCACCCTCACTGGTGTGACGTCATTCTCCATATAAATTAGGGGATCACCCCCTCCTCGCTCTCTTCTCCTCCCCCCCTCTTCTCTTTCTCTTCTTTCTCTCTCTCCTCTCCTCTGCTCTTCTCTTCTACTCACTTCGCTGCCCCCCCATCCCTGCTTAATAAACCTCTCTCACTCTCTCACGTGGAATCACCTTGGCATGGTCTGCTGTTTGGTTTATCCGTCCAAAACATAAAAATACCTATATAGAAATAAGACACTGCAACCATTTAGGCCACAAAGCATTACTTACTGTCCTCTGCTTCAATTCCTGCCTTGACTTCTTTCAGCAATTGATTATTATTTGAATATGTAAACAAAGTAAATCTTTTTCTCCCCCAAGTTGCTTTTGGTCCTGGTGTTATCACACTAAAAGAAAGCAGACTAGAACAATGACTAATGGACTAAAGGCCTTCGCTCACATAGGAAAGTCTGGTTATAGATACCCTTAAGTGTGTGGGGGGCAGGAATATTTGAAATTCTAGGCTAAGGAAGAACACGAAACAACCAAGATCAAAAAGGACCAAAGAGAGAGAGGTTGTTCCTGTGTTCTTCCTCAGCTCAGATAAGATTTGGCTGACACTTCTTGGCCTGGCTTCCATGGCCATAAAAGTCTGAGATGTCTGTAGCGTGGAGTTTCCAGAATCTTACTGACGGAAAAAAGAATCAATGTGGGCAGGGACTGGCACTTGGCCCCAGCCCAACACACAAGTGTCCCTCAGAATTTCAAATATTCCTCCTGGCCATTGTATCACCAAGCGCTAGACAGTTTATTCCTCTGCACGTTTATAACCCGTAAGATAAAACACTACAGAACTCAAGTGTACTCCTCTTGGTAATACATCAGGCTAACTGGATTGAGTTGTTTCTTAATGTTCTTTCAGTCGCTAAACACAGATACATTTGGACACAGCCATACTTATTGCCTACAATACAATTTTAGGCAGAGGATGATGCTGGAATCTCAAATGTCTTCAAAGTTATCAGTGATACTTCTGACTTATGCCACTGAGTAACAGAACACAGATCTGTATGCTTTCAGAGCTAGAGGAAAAATAGAGATCACTCAGTTAAAAGACCATTCCTGTGCAGTAAAACTGAGGATTGAATAGTGTGGTGGTTGACTATGGTCTTGTTGGAATAGGTGTGGTCTTGTTGGAGGAAGTGTGTCACTATGCGGGTGGGCTTTGAGACCTCCTATGCTCAGGCTCAGCCAAATAAGGAATGAGAGCTTCCTCTTTGACTTCCTGTGGAGGGCAGTGCCCTTCTGCTGCCTGCAGATCAGAAACGTAGGACTCTCAACACATCCAGCACCATGTCTGTCGTGATTCCTGCCATGATGATAATAGACTGCACCTCGGAAACTGTAAGTCAGCCCCAGTTAAATGTTATCCTTTATAAGAGTTGCCACTGTCATGATGTCTGTTCACAGAAAGGAAACTAAGACGGAGAGTGTGATGCTTCCTTCATCTTGTCAATTTGATTGGATTTAGGTTCACTGTGGGAAAACACTTCTGGATATGCTTGTGAAAGTGTTTCCAGAAGGATTTAGCCAAAGAGGGAAGCCCTACACTGGATGTGGGCAATGCTATTCCATGGGCTGGGATCGCACACTGAATGAAAAGGAGAGAGCTGTCATCTCTCTCTACTTCCTAAATATGGGTTCTATGTGACTAGCTGCCACACCACCTCCCACCGTGCCTTCCCATCGTGATGGACCACGAGTTCACACCACGAGCCAAAGTCGCCAAAGTCAGCCCTTCCTTCCTTAAGTTGTTTTGTCAGGAACTTTTGTCACTGCAGTGAGGAAATTAACTAACATGGTTAGGTAAAGTGCCTATTCAAAATAATTAGGGAAAAGTGGAGAGAGGTTAGAACAGCACAGAGATTCTGAGCCATATTACAACAAAGTGAAAGGGCAGAGACGCATATAGACGTAACAATACAATGGAATATTTCAAGAAAAAATTGCCTGAGTGCACGTTAGCCTCTCCTTTGGTACACTGTGCTTTGGAATGAGTGAGTCACACAAAGGACAGACTGCAGTGCCATCTACTTTAGTTAAAAGACAAAGTAAAAAGAAAGTTAGCACTGATATGCTTAGCTATGGGCGAAGTAACTTGCTCCCAGGAAAAAGGACACTGAGTGACTCACAGATGCCCTGCTCAGCATTCACAGGTTGGCCTTGCCTCAGTGATGCTGGTCTATGAATGGATTTGGAGGTTTTGATTTAAGGATCATGCAGGTAGGAGAGTACTTGCTGAGTAAATCTGTGTCCCAGGGCTAGCCAGCATTCCTCGGGGTCTTATTCTTATGTGCCACTTTTATTTCCTCTTGAGGGTGCACATTATGCAGCAAGAAACAAGTCCATACAACTCGTGCAGGATACATGGTTACATAAACTGTTGCACTAGTTTTCTGAGGCTGCTGCAAAAAGTTGTGATATAGTCAGTGATTTAGAGGCTTATTGTCTCACATTTCTAAAGCCTTGAAGGCTTAAATAAAGGTGCAAATAAGTATGAACAAAGCCATGTTTCCTTCTAGAGTCCTAGGGAGAGTCCAGGCCTGGGTGGTACTGCCTTTCATAACCCCCGCCATACCCTGCCCTACATCACTCTACTCTCTGTTTCTGTGGTCCTTTAACCTCCATCCTCCTGTTTGTCTTTTTCTGTATCTTTCTCCCTTATACAGATGCAACTCATTAGATTTGGGGCCTATCTTACTTATCTTTTCTGCACAGATCCTATTTCTATATCAGTTCATACTCAGGTACAGGGGGATCATGACTTCATGTATATTTGGTGTGGGACACAATTCAACCCTCAATAGGTGGTATCCAAACCACTCACTTATTCAGTTCTTCTCTTGGAATCATGACCACACAAGTCCTTACATGGCCATGTGCAGTATCTTATATTTACTTTCAGATAGAGGGAAGGGAGGTAGAGAAGAATGAAGAAACAAACTCAAAGATTACTCGGGTGTCTTAGTTAAGGTTTCCAATGCTGTGAAGAGACACCATGACCAAGGCAACTCTTTAAAGAAAAAACATTTAATTGGGGCTGGCTTACAGATTCAGAGGTTCAGTCCTTTATCACCAAGGCAGGAGTATGGCATCTTCCAGACAGGTATGGCAGAGGAGCTGCTGAGAGTTCTGCATCTTGTTCCGATGTGAACCAGAAGACTGAATCTCTCAGGCAGCTAGGAGGAGGGTCTCAAAGCCCACCCCACAGTGACACACTTCTTCCAACAAAGCCACACCTACTCCAACAAGGCCACACCTCCTAATAGTACCACTCCCTATGGGCCAAGCATATTCAAACCACCACACTCAGGGTTACTGTCACACTAAAACCGTTGGTTGTTTGGTTTTTTTCAGATATGGTAAGTCTCTCATCTCAAGTCTTGAAACTTGTCTTTCAATTTACACTTGGGTCTTTCTCTTCTGTCTTCTATAACTTCACTCCAACAGACGCAGAAAGGGTGGTCTTTTGAAAATAATCTCATCCCTCAGTGGGGACATTTTTCCACCATTCTAAAGCCAAGATGAAAGTTCATACACACAGAATACTGAGACCTTTGCGTGAATAACAAAAAGGGAGTGTGTAGATCATGAAGTTGTTCACTTGTTCTTTTAAAATAACATCTTAATTGCTAAAAAGATTTCAGTGTACCCTTGTCCTTTTTATCTTATATACATCATTATGGTCATATCCTTCAAGATCCTATCCTTCATATTAGGATGTTGCAAATGTGGGTACCTTTCCCCTTTCCCTTTCAGAATGAGGATGAGAGGGAGGTAATATCCCCTTAAACTGAATCCAGCATTTATGCAGAAGAGGGGTTTCAATGAAGACCTCAGACATTGTTCACTGTTGGCTCCGTCACAGAGAGATTTTGGCATCACACACAAATGTCCATCTCAGAGGTGTCTGTCCAGAGGGGAAACCAGGTGGAGGCTGGAGGCTGATCTGGATGAGGGTCGTCACTGAAAGAGCTCCAGGTAGTCGGGCAGCTTGTCTTGTTGACCACAGGGGTACAGAAGGAGTTCCTTCCCCAGAGAAGTTATGGGCTCCTCCTGTCAATCAAAGCACAGGGTCATGAGGCAGCTGTGTGGTAGATGTCCATGCTGCTCCTTAGGGGACATCACTCCCCTGCCCTGGGTTTATGCATACCTAGATTGGCTTATGACAATACTAAAAGAGATTTTTCTCCTTTCAGTTTCCCTGTCCTACTGGAGCCCAAGTTCTAGCATAGGACCATCCTCAGATACGATCAGAATGTACATCTCTAGTATTCTCAGATCCCCTGGGACATCTCTGAGTATGCCAGGCAGATATGGGAAAGGAAATACAATTAAGACTCCTCATTACCAGCAGAAATTATGTGCCACCACCATCCCATTGCCTACCCTTGAGCTATATCCCTAGTCATGTTATATATCTATAGGACAATTAATTCCTAATGTGAATTAAACAGATGAGTGGATTCACCTTGTGATATTCCACCAAATCTGCCAGGCTGGCATGCTGCAGCTGGTCCACACCCAGGAAGCTGTAAGAGTTGCCAGACACATCTATGAGGAAATGTTTGCAGCCTTCCTCAGACAAGTAGGACAGGGCATAGCCCTTCGTCTTTTCACTGACGCGAATCAGAAAACTTCCCGGCACGCCTGTGCTCAGAAGTTCATTTGCTTTCTTTTGTGTGAGAATCCCTGCGGGAAATGGAGAAAAGGTCATTATCAGTCAAGTCCCTACAAACTACTCTTCTGTTGCCCCTCCCTATGTGAGTTAGAGTTTATGAAAATCAGGATAAAATTCCATGTATATCTTGAGGTCTTTGGGAATCAGAACAAAACAAAACTCCTGGTATTTGGTGACTGGACAAACACAAAACAAATGGATAGTTCGTCAACTTGACACAAACTAGAATGACATTGAAAGAAGGATCTTCAGTTGAAGAATTACCTCCATCAGGCTGGTCTGTGGACTTGTCTGTGGGAGCATTTTCTTAGGTAATGATTGATATGGGAGCCCTCTGTGGGTGGTACCACCCCTGGCAGGTGAGTTGTGTAAGAAAACAAACTGAGCAAGCCAGTAAGCAACAGTCCTCTTGCTCCTGCTTCAGTTCCTGCCTCCAGGTTCCTGCTATGAGTTCCTACCCAGTCTTCTCTCAGTGATGTACTGCAATTTGGGAGTTATAAACCCTCTCTTCCCTAAGTTGCTTTTGATAAGTATTTTATCATAGCAATAGAGAAACAAACTAGAACAGATGGTAAAAGAACTGTATTTCAAACACAGTTTCACTTAGAGGCCCATTTGGGTCAACACAGGCTGTCCACCACTTATGAAGGTCTAATAGGTTGTCCTGAGGGTGATGCTGGGATTTTTCACTTCCAACTTGAACTTCAATGTTCTTGTAGGGCCACCCCTGTCTATCAGCGAGCACTCTGGGAAATGATCTGACTTGGTTTAAGACAGTAGTTCTTGAACAGAATCACATGGGACATTAAAGCACAACGGTTGTGAATTTAAGGTGGTTTGCATAGACAATGAACTGAAGGGTAAAACCAACCCAGAATGTGGGTAACACTACCTCATTGGCTAGTGGTTGTGGGTAATGCTACCTCATTGGCTAGTGGTTGTGGGTAACGCTACCTCATTGGCTAGTGGTTGAGGGCAATGCTACCTCATTGGCTAGTGGTTGAGGGTAACGCTACCTCATTGGCTAGTGGGTAAGATGGAACAGAAGGAGAAAGAAGAGAGACAGTAGAGGGCTCGAGTTCTCTTTTCTCCACTTCCTGATGCAGGGTGATGTGATTAGTCTCCCCCACACATTCCCCATGCCAGTGTTTCCAGGTCCGTCCTGATGTGAAGAGCCTTCATCTCTTGCTCCCACATTAGTTCTATGTACCTTCTACAGAATGAGCAGGTGTGTACATGTGATGGCATGTGAGTGGTTTCCTGACATATATGAGTTCCTTAACAGAAAGTTCTGGAAAATTATGACAAAACCTGGGCTAAGAGCATTTCACCCTAAAACTCGGTGATACAGTAAGCATGAATCAGAGTGCCCACAAGCCTTCTAACCCTGCAACCGTAGCCCATTACACAAGATATTAGCACTATCTAATCTCCTAAGACACTCAAACACAATAAAATGATTTTGTAGTAAACCCCAGGTCATAATGCAATCTCCATGCACGCCACAGGGGTGGAGGCAGGCTCAAAGGCGAGAACCATGCAGAGCAGACTGGGGTGTGCAAGAAGGTAGTTTCTTCCTATTTTCTTAGCTGGGTAATTCAGTTTCCTTCGCACATGCTCTTGCATCTAAGAACATAGGTTAATGTAGTAGATGCTTCATAGAAGCCTTGGGGTCAAGTGCAGTGGATACCTTCGAGGAGCCATGGCTACTGCCAGGCTCATGAGAACTATTCCTGTATAAGACACGATCAAGTTCTTGAGGACAATGCCAGGCTCCAAAGTCAGGTATTTATCAGCATGGTATGACCTTACAGACTTTGGGTTTTCCCTATGCATGGCTCTAAGAATTATGAAAGACGTGGCTTCATGCTACTTCTCAATTCCTGACACTTCAGGGATGCCACCAGGGATTTAACCATCTTCACACACTGTAAAAGTGACAGAGGAATCTAAAGTCCTGGGAGGGCTCCGTGAAGGCAGAAGAAGTGAATGTCAGATTTCTTTTATTTATTTTGTTGGTTGGTTTGTTTTTTGAGACAGCATCTCTCTTCATAGCTATGGCTAGCCTGGAACTCACAGAGATCTGTCTGCCTTTGCTACTATTAAAACCATTTGCCATGCCTAGCTAGATTTCTTTTATTCAGTAGGTTTCATAGGACAGATTTCTACCAGGGAAATGGCCTACATATTTTAATTTGGTTAGAAATTAACAGAAGAATGTGAGATGTCAGTGCATGAGGTCTCACGGCCAGCAACTAGCTGAGGGCTGAGGAGCAGCTACAACTGGAACGTTTGCAAGTGTGAACACTTGGTGTGCAGGCCCGTCGGGTGGAGGTGAGACCAGAAGGAAGTATCCCACACACTCCTCTCTGTGTAATGATGGGGTATGGATGCTTCTATAGCGAGGCCATGAAACAGAGCATCCTACAGGGATGGAAATGCCCTCTTTGTTGGCCAGGTGATTGCTGCCAGCCACAAGTATTCAGTGAGACCTAAACTAGAGCTGGTATGGCTGTGGACTCAAATTTCAGTTTTACTTAGTTACTTGACATGCGTGGTCAAAAGCTACTGCACTGCATTGTGTGATTTTTAGACCTCTTTAGAGTGAAGGTTTGACCAGAACAGGCCCAAGAAAACTGACAGATGAAATGAACAGACCCCAGGAGATTCAGTGATTTGAAAACCCCAGCATGCCTCTATTAAAAAGCCAAAGGCCAGAGAGTACTCCACAGGAAGAAGGCAGGAGGAAGGTCATTCCCACAGCACCTTCTGGAAAACTCCTACTCAATCTGCAAACAGAGTATGAGGCATTTGTATGCCTCCTGGGCTATTTACTCTGAACTTGCGGAGCACCTGGCTCCCACAACCTCTGTGTGCTTGTGTGGTCTCAGAGGGGTGGGCTCAAGTACATGGTATTCCATAAGGACCATCTTGCCCTTCGACCCAAGGTTACTTATGACCTCCTAGCAATCAGGCAGCTCCCTCACTGACACACTTTATATATTCAGCTGGAAAAGACCTAACAAACCGATTCCATCTCACGATGGACACTTCTATGCAGCTTCAGGATTGTTAGAGTCAGGGGATGTGTGTCCTGTGTGAACCACCACTGACTGCTCAGCTCTACAACCTACTTACTTTATTTAAAAAATATATGTTTGGGTTAAATGAAAGATTACCACATAATAATGTAATCTGCTTCCTTGAGCCTTTAAAGCAACCCTACAAAGGGGTGATATTTTTACTCTGAAAGAAGCTTTAATTGGATGGAGAGCTAACTCAGGGGTAGAGAGTACTTACAAAGAACCATAAATTGCATTCCCAGTACACACATGAGTGACAAACACCTGTAACTCTAAGTACCCATATGGCAGTCCCAGGTGACCTGACACTCTCTCCTGCCTTCTTGGGCACCAGATATGCATGTGATGCAAATACACATATGCAGGAAACACTCATATAGATGAAGTAAAAATAACTGTTTTTTGAATGCCTCTAAGTGTGTTCACAGAGAACCACGTAACATGATAGGATCCTTAGGTATGCCAGGATGAGTGTGCTGCTAGCTCTAGGCCTTGAGTTCAGAGCCAAGCTCCTACCCACTCAACCCTGATCCCTCCTCCTGTGGTGGAATGATGTGCTTTTGTTTATATCTCACCTTTTATTGAATCTTCAAAGTGTTCTAAGTAAGGAGAGCTGGGTTTGTAGCCAAGCAAGCTAATTGGGGAAAATCAAAGCCAATGTTGCAGAATCATGGTCTGGTCCAGGTTCTCAGCTCTGGTATTTTGCTTTTTAACTCACAGTGCTTGTGAACTTTTCAAAATATATATATTTTCTAAGAGGTGTTCAGATCTACTCTGAGCAATTTACAGAAGGTGTATCCTCTTGAAATGTTGAGTGTGGTCGAGCTGGCGTACAGACCCTGCTAGTGTGTGTTATTCCTGCTCCCTTATGCTCAGGGTGGTCGAGCTGGGCGTACAGACCCTGCTAGTGTGTGTTATTCCCCACTCTCTTACGCTCAGGGTGGTCGAGCTGGCCTACAGACCCTACTAGTGTGTGTTATTCCCGCTCCCTTATGCTCAGGGTTTGTGTTCTGAGGACTGGTAGCCCGAGATACTTCAGGCTACACTTGTGGCTGCCTCAGTGCTACAGGACATTGTAGCCACTGCAGAGCTCTCCAAAGTCAGGCTACTGCAGATCACCAGTGTCCTGGGCTGCCCTCCAATGCTTTGTCTGGCACCCGCCTCCCTGTTTTTCTATCTGACCTATACTTCTGCCTTTGTGTTTCCCCAAAATATATAAAAGGAGAGTGTTAGAAAATCGTATTTGCAAAGGGACATGTCTCTACTGTTAAGGTGCCTCAGAGTCTCACATGCAAATCTACCTGTAGCGTAGGAGGAGGGGCGACTGTTTTCTGGAAGTTACTTCCATCTCCAATGGCACCTGGAGTCTTTGCCAATCTCTCCTACTACTCCATGCACTTTCAACTCCTCCTGCAGTTAAGGGTGATATTTCCCGAGATGCTCTAGAACCTGCCCCAAATCCCAGCTACAAAGAGGTGAACATGACCAGAGCCTTTCAAATATTATCCCAACATTTCTCTCATAGTTAAAGGACTAGAATTATTATCATTATTCATTCTCATTCACTCTCTTGATGGCTACACATATTACCTGACATTCACTGTGCACCTCACACAGTTTTGAGTACTCTGTATCTATTAAAAATTTTGATTCTTAGTCATTACCTGCATCATACAGAAAAGTGACAGAAGAGCAGAAGTTAGGTCATGTGACCAAGGCTACATGGCTGAAGGCTGGAGTCTGAGATATAAAGCCATGCAGCTAACCCCATATGTGTTCTCTTATCCACTACTTGTTTCTTTGGGTTTCCCCCCCCCCCCGACATAAAGAAATGGTGTCCAACACCATAGGGTTGTAGCAGGAGATATTATAAGGAAGCATGTGCTGACCAAGAAAAGTCTAAGGACAAAGCTCATGATTTCTTCAATGGTTTAGAATCCCCCTTCTACACAGATCCTAAGTGGGATCCCTGAAAGCAGATGTGCTCACTCTTGCTTCCCCCCTAAACACTGCATTGACCACTGGCTTCTGGGTAACCTCCCAGCTCCAAAAGCATGACAAAAAATTCAAAGACTACAACCTGAACAATAAGTGCAATGCTTACTTAACATGCTTGATTCCATCCCTACAAGTGCATGTACAATTATATGCACACACACACACACACACACACACACACACACACACACACACCTGGCATTCTGGACACTTGCAACTCAAGTGCATCATTTAAAACAATGGCGATTTTGAAATCTGCTCTATTCTCACCACTAATAGAAATCACAGTAACATCACTGTAGCAAGTGCATGGCACTGAGTCATTGACGAGAAAGATCGGAAGTCTTCCAGAAAGGAACACCAGTACACAGCATTCTTTGCAGGAACATGAGAACATCCCTGTGTAGCTCTAGCCCCTTTCTGTTTCATCTTCTCCAGTTCAGAAGTCTGAACAAACACAAGGTATATAATTAATGGAGAAATACAGATAATTATGAAATGTGCCTTGATGTTACTAATGTAAGCGAAGTTTACATGTAAATGGGAGCATTGCTGGTTCCTCCAAGGGCACATAGCAACCACCAGATCAGGTTTCTTGTTGCCCTCTCTGCCATACACTGTGGTGACATAGTTTTGCTTCTGGTCACAGTCTAGTAGCTTCATGAAATGTGTGCGCCCTAGATGTGATGACATATGATGCAAACCAATGCCTGAGGCTTAGCCACAGACTTTGGAATGTCACACACTTCAGTAATTTGTGCTTGGAAGACAGATACGTGAGAAAAAAAAACCCTTTGTGAAAGGTGAGCAAAATTTGATGTCATAAAATTTAAAAAATCGCTCCTCTGAAACCAGATGGTCCCAGGATGGGTTACTAATGGGCACTGAGGTGTATCTATGAGTCTTCCTTAATGATGTCAATTGCCTACACTCAACTGCAGTGACTCTTAGTCCCTCACAAAAGAAGCTGTGGAGTATGGCAAAGGCTGGAGAAATAGAGAAAAGCACAGGACATCATCTTGATAGCTATTTATAGGCAACTTGAATTCCAGAGATAACTACTCCCACACCAAAAAAAAGGGAAAAAAACCTTACCTGCCAAAAGGAATGAGGCAGAGATATGTGTCAAAAGAGAAGCAATGTAAACATCTGTAACATGATCCAATAGTGTCAAAGCCCACTGAAAGTATAGGAATTTGCTTTTGGAGTGGTTTCTGATATAAACAATAGAGACTACATATCTAGTTGTGCCAAATCAGCAAAAAACACCCACAAGGAATAAACAAGGATGTTTCATTGAGCCCAGTTATATCCTATTTGGCAAGTGTGGATGGCATTTCAAAAACTAGCGATCAACCAGATATGTGAAACAGGTATGTGAGTGAAAGTACCTAGCAACAAAGGCTGCTAGGGAAACCCTAAACTAGAAATGTGTTCTCATCACCGTTTGTCTTTTTATACTCCAATCTCTGGCATTTCTACGATTCCCTACACGGCTGCCATTTTGTCCCTTTAAGAGGGGCAAGGAAATGTTGGTAGAATGAAGAAGTCAACTTGCAGGTAGAATGTCAAACCTGAGTTGTGTTTATTCTTTGGCCTTCTTTCCATGAGGCTTCAAAGCATGTTAGTGGGTATAATAGATTAGGTATGATGCCCTCTGGAGACTGAGAGGTAGAGTTAGATTATGCTTGGTGACTTTGTTGGTCAGATAGGTGGGAGGGCTCTCTGGAGCTTATCACATACTTCACGAACACCAGAGACTGAACCGTGAGGCTCAAAGAATGCAGGAAACTGGTATCTAGGAGCAAGAATAAAATGAATTTAAAACTGTGACTGTATGCAAGGGACAAGTCATACCTGAGCTGAGAATTACCGTCTAGGACCAGAGGATGTGAAAGGATAAAAATGACACAGACAACAGGAAATAATCCCCTCTGCTAAGGAAGCCAACAGAATAGACTTAATGACAGCATTGAGAAACCCAGGAGCCTGGGACACAGACACCTTTACCCAGCCCACTTGATGGCCACGCTGTCTCCCAGGAGTTCACCCTTGCCCTGCCAACTTCCCAAACAGCCAAATCCTCCAGTCTGTTGCAGTGGCTTCTATCCAAGACCTTCCATGTCATGAGTGCCTCCTGAGGTGACCTGACTTTTTAAGGACAGGCCCTGAATAAGTACTTCCAAGCGAGACGGGGTTTTGCAGTGATTACAATCTGTTTTGCTGAAGGACCGCATGTTCCTTGTGTAACTGTTTCTCAGCACAATAGGACTGTGTGTGACAAAGGGAAGGCAGAAAGCACAGGCAGGGGAGAGGCATCTGGTGCTGCTTCCGGTAAGCCACACAAGCTCTGTTCTCTGGGGACTGTGGTGACTCTTCACACATGTGAGTTCATTTGCTTTGCACAGAAACCTCTGCACACATTTACCACCTCCCCCACGCACAGGGGAGAGAGTACAACTCACATAGTGGTGTTCTGAAAATTTAGTTCCAAAACTCCTCCCTTCTCTCATTTCTCTTCATTTCCACCCTTTTGAAGCAGAACTCAGGGGCTAAGACATTAAAGAACAACCGTGTATATGGTATACAATTAGAAATTCGCCACACATACCCCAACAGAGGACAGGTCCAGGAAAGGCATGAGAAAACCTCACATTTACACCTCACACTGATCCTTGGCACAGAAGCTGCCTGTAACTACAGGAAACAAACACGAACACATGTAACAGTGGAAAAAAAGGCTGGAGAGATGGTTGAGTGGCTAAAAAGCCTGCTACACAATCAGAAGACCTAAGCTCAGATTCTTAGCACTCAAGTTGGGTGTTGTATCTGATGTCCCAGTTCTGAAAAAGTGAAGACAGGCAAAGATCTGCCGGCCAGCAAGCCTATCCAAAACAAAAAGCTCCAGATGAGTGAGAATGTTGACTCGGAAACTAGAGTGGAGAAGGATAGCGGAAGAATCCTGACCTTTGCACACACGTGCACAGGCATGCAGACCAGCACCCGCATGCACATACATATAGATAATGTATGGACTGAGGACGGAGGGATGGGGGAACAAGGAAAGCTGATAAGGGGGAAGAATATCAATAAAGTCAAATACACACGTGTATGAAATGTTGTAAGGGAAACCATCATTTCCTATGCTGACTAAAAATGTTTTAAAAACAATAAAAATGACTAAGTTGGTGAATTTTATGTAATATGAAATTTAACACAATAATAAATGGAAAGCTGTCTATATGTATGTGTGAAAAAAATGAATTGCAGGTTGGTTGTACATGATAGAAACAAAAAGAAATCATAGAAAAAGAAAATTTAATCAAACAGCATTGAAATGAAAAATTGTGCCTCAAAATGTACTAAGGTGTGAAAAGATAAATCATAGACTAGAAGAAAGTATAGCTGGTCCATATAATTGGTAAATGATTAGTGTTTAAAATATATAAAATTCTATAATGCAAAACAAAATATCAATAGATATCTTGGAAAATGATCAAAATATCAAAGAATTGTTTACAATTCTCTGACAACAAACACGAGGGATTCAGGTTCATTGTGCAACAGTGCAAACACAATTATCACAATTCCACTGTGGTCTCACACTATGGAAGGAAATGGAATCAGATAAAATCAAGTGCTTTGTATGAACAAAGTAAAGAGGAACATTGGGAACAAACATAGGAGTATACACTAGGGTACTGACTTCTGAGGTGCTGGGCCACACTCAATACAGATTGGGTATACATTGTTCACCATGCTTGTCCACACATGTTTCAGAGTTGGGAAGTTTTCAAATAACAACATATCTTGGTAGATTTGCAAGGTGAACATTTAGAACCAGAAAATGGAGTCTCTACAGTCTAAAACATTTGTTCAAGTTCTGGAGTGGTTCTGATTTGGACTGTTTGGATTATGATTGTTCAACATGCATCCTCAAACATACACATGCCTGTCCTTTCCAGAGATTCTATATCTGGATATAGTCTGTGAAAAAACTATGATATGTAGGTATGATGAGACGTACTCAAGGGCGATGTGAGGCCATTTTTCTGCAGCTTCATTTCAGAGAGACAAAGTGTGAACTGCCCTGTCTCCATCATGGGAATGTGAAATTCTATCTTCCTAAAATGGAAGCCAAGGATTTATGTTGGCCACATGACTGCGTATTTATTATCACATTATTTATTTATTGTATTATTTATTTGCTTATAACTATGATAAATATTTGTATAAGAGTGAATCAACAACAATGTCATATTTATAAAATATTATGTGTAACTCTGCATATTTGTGATTTCTAGGCAAAGCTCCCACTGGGTTTTTAGCCCTGCCATGTCCTCTGGCTTTCTCCAACTCTTTCAGACAGAACTGCCAGTTGACATATCAGAATTCTTAATGACATCAGCTAACACTTCCCATTTTCATTCCCCACTGTTTTTTTTTTTAAAAAAAAAAAAAACCAAAAAACAGAAATGAAAATGTGACTGCTCTCATAATCAGGGACAACAGCACACAGCAACTGTGCAAGGACACAGGAACTACAAAGGCTGATTTCCTGTGCTTATCTTAAAAGGAAACGGAGGAGGGGAGGCAGCAGACAGCCGAGGTGGCTGTGCTGAAGGCATGCAGAATCAGCAGAGTTCTCTCTGTTAGTCTCTGACAGCATCACCACACCACAGCGGGGTGGGAGGCCTGCAAGCTCACCCACAAGTGCATGGGGATCCCCCAGGAGCCAATGAAACCAAAGTCAAAGGCACAGGTTCAAGGACACCTGGAAGTTCTGCTGAGACACGGGCTACTAAAGCAGCTATCAGGGAAAAGATATCATAGATGGGCCGGGGGTTTTGAAGGGGGTGCTCTTGCTGTGTGTTTGGGAACTTATTTTTTGTGATCTATTTATATATGAAATGATACTATTAAAAAGTAAGATGCCTTACACACAGTTCAAACCAAGACACTATTGTGAAGTGGGAGAGATTGTCTTGGATAAATACTTAGTAAGTCCAGTTCAGCCACACATAATGCCTTCTTTTATTTTCTGGGTTAGGGTTAGAACTGATCACTTTGAAAATTATGAGCAAGTAACTGAGTCAGAGCTGTACTCCAGTCCCCTATCCACTGGTCTTAAATATCTGATTTTTCTTGAACTAAAGCAGTCAGGGAATATGACCTAGGGCAACAGAGTAACTTTAATTAACAAAATATCTTAAGCCAAATGCTGAAACCATCAGCTAATACTGTCCAATGACTTAAAGAACTTGTAGATTTGCTGACTTGTTAGAGCAACAGGAAAACAGGGTCCAAGCCACAGGACCAACCAGGGAGCATGTAGGAGCTGGACGTAGACCTCTCACGTCTGTAGCAAACCACCTTGGTATTCAGGTGGCTCCCCTAACAAGTGGAATGGGGGTGGGAAGAGCTGTGCAGCCTCTGTTCCCTGCCATTGGAGCTCCTTCCCCCTACTTGGGTTGCCTGGATGAGCCTCGTGGGAGAAGATGTGCCTAGGCCTGTTGGGACTAGATGCCCCAGGGTGAGGTGGTACCCAAGGGAGGCTCCCCTTCAATGGGAGGGGGGATTTAGAAGGTTGGGGCTGGGAAAAGGAGGGAGGAGGCTATGATCAGGATGTAAAGTGAATTTTAAAATAGCTCCAGATTCTCCTTTAAGAGATGAGAAAATTGGAGCTCTAGTAGGTTGAGCAGTGACTGAAAGAGATCATTGCTTTTTCAAGGTCACTCAACTGTTTATGAAAGAGCTGGTGCTTAGCTGGCCTTCTGCCTGCTAACCCTGCCTCAGTCCGTCAAACCACTGGCTTTCTAGTGGCGGAAGACAACAGCATATGCTGAAGTCACACTCTGTCTGCTGAGTCCCTAGGAAGCGCTGCTTTTCCCACCCTCCCTGGGGTATTGCATTTGTGGTGAAGGATTAGCCCACATCATTGCAGTGGCCATGAATGCTGACTGCTTTCTAAGTAAGCACAAGAAGACAGCTCTCTGAAAATCCTTAAAGGAAAACGCTCCGTGGAAGTACGGTGAAAGACTGTTAGCACAGCACAAACAATGAAGGGAAGAGAAAGCTCTTACTGTTCGTTTGTCGTTCTTGAAGTGAGCACTGTGGTTTCAGTACTCACCATGGAACCAAGGAGCAATGGTGTCTGAGTTTTTCTGGTAACCTGCACGGAATGGCAACTGTTCCTCTTTGAACCATCGAATGATGTCCATCTGGGTGGAGCTGGTCTCGGTCCTTATCACTCCCTGATTCCTGTCATGGGTAAGATGATTCCCAAGTTAGGGATGACTAATTTGAAATAATGTCTTCCATTCTGCTAAACTCATAGATCAGTGTCTTGCTCAGGCACCATCAGAGAACCATCCACCTACAGCAGATAGGAACTAATTCAGAGACCCACAGGCAGACATTCTATAGAGTGAGAACTGGGAACACTCAGCCACAATTGGGATGTCTTTATCAAACCCTTTCCTCAGGGCTCAGGAAGTGAAATGGGAGAAGAGGCAAACAAGAAAGAGTGTAAGAAGAGCCAGAAGGGATGGGTGACATCAAGGAAGCAGTGTCTTCCAGATAGGACAGGACGGGCACACGCATGAACTCAAGACTCTGACTGCAAGCACAGGCCCGCACAGGTCCAGGTCAGATGGCATCCAGCGCTGAGACGGGGAGTGGACGTGAAGTCCCATCTCTAGCCCCAAAGCTATCGCCAACTGAAAACCACTTACAAAGGAAAAAAAAAAAAATCAATCTTCTCACTGGGTGTACACACCACACTTAAAGGAGGCTCCGTGCCCTATACACAACAAACCCAAAGGCATTCTCTCAGGGAAACCCAAAGGTGTTCTCTCAGGGAAACCCAAAGGTGTTCTCTCAGGGAA